>NC_140944.1:154017639-154345139 GCF_014529385.1 Adiantum capillus-veneris
ATGAAAACATAGGGAATGAAATGAGGGCCCCCATTTGTTTTTATTGATGTATATTTTTTTACAAGAGGTAAGAAAGAATACCTGTAGTTAATAGGAATTTAGTGAAAGGCAATGACTGATGGTGAAAGGTATTTTTGAGGTTTTTTTTTGGGAGTGGATTCACACCAAAAATAAGGGAAGCTTGCATGAAATTATTTTTTATAGAATACATCGTAAGAAAGATCATGGTCATGGTGAGTAAATGTACATAACGTACTTAGATAAATAACACCTCACCTAGGCATACCTATTTAAATAAATACAAAAATAATTTTAATAAAAATTCCCTATATTTAGGCCCTATATACAATGAAACACTTATACACAAAAGGGCCATAATATATTTTGGCTTTTATTTTTATTTATTTATTTTGGCTCAACTAGCCCAATGACTAGCTACGTGAGGGTTTTTAAAGAGATATAGGAAGAATCCCGTAACTCACACACTCCTATGTACAATGAATGGGTGAAGATAGCCATAGTGTTTGGGCGATTTTGGTAGGGTGAGGTAGCTCACTGTGGAAATTACAGAGAGCCAAAAAACGGCTTTCAATATGCTAGATGCTGACCAAAGGGAAGAGTAGATGGAATGGCCTATGGATTATAATGGAGATGCTATGGATATAGGTTCTTTGGATTAGGTATGCATTGAAAGTGAAGCTGATTGGGGCTTTGATGATGCCAAACTTGCCATGGATGAAGATATGTAGGTGCTTGTGGATAGAGATTTGACCAGGATACAGGTGATGCAAGGGTTAGCCCTCCAAAAGAGGAGATTCCATTGGTGGATGAGCAGTGTGCTATGATTGTGCCTACAGAGGCTGATGTGGAGGAGTGTTGGTATCAACCGCAATGCTATGTGGCGGAGGTTTCTTGTATGGAGAGCCTCACTTTATATGGTTGGGAGGATGGATCGGGATCTATTGTTCTGTGTGTCAATTTACAAGATGAGTTTGTGGCTAAAGGTAGTTGGAGAAAGCAGGTTGATGGTTTGGAGAAGCACTGTGGCAAGGTGTTGCAAGTGAAGGGTGAGGGCCAGATTGTCCTATTTGATCTAGAAGGTGTGGGTGGTTATTTGTACGACGTAGCAAGTGGTTGGCCATTTGATCTAGGTGAAAGCTACTATGTGATGTAGGGGGTGGGGAAGCCCACTAGAGGTTTGGCAGTAGTAGCAGGCAGACTAGGGCCTTTTGCATACAATATGGTAGTGGTTTTTGGTTTGCTAATAGTGGTTGCTAGTTTTTTCACTTTCTTAAAGAATAAAGTAGTTTTTTGGTCGAACATGAATGTTCAACAAGGAGGCTGGGCAATGTTGGTGCAACCTAAGTGTGTCGACCTTAGCAAAGGGCACATACAGGGATGTGTATGCTTACAGATGCATGGTAGAGGGCTAGAGAAAATGGGAAGAGCCTAGCTAGGCAAGTGACAGCGGAGATGTATTCACTATGTGGTTTCTTAGATCAAAAGGGCTCCAGGGTATAAGAGTATGCGTGCATGTGCGATGAGGTGCAGTGCGTGCGGGGAAGGGGAGGAGCACAAGAGTGGTGTGGGTGGAGCAACCTCTAAAAGTGGTGAGTGAGGTGCTTCTTATTCATATATGTATAATCAATAAGGACATGTACACAAGGTGGGTGGGTGGTCGGACATGAGATGTACGTCTTGTGCAAAAGGCGTAGCGCCTTTACCCCAACAAACTCCCACTTAAAGGTGATGCGCCGATAAGTGAGGCCTACTAGCTAAACTGCTAGTATGTACAAGAAACTAGGTTAGAGTCTCTCTCAACCTATGCCCACTGGCTCACTCTGGCAATCTACACGCAATTGTATCGGCTCTGGTGGTAGGTGAGTGTGCGTACCCAGGCAAGAGCTTGCACGTAAATCCCGTAGAATACTCTGTATGGTCTGCAAAACTCCAATATGCATCATGCTAGTGTCAACCATCGCACGACTGACAACCCCGACTACAAATGCTCCCACTACAGCTGCTAGATCGGGCCTCAACACTAACAAGTCAAACATGAGACGCCCAAACATTGACAAATTATATGCAAACGTGGTTGTTCTCGCCTCCCCTATGCTATCTACAATCAGTGCATCATCAGGACTACCCATCACGTATGGATGTATCAACACCAACACTGGGAAACCTACATCCCTGTCACCCATAGGCAAAAATGTGTGTCCTAGCACCAACTCATTATCCTCTAACATGAGCATGTCAAAGAACTCCATATCTGTCAGCTCTATCTGTGTCTCTAGGGAGCAGCCGTGCTCTACCTCTACCTGCACAAACTCTGACAACACCTATTGTGTCTCACTAGAGCACTACCTCTCTACCTCTGTCTCTACAGAGTCTACACCTGTTGTGTCTCACTAGAGCACTGCCGCTCTACCTCTGTCTCTATAGAGTCTACTGGCACGTCCTACACAGCTAAAAGCTCTATCTTGGGAGCATGGTGGAGCTGTCTCATTGAGATCAATCTCTATCTCAGTTGAGGAACATAACACACATGATATAGCATGTATGACGCACGGCTAGGCAAAGATAAACAAACATCTAATTCACCCTCTATGTCAAACACCAAAACATTGGCCAAGTGTAGAAAACCAAAACTCCCACTAGAGAGGGTCCTAAACCAGTCACGATGCGGTGTGACATGGAAAACTGCATCCTCATCTAACAACCAATGTGGAGAAGTGTCACTGCTCAAAGATATGTAACCAAGAGGAACGCTAAAGGCACCTGTGACATCATCGTCACTGGCATATGAAGCCACTACTCTAGCATGTGTCAGAACCTCATGTGCACCATGCATATATGTCCAATACTATCTCATATGCCTGAAACAATGGCGCCTAATGTGCCGTGGGTGACCACCATGCCAACAACATACGTGTCGGCAAGAACAAGACCGCCGTCTCTCACTGTCACAAATGTTTGCTACCATAAATGAATGCAAAAATGGCAACAAAGTGGGAGATCACTTGACCACTACACAATCATGAAAACCATGACCAATTGCATCAAAACCGATGCTCACATATGCATAAAACAACTCCACGATCTGCTATTTGCAAGCATAAACTGGGACAAACTGCTCAATCGAGCATAAAGCACATAACCATATATGCAAGTAGAGAGTAAACTAGCTCAAAATGCATCCCACAAACTTCCTGCAAAAGTCTACCTATGAAACGTGTGATTGTCTATCTGTAGCCACACAAGCATACACAATCCTCACTCCTACGAGAGTGGATACAAGAACACCAAGCTATGTCCAAGCTGACAAAACTTGTCAAAGTGAGAGTAAACACTCAATCACTGTCAAAGTAGGAATATATCAATCACTGTACAAGATTGCATAACACTGCAAACTTTTATGGCAAGAAGACGGGGAAATTCGAACAGAATTTCCTTTGCAAATTGAGTCAAAACTCAACACAAACCGTAAGCCAAAAAATTGCAGATAACAGCTGTAATGGGATTCAACTCGACCACTAAACCATCGGAGAGTAAACTGCAAACACGCAAAACCATGGCGAGAAAATCTGGGAAAAATCATGCAGAGTTTTCCATGAAAACTGAAAAGAAACTCAAAAATCTCACCAAATACTCATGAAAATAAACACCTAGTGTCTAAATTCAAAATCCACAAATGGCATACATAGCACTACCAAAACCATGGCAAAACAGCTCACACGTGACCGAGTGGCTCTACAGATGTATACCTGTCCAAAGAACATCTATAAACTTGCAAACCTGCTACCTGCGAGAGCTATAGCTAGCTCAAACTATATCCACATAATGCATATATAGCATGGAACTGCACCAAACTGTGCAAAAAAGCTCTCTGAAATTCTCCAAATGGTCGTACATGAGCACTACATGTGCCGCATAAGCTATACTGCAAAGACTATGTAACCTGTGAGAAAAACCGTTGGAAAACTGGAAAACACTACCTCATCGGTCGGTAAACATGTCGACCGGAAATGCCATCCAAAAGCCAAGTGCGCTCAAGTGAGCAGTATCTGTCGGTGTGTGCAATCAAAGCCGAAAAATTGGGAAGCTATAATGGTCAAGGAGAGTACGTCGAAGCTGACTCTGCTTCGGAATGGGTGCTAGAGGAGAGTTGATGCCACGGAGAAGAAAATCACCAAAAAAATCGACAAAATTGGACCGATGTTGGGTGATGTCTGGGCTTACTTGCTTGTGCCTGTGTACATGAGCGCACGCTAGAGCGCTCTCTCTCTACCTCTCTCTAGCAAGCCTGCTCTCTCTCTACCTCTCACTCACATGCTCTCTCTCTCTCTCTCTCTCTCTCTCTCTCTCTCTCTCTCTCTTTCTCTCTCTCTCTCTCTCTCAGCTCTCTCAGCTCGCTCTCTATCACTCACACTCGCACTCTTTCTCGGGATTTGTGTGAGCCGGGATGTGAGAGATCGAGGAATCAAAGAGGTTGGGGGGGGGGGGGGGTTGTTGTTGTTGATGAGAACCCCGTGGGAGCTATCCCTTGCACACAAAGAGTGTGTAGAGGCAAAGGTTTTAAAAACACTTTAATTTTTTTGCACACTGTCGGACTGTCAAAAAAAGACCTGAGTGTCTGACGAGCGCCTGTCAGACACGCTGCTACTACTCGCTAGCACTATGTTAGCCTCTCTCTCACAGCCCTATCGACTGCTCGCTATCTACTGTGTCTAGAAATTGAGTGTGTGTATGTGTGTAGCCACACACTTGCAAGCTTTTTAATTGCAATGCTTTGGTCTCGATGCCGACCTGCCTTGCTCTGCCCGGTTCTAATTTGCAAGCGTTGCCTGAGAGTCTCCAATTGCTTTCCAGGTGCCAGTGCTGCCTTCGATTGCTTTGCGCGAAAGGTGCCCAATTCTGTGCCTGCAACAAAATTCCCCTTGTTTTTGTTGCCAAGATGCTCCAAATTCTCCCCCAACAATGGCAATGCTCTACCCGAATGTGCTCGAAATTTCCAAGCTTGCAAGCCTTTACGGCTGTTGATTTACATGTCCAGAGTGCCTGTCAAGCTCTACTTCCTGAGAGTTTCCAAGCTTCCTTTGATCGCTGCTTCTTGCTTTCTATGCTCAGTGTTGGCTCCACAAGCTTCCTTTGCTCACTTTGTCCAATTTTTGTGAGCTTTGGCGAGCTTTCATAAGTTGTCAAGTATACTAGGCAAGCTTGAAGAGATTTGTCTGCTCAGATTTATGATTCGGGCTCATTTTGGCCTTCATTTTCACTACAGGTAGTACTGCACAGGCTATTTTGTCATTTTGTGCAGAATTTTTGTCAGTGCCATTTTCTACATAACAGGTCCCTTACAGTCTTCTATGGTTTTTGCTATATAGCACATGTTGTTCCCGCTTTGTTTCTCCTCATTTCGAGCAATTTTCACATCAGGTGCAGGCATTCACCATGGCCGACAACAACACATATGTGTTCAGACTGTTGATGCCTTGCCAGATTCTTAACAGACTTTTGGTAGTACTTGGAGACTTATGACCCAAGGAAATCATGAATTTGTCAAGTTGATACATTATGCACATTGCTATTGCAAGAGTCGCTTTCTAGAAAAAACAAGACTAAACACCGTGCAATTGAACATGCCTTTATTGCTGCTCAAAGCAAAGGTGGTAACAGTAATGCAACTACTTCTCATGGTTCTTCTGTGAGTGAAAAATCACCTATTCCTAATGCTTCTTTTTTCGTCTGTAAATTCTGGTGATAAGGGCAAAAAGAAGATGCATTGCCATTATTGTAAAGCTAATATCACTTGATCAAGCAGCATCCTAAGTTGAAGGCCAAAGAGGCTAAGAAGAAAGAGGATGGTTCTACTACTAATGTAGCTATTGCTTAGTCTTTTGGTGAAAAGAGACTGTGATGTTGATGTTGATTGCAGGACGGGCTTTTAGTGCAGAGTGCACTTATAATCCCACTGTCCATGATGCATGCTTGTTAATTGCTGCAGATTCACATGTGTGGTATTTTGATAGTGGTGCTACAAAGCACATTACATCGTGATTTATTCACCTCTCTTGAGTTTGTCACTCATGGAAATTCAATTACTTGTGCCAACAATGCCTCTTATCTGGTTCAGGGAGTTGGAAAGATTGTGCTTACTACTGCAAATGACAGTTCTTTCACACTTGTTGATGCACTTTATGTACGTGGGATCAAGAAAATCTTTTGTCTGTATCTGCACTTGCTAGACTTGGACTTGTAGTCAAATTTGTGGATGACAAATGGAATGTACATGATCTCAATTTTGGTGATGAAATTGTTGCCTCTGGCATTTTATGTTGTGGCCTGTATAAGCTCACTTTGTATGACATAAGTGTGTTCAAAATTTTGCAAATGCAGCCGTGGATTCTAAGGCTATTGCAGATGCAAAACTTGTTTGGACATTTGGATTTTTGCAATTTGCTACGTTTGCAAAAATATGATATGGTTGCTTCTTTGCCGCCTCTTGAAGCACCTGTCAAACATGTCTGTGAACGCTGTATTTTGGGTAAGATGCAACGCTCTAAGTTTCCAAAGGATGGTTCAGTTAGGGCCACATGTAGGTTGCAGCTTGTGCATAGTGATGTTTGTGGGCCCATGCAAACTCCGTGCTTGGGAAATTACCTTTACTTCATGACTTTCATTGATGATTACTCATGGGTATATCCACTTAAAGAAAAGTATTTATGTGCTTCAAACATTTTTTGGCTATGGCTGAAAATGTCTCAAAATGTACTATGGGCACCCTCCGTTCCGATCGAGGGGGAGAGTATATGTCTCATGAATTCAATGCATTTTTGGCTAGTGATGGGATAAAACACCAATGTATAGTTCCTTATACGCCTCAACAAAATGGTGTTGCTCAGAGGAAAAAAAAGTCACTTACGAAAATGGCACGATGTATGGTCAAAAGTCAAGCTTTGCCACATTTGTTATGGCTTGAAGCCATCATGTGTGCCACTTACGTACTTAATAGGTGTCCTACAAAAGCTTTGCAGTCTATGATCCATATGAAGCATGGCATGATAGAAAGACTTCTATTGAGAAAAGTCACTTACGAAAATGGCACGATGTATGGTCAAAAGTCAAGCTTTGCCACATTTGTTATGGCTTGAAGCCATCATGTGTGCCACTTACGTACTTAATAGGTGTCCTACAAAAGCTTTGCAGTCTATGATCCATATGAAGCATGGCATGATAGAAAGCCTTCTATTGAGAACATGCGTGTTTTTTACTGTTTGGCATATGCTTTGGTGTCACAAACACAACGCAAAAAATTGGATGATAATGTTGTCAAATGTATTTTTGTTGGTTATAGTGTTGAAAGAAAAGGTTACAGGTTGTATCATCCATAAACAAAGCATATTGTAGTTTCACGGGATCTTGTGTTTGTGAAAGATTCTGTGCAGCCCTTGTTGTCATGTACTAGAGACAGTAATGTAAGCTCACATGACATTTATGACACTTTGTTGCCTCTTTTCAGTGGTGGAAGTTCGAATATAAATTCCAATGAGGAAAATGTACAGCTTATGGGGGTTTCTAAAAATGTTACACATCAGCCTATTACTGATGCAGATGTACATGATGTACTTGATGAGGAAAGGACTGAAAATGAGTAGGCTAGAGGTATGCCAAAATGGCTGGTGCATACCTTGCGTGACATTAAATTGGATGCACCTTTGTCTAGTCAGACTTGTTCAAGCTCTCGCCATGCATCTTATGCATCGGATTGCTATGCTTTGGATGTGTCTATCTTACATGATATTGAGGAACCTCTGTCTTTTGTTGAAGCACGGAATTCAGAAAATTGGATAGCTGCCATGCAATCAGAATATGATGCACTTATAAAAAATGACACATGGAATTTATGTGATTTGCCTCCTGGCAAAAAGGCCATTGGTACAAAGTGGGTCTACAAGTTGAAACGCAAGCGGGATGGTGAGATTGATCGTTATAAGGCTTGACTTGTTGCAAAGGGTTATGCACAACAAAAAGGTATAGATTATGAAGAGACTTTTTCTCCCACTTGTCGTATGACTACTGTGCATTTTCTATGTGCATTGGTAGCTCATTTTGGTTGGGATGTACATCAGTCAAACATTGCTACTGCTTCCTTGAATGGTGACATATTTGAGTAAGTTTATGTAACGCAGCCTCACAGTTTTGTCAAGAAAGGACAAGAGGATAAAGTGTACAGATGTAAGAAAGCTTTGTATGGGTTGAAGGAATCTCCTTGTGCTTGGTATGAGAAGGCTAGCACTCATTTGGTCAAACGTGGATTTTGTAACAATCCAACAAAAAGCACATTGTATGTAAAGCGTGAGGGGCAATGCACTTCTCATTGTGGTTCTTTATGTGGATGATTTGTTGATCACTGGATCAAATGAGAGACATATTGTTGAATTAAGGCTGATTTGAATGCTACTTTCAAGATGAAAGATTTGGGGTTGTTGCATCATTACTTGGTGTGGGACGGGTGTCTAACCTCACTCCTATCTTACTGCAGACATAACAAGAACCACAAATATAATTGTCAATCCATGGGACAAAGCTGACTCGACTAGTGCATAGAGACTACAAGAGGTTGTCAATCTCTTGAAAAACAACAAACAACTCGCATCTAACTCAAGCTACACTCAAATGACATAAATCACCAAAAGCCAATCGTTCGCCGCCAAATAAATCACATCCGTTACAACATCAAATGACATCCAAACGTAATGAAACTTCTAGGACATGTTTATAAGACCTAAGCACACAAGCTTATGATCTCAAATCTCACTTTAGGTCAAGTGAAAAAATCACGATTATTAACAGCAATGAGTTTTTGACCTAGTCATTTTTTTAACCCAGAATGCATCTAAATGCTTAGCAATGATGTCCCAATACCCCGCTTATACTTATTTTATGATTTCTAGGTTTAAATTTCTACTTATGATGAAATTAGGCTGCGGGTCGGTGACATCAAAAGCTACCGATTACCATGAAATGCTTACATCAATGCATAGAGCTCTTACCTCCGGTTGCAACGCAACAGACGGCACTGCAATGTGACAACCAGGAAGGGAGTAGGAAGCACGAGAAGGAGAGAAGTGAGTGCCATTAGCTCATGCTGTATTTCTATTATCCAAAACTTCATCAAAACTTTACAAAGTTGGCTTTTATACCTTAGCCAAGGTTTAAAATGTGTCATGTCCGGTGCCCAAGATCTTTAAGTCTCCACACTTATTGTATTTACAACCTAGGTACACTAATTGTCCTATGATTTACATCTTTGAACTCTTATTGAGCCCGTAACACGTTACAATTATCACAATGGCTAAATAAATCGAGAAATAACAATACATGGCCATTTTGGAAAAATGTGAAAAGTGTGTAACTCCAATCTTCACTGCTTCTTCATATTCATCTTCGATGTGCATTCATAAGGCTTTGATCTTTACCAGATCATGTTAACTGATGTCGGCTCAGTTAACATTCCCCCCTTCCAATTTTAGTGTCCGTCCTCGAGCACTGTTGAAAAGTGTCCGTGGAGATTGTGGAAGGTTTTTGATTGGTTGTTGATGGGCTATTTGTCTTCATTTATCGTTAAATTTATTAATGAGGTTCAATTTTTTGTAGCATCCTCATTGGTTGAAATATGTTGTGAGTGATGATGTTGCATTTGTCCGTTGTAATAGCATAGCTGTTTATTTATGGAAAGTATGTACAAAGGAAGTAGAATGATGAGGTTCTAAATTAGGGTCTAATAACTGGATGACCAAAGGGAGAAAACCCAATGGAAAAAAAGTGCCTTTGGGATACGTGCATTATTGGAGTACTTATTAGCATGAGAAATATTAATAAAGTACTCAAGGGATGATTTGCTGATAGATATGGAATTAAAAAGGCAACAAATATGAAAGGGTAGAATGATGGAACATTGGTTTTCCTGTTGTAGTCCACTCAAGGTGCATAGGTGGAAGCAAAAAAGAGTGTCTAATGCATATGTCCAATGATGGGACATCCTATTTATGCATACACAAAAATACATGGAAAACAATGTGTTGTGCAAGAAAGATTTTTGAGTTCAGAAAGATGGTGTAGCTATAAAAGCATATGACATGGCTTTGTAAGCTGGCACCCCTGTTAAGTATGGAGTCTGATTTACCCTTGTAATTTTCTGTGGTAAAATCGCACATTTGTAAGGCCCCCATTATGAGGAGAAGCCATCGTGCGTGGAGGAAAATCACTCACCGGAAACCAAAATTTTCAAGGACAAGAATCAGGGGAAACTTTAAAGGCCTCGGGGGCGGAGGCCCCCGAGACTTTTTTTTTCGCCGGAATATTATGACCGGCCATCGGCCGGAAAGTGGTCGGAAAACAACCGGTCGGTTGGCCGATGGCCGGTAGTCAATGGCCGATGGCCGGTGGTCGAAAGTCAATGGCCGGTGGCCGGTGGTCGGAAGTCAATGGCCGGTGGCCGGTGGCCGAATTCAATGGCCGGTGTTGTCTTCTCAAGGGCGGCCACACATGGGCGGATTGGAGGGTCCGATTTGGACTTATTCGCACAAGGGCGGCTACACATGGCTGTCTCTCATAAGAGAGGGCAACCCTTTTGGCCTATAAAAGGAGGCCATTTCTACAAACATTTCATAGTGTGAAGTTGATGCAACAAGGTGAGTGTGAGGTGGTGAGAGTGAAGCAAGGCGGGAGCTCCATTAAGGGTATAATCCCTTTGTAAACTACTTCTTGTTTTGAAGTACTAAAGCCATTGAGTGGCTGCTTTCCCGTGGACGTAGCCCACATTGGGTGAACCACGTATATCGTGTGTACTCTCTCTCTCTCTCTCTCTCTACTCTATAATCTCGTGTATATAAATCTGTCTCTCTCCATTAAGTAATCTACTCAATTATCTATTTAGCTACGTCTTATTTCCTAACAACCCCTTTAAGAATGGTTTTCGTTGATGAGGATATGTGGTCTCATCTTACTCTGCACTGTGCGTGAGTGTTGAACTCTACGACACTCCACCAATTGTAAGCTAATAGACTTCGACTCTTATGCTCATCACATCCAACATGAGCAACACAAACTTTAGATATGCTCAATTGGTCCAGCTTGAGCGTAAGCCTAATAACTACGACTCTTAGCATAGATTTTAATATGACTTGAAGCTTTGGGACTAATGCTTTGCTCATTTTGTGGCTCAGCAGCCCCGACTCTAACTATGCCAAAGAATGTTTTTTGCACCCTAGCGACTTGAATTTTTACGTTCTTGTGCTTACTACAAACATTTCTTCAGGTAAAGTAAGCTTGAATCCTCAAAAAGACGATTAGTGAAGGACCAAGTTGGCATTGAAGGTTTCTTTTGCCATACCTGTTTTATCATCTTTGAATTTGCATTCTCGTTGGTTGGGTTGTCCTTCTTTGACTGTGAAGACTACATTATCCATTTGATTCTCCAAATAGGCCTATTGATAGGAGTCTTTGATGTTGTTGTAGGCCTATGTTCACTGTCGGCCATTATGTGAAATTTGGACTCACAAAGGGGCCCTTTAAGGAGTTTGACTTTACCTCTCTCTACCAAAACGGGCGCATGGATAAATTTTTGCAAACAAACTCCAAATTTGGCGGAGGTTTGACAATTAGATTGTCCTCTTCAATCTCTATCTGCTGATATATAGCACGCCATGAGATTCTTCCTATTTTAGAAGATTCTGACAAAGTTGTCACATCATAAGTGAATCAAAAAAGGATCTTCTAAAATATGAGGAATCTCATGGCGTGCTATATATCAGTAGAGTGAGCTTGAAGAGGACATTCTAACTGTCAAACCTCCGTCAACTTTCGAGTTTGTTTGCAAAACATTATCCATGCGCCCATTTTGGTAGAGAGAGGTAAAGTCAAACTCCGTAAAGGGCCCCTTTGTGAGTCCAAATTTCACCTAATGATTTGGCTTTTGACTAGGAGCACTGGAAGACTTAGGAATCCAAATTTGTTGATTACCTAATTATCTCCTTTGTTAACTTTGTTGAGCTCTATATCTTGTTGAGCTCTTGAGATCTTCATGCAAGTCTGGTGTAGTTGTAGTTGGCTTGTGGTTGACTGGTATCCAAATCTTTGTATAACCTGTGTAGAATCCTTGTCCAAGAGGAACATTCTTTGAATCCGTCTTTGTTCTGTATCCTCTTGAGAGTTGTGGTTGACTTTAGCATCTTTCGACGTTGTTCTGTTGTATACCTACTTCTTAGGTATCCTAGGATATTTCCAAGGTTGATACCTTGTGGGCCTTCTTTCTTGGGAGGGATAAAGTTACTTCATATGCGTGTACCTGGGGTTTTGGCACCCATATCTGTCTATTAACTCCATAGTACTCTTGTTCTTCTAAGCTCCATTGTGATGCTATCCATCCCATGTGTTTGTATTTCTGTGTTGATTTCCTGTCTTTAATCCAAACCGGATCATTGACTTTGACTAAACTGCTCGGAACAAACACTTACTTGATTTTTCTTTGCTTTCTTGAGTACTTTGGCTGAAATATCTTTGCTTTTCTGGGTGTCTCCTTAGAGGTTTTAGTTGTGTCAGCAACTGACTTGAAGTTTTGAAAGCCTTTCTTGCTTGAAGAAGCTGATCCATGAGGGTTCTTTGATGTAGAGGCATATGCTGTCACACCTTCTTTGCTAATCGGTGGAAGTTCCACTTTAGCTTTACCTTTGTCTACAAGATTTGTCTTTGATTCTTGTGACTTCTGCAACTCTGAATCTATCAATAATGGTGTCTGTAATTGTTGCTTGCTTCCTCTTGGAAAATAAAGTATTAGCGTTGTATCTTCTTTGTAGGCGTTGTGTTGATCTAATCACTGATGTCCAAGGATGACATCTGCAGGCATTTTCTTTGAAGGCTTCACCTGAAATTTTACTTGATCTTCATGTTGTTGGATGCTAAGGGTAGCAACCATTTCTTTTTGCTTGTAGACTTACCCATGATTTCTCTGTTACTTGGCTTGTCCTGAGTAATCTCTAGAATGGTCTGATCTGTGAACTTACTTCAATGGTGGTGGAGATGAAGTCGCGAAGCCGAGCGTGGATCGACTCAGACACACACACACACACACACACACACACAGATACACAGAGAGATTACACAATACACAGTATGCAGAGAAGTCTATTTGAAGGGTTATCTCCCAAAAACTTTATTATCCACAAAAGTATAAGTGAGTATATACAAAGAGTTAGTGATAAGTGAGTTAGGCGGGCAGGCGGCTATATCCGTATAAGAGGCCACTTGGGCTTTAATCCCAACAACCTCCCACTTAAAGTCCAATGTGGCACTTTAAGTAACTGTAAATCTATGAACATAAATGTACAAAGATTTACATGGCTGCCATCTATCCAATGTCCAATAACTCACGACAATGCATAAAGCCCTCTCCTGGAAGTCCCTTTGTGAGTAGATCAGCAGGATTGTCCTTGGTGTGGATCTTCAGCAGTTGTATCTGCTTGTCTTCAAGTACTTCCCTAATGAAGTGATATTTCACATCAATATGCTTAGTCTTCGAATGGAACACTGGATTCTTTGCCAATTGTATAACACTTTGACTATCACAATATAACTCTGACATATCTACTTTGATTCCCAAGTCTGCTACCAATCTACCAAGCCAAATAGCTTCTTTGCATGCCTCATTTGCTGCAACATACTTAGCTTCTGTAGTAGACTGCGTAACACAATCTTGTAATCGAGATCTCCATGATATGGCACCTCCAGCCAATGTAAAGACATAGCCTGATGTAGATCTCCTCTTATCCAAGTCTCCTGCATAATCTGAGTCAATGTATCCTCTGACACGCAAATCCTGACTACCATAGTATATGCGCATACTCTTTGTATGTTTTAAGTATCTCATGATACCTTTCACTGCCTCCCAATGTTTCTTGCCGGGATTTGACATATATGTGCTGACCACTCCCACTGCAAATGCAATATCCGGACGTGTAGCAATCATTGCATTCATCAAACTACCCACTGTAGACGCATATGGAATCTTATCCATTTCAGCCTTTTCTTCCTCAGACATAGGACAATCTTGTTTGCTAAGTTTCACATATGGTGGCAATGGAACACTCAATGCCTTTCCCTTCTCCATATTGAAACGTTGCAAAACCTTGTCAATATACTCTGTTTGAGATAACCAAATCAGCTTCTTTGATCTGTGTCTCTCAATGCGCATACCAAGTATATGACTTGCCTCACCCATGTCTTTCATTTCAAATGATTTTGCCATCTTTGACTTCAAAGCTGAAATTTCTTCCAAGTGTTTGCCAGCAATTAACATGTCATCCACATACAAAATAAGGATCAGCCAATTGCCATCCTTAGCCTTTTTTGTATATAGACAGTGATCGAACTCACTACGTTTGTAGCCTTGAGAAAGCATAAACTGGTGCAACTTATGGTACCATGCCCTCGGTGATTGCTTTAAGCCATAAAGACTCTTTAACAATTGGCATACCAAATCTTCCTTGCCTTTTCTCAACAAACCCTTCTGGATGATGCATGTAAATTTCCACATCTAAATCACCATGCAAGAACGTTGTCTTGACATCCATTTGGTGCAACACCAAATCCAATATAGCAACCAATGCAAGAAATCATCTCAATGTAGTCATCTTAACCACTGGAGAGAAGACTTCATCAAAGTCAATGCCTTGTTCTTGCTTAAAGCCCTTGGCAACAAGCCTTGCTTTGTACTTTGGCTAACTATCATGAGCGGTGATCTTATACCTGTAAACCCATTTACAAGGTAGAGCCTTTTTGCCCTGTGGTAATTTAACTAGCTTCCATGTCTGGTTTTTATGCAGAGCCGTCATCTCTGATTGCATGGCCAACTGCCATTTTTTCGAGTCAACCACTTGTAATGCTTCCTTGTAACAAGATGATTCTCAGCAATCTGTGAGCATGACATAATTTAGAGATGACACATAACGATCAGGTGGTTTGGAGACACGCTCAGAACGTCTCACCACAACTGATTCTGCCTCTCTAGCCACTATAGGCTGTTCCTGAGCCTGACCATGCTGTCTTTATGTGCTAGCACTAGGTCCATCTTCCCTGAAGACAACTCTTCTGATCTCCTCTGTCTTCTCTGGCTTAGCGTGAAACTTGGCTTCATTGAAATTCACATCATTGCTACGAATAAGTTTTCTGGACTCAGGATCCAAAAGCAGGTAACCCATCTCGCCCGATTCTCCCTAGCCAAGAAATATACACTTCTTGCTCTTTGGTTCTAACTTATTCTTGAACTCCTTAGGAATATGGCTATCACAACCAAAGACTCTGAGATTCTTATACAAAGGTGCCTTGACTGCCCATAGCATCTCGGCCACTACATTCTTATCCAAAACCCTACTAGGAGACCTGTTGATCAAATGGACTGTTGTAGCCACTGCTTCCGCCCAAAATCCATCAGGCAACTTAGCATTTGACAACATGCTTCTGAACTTCTCTTGTATGGTCCTATTCATATGTTCTGCAACTCCATTTTGTGAAGGATTGTATGGTGCAGTAAGTTCCCTCTTAATTCCTTTTGCTTCACAAAAGTCTTGAAAAGCTCTGGAAACATACTCTCCACCATTGTCAGTTCTCAAGCACTTCAACTTCTGACCACTCTGATTCTCCACAAGATGCAAGAATGTCTTAAAGACCTTGAGCACCTCATCCTTGTGCTTCAAGAAGTAAACCCATACTTTGCGAGAATAGTCATCTATGAATGTACAAAAGTACGCTGCTCCCCCTAGTGACAAACTAGGCATTGGTCCGCATAGATCACTGTGCACAAGAGCTAATCATTCGTCCCTACGATTCCTCTTTGATCTGTGCGGTTCCTCTATTTGCTTACCATAAACACAATGCTCACAAAACTCGAAATCTTGAAATGAAAAACCAGGCAAATAACCATAATGAGAAAGTATTTCCATTCCTCTTTTTGCATATGTCCCACCCTACGATGCCACAGTGACACACTTGGCTGCTCAATCACATTAATTACATGGTTTTTAACCTCTGAAACGTGTAAAGTGTACAGAGTTCCTGACTTGCTGCAATGTGCTACAGTCATCGAACCTTTGGAGATCTTCCAAGCGCTGTTCCCAAAAACTGTCACATAACCCGCATCATCCAACTTCCTTGTACTGATCAAGCTCTTTCGGATTGCTGGAACATGTCTGACATTCTTGAGCCATAAAGAAGAACCATTCTGAAACTTCAACTGCACATCTCCCACTCCAAGTATGTCACAAACCTGCTCATTGCCAAGTCTGACATAATCTTTAGTAGTCACATATGATGTAAACCACTCTTTGTACGGAGAAACATGTAAAGATGCCCCTGAGTCGATAATCCAATCACTCATAGCATGTCCATCCTCTGCAGTCAAGAAAATAGAATCAAGATTTCTTGTGAGGAAGATGTCACCAGCTGCTATACCAGAATCACTGTCTGAACCAGATCCTGTGACATTCACCTCTTCAATCTTTACTGAACTCTTCTTTTCATCTTGCTCAGAACTCTTTGTTTTGCCTTTTTCTTGTTTCCACTTTATATAGTCTCTCTTCATGTGACCCTTCTTGCCACAATGGTAGCATTCTATGTCATCCTTTGACTTTGAGTCACGAGACTTACTTCGGTTTTGTGTCTTCTTACCCTTCTTCTCTTTAGACTGTTGTCTCCCTCGAACGACCAAAGCACTATTGCCTTTGCCTTTGTCAATGTTCTTCCCGTTTACTTCCTCTGTGAGCAAGATTCCTTCTACATCATTAGGAAAAATATGGACTCTCCTTGAGCCTTTTTGATTAGTGAAGGCTTAAGGGAGAACCAATGAGAAGGCTCTTGGGATATCACCTAGAGGGGGAGGAATGGTAGGGGTGCAGCCTAATTGTCTCCCTCTTCAATGATTGGTTCTTAGAGAGAGGTGGGAGGTAGGTTGGGGGGGGGGGGGGGGGGTAAATTGGAGGAGAGAGGTGTCATAAAAGAGGGAGGGACCCCCCAAAAAAAAACGCACATGCTTAAAAACCCTAAAAATTGAATTTTTTTAAAAAGTTCCAAAGTTGACCCATTTGCCTCCAAAACTGCCCCAAAACATAAACTAACTTAAACAAGTCAATTTTCCCCCCCAAAATCCACTTTTCTCTCTCTCCCTCATTACTTTTCTCTCCCACACTCTCCCTCTTCTCCCTCCTCCCATTCTCTCTCTACAGTCAAGGCAGCCATAGCCAAAAGCTTTCCACCACTCTCTTCCTCTCTCCATAGCTCCCCCTTCTCTCACACCTCCATCAACCCTCTACAGTCCCACACTCCATAGCCCACAGCTCCACTATCCTCTCTACCTCTCTACCTCTCACTCCTCCCCTCTTTCTCTATCTCCACTGTCAAAGCCACCATAGCCACCATAGGCAGCTCACCTCACCCTCCCCTCAACTCCTCATTCTCTCTCCACAGTACTCAACTCTTTCAAATCCCTTCCTAAGCCCAACTTCCCAAGCATGTCCACGCATAGACGGCCCAAACCAGAGATAGAGGAGATTGTGTTGCACAACACAAAAGACTCAAAGGGTTATGGATCCCACAAGTATTCAAGAAGGGTGCATGGGTCTGCATGCAACCGTCACGTGCTGGACCTCATCGCGTACGATGTCGAGGCGTATTGGAACGTCATTGGAAGGGCCGGCTATTGGCATTCAAAGAAACCACGTCCGGAATGGTGGCCATCGTGCAACACGTCTACAGTGCAGCTGAGATCCACACCTCAAGAGAGCTTCAACTCAATTTGCACCTCATTGTAAGTTTTCATGGTTTAGCTATCCCATGTATATGTCATGTTTATGTTTATGTGATCATTATGTTTAACTAAGGGCATTTGTAAAGATGTTTTTCCATCCACCTTAGTTGAGGAGCAGCCGCTTGAGTGCCTCTCAGGCACGTTCATGGTTGTGCATGCTCACATTGGGGAGCTTATGTTTCCTAATGTCTCATCAAAAAAACTTACCGAGCAGCGAATATTCATGTACTCCCACAAGTACGTGGTGCAAAGTCAAGCCAAAGCTATGGTAGGTTAGAAGCCGTGGAGACACCCTCATTGCAGAGTGTAGAATGGACAACTCCAGACCATTGGGCTTTGCTTTCTTTCAAGCGCAAGGTGATGCAAGGTTTCCAAGGGTCCCTAAAGTTTGGTAAGGCAACCAGATCGGTGGGTCTCAGTTGGCATTGTCCCATTCATTTGTTTGTGCATGCATTCCGCTCTCTGCCGATTGTAGAAACACCAACAATGTTTTTTTGCAAAGAAGTTGACATAGATGCAATGGACACCATTCTAGGTGTCAATTGGGGCTATGTTGACGGTTTGCATGATGGTGACCGTTATAAGTGCAATGTGTCCCCCACACAGCTTTGCCTTCGGTATTTGAAAGCAAGGTGCACCTTGTATGCACAGTTTAGCTACGAGAGGTGGATGCACAAACGTGGCACATGGATACCCTTGCAGCTGACAGCCAAAGAGGTTCAATCCTTTGAAATTCATGTCCGCATGCCGAATAATGAGGTGGAGGTGGTTGCAGTGAATCCGCATTGGACTCTTGCCAATCTTCGGGAACACTTTGTCAGAATGGGATTCGAGGATGTCGGTAATGAAAGTTTCAAACTGGAACAACGCAAGGTTTGCTTTGTGCTTGCTTAGCTACCTTTTCTTATTTTTTGTGGGTTTCTGTATTTTGATTGCCCATTTTTTGGTTGTATAGATTGGAAGGCGGATGGAGGCCACTATGCTTGTTTACAAAGATTGGGCTACAGATGAAATCATCTTGTCTAAGTGAATTGGCTTGTAACTTTAATCGTTTATATATTGGATATTTTATTAAAGATTTTGAAAAGTTTCAAGGTGTTGTACTTGATTTTGTACTTGAGTTTTAAAGTGGTGTAAATTTATTTTTTAAATGCATATTTTTTATTTTTTTCGAGATGGAATATGTCTATATAAGGGGGACCACCTCCTCATTTCACCATTTTCATCCCAGCATTGCAGAGAGACCTAGCATACCCAATCACGCAAAGAGAAGACATGGCTGCTACTAGTGCTTTAGATGCATTCCTTACTGAGGTTGGGCATGCAAATTGCCTTGAGCTTCAAGCATTTTTCACAACCCAAGCCGATTTGGAAACCACCTTGACCCTCCACTCTCAATCTCTTGAGCACATCACTTCATACATTTCCACGTGCATGGGGAGATTCATTGTTGAGTTACCAAACCGGCCAGGGCAATGGGTCCCTGAAGGCCTTCTCCACCACATCTACCAAAGGGACATGCCATTTCATCAGCGGCTTACACGCTTTGCCACCATAGCACAACCCGCCGGACAATATGTGCGGCTTGAAGCTGATGATGTGCGAGCAATGCGTAAGGGAAGGATCGGAAACACTTTTTTCTCTGATCAAGCCATAATGATCTTCCTCCTTCACGAGTGCCCAACATGCCCTGACGTAGTGCTACCACACTTGCAGATCGGCGGGGTACTGGCTGATGTGAAGGATCCCAAGCCCGCGGCCATTGACTCATCCGCAGAGGAGAGGATGCTTGCCTTCACCTACCCTGTAGGGATTCAAGGCCTCTTGGAGGCCTCTCCATCTGTCGGCTCATCCTCGGGACTGCGAGAAGGAACCACCACTCGGGATGCCATCCCTGAGGTAGAGATTACCCGCTTCTCCTCCATTCTGGTGGGTGGGGAGGAGTTTGTGTTTATGCACGATCTGGAGAAATCCTTTGAGCTTCACATGGATGAGTGTTTTGCCATCCTCGATGCCCATGGCAAGTTTGAGGTTGATACCACCACCTCCCATGACGATGATATCCTATTGCCCATGGGGAATACTTTGGCGGACATTGTGGCGATCGCACAAGCCGAGGTGGCAGCGGCCGAGTAGGCCAAGGTCTCTGAGGAGGAGTTTGTGGCCGTGCAAGCCATGTGTTTGGCTAAACACACAAGAGTGGATTCACCACCACCTGCTGCAACACCTGTTTTGTTTGATCCAAAGGGAAAGTCAAGTGTGGATCTTTACTTGCACCCGGATGCCGATGAGAGGATCGTAGACAAGAGGTATAGATGCTCACTTACATTTGATTGTTACAAATGATTTTGTTAATGTTATATCATAATTCTGTGTCATATCTCAAAAAACCTATGTTTTGTAGGATGTTCTGGAGGTTGACGCCTGGGCGCAACGGTCAGGGGGGAGGAGGACGCCGTTCGGACCTCAAGCGGCACTTGCTCACTACCTCGGCACACTTTCCACTGGTGTCGTGGTGTTTTTCCATGCCGACTGTTAAGTATGGAGCCTGATTTACCCTTGTAATTTTTTGTGGTAAAAGCGCACATTTGTAAGGCCCCCATTATGAGGAGAAGCCATCGTGCGTGAAGGAAAATCACTCATCGGAAGCCAAAATTTTCACGGACAAGAATCAGGGGCAACTTTAGAGGCCTCGGGGGCGGAGGCACCCGAGTCTTTTTTTCGCAGGAATATTCCTTTTCACCGGAATATTATGGCCGGACGACGGCCGGAAAGTGGTCGAAAAACAACCGGTCGGTTGGCCGGTGGCCGGTGGTCGGAAGTTAATGGCCGGTGGCCGAATTCAATGGCCGTTGGCCGAATTCAACAAGCGTACTTGTCTTCTCAAGGGCGGCCACACATGGGTGCATTGGAGGGTCCGATTTGGACTTATTCGCATAAGGGCGGCTACACATGGCTGTCTCTCATTAGAGAGGTCAGCCCTTTTGGCCTATAAAAGGAGTCCATTTCTACACCCATTTCACAGTGTGAAGTTGATGCAACAAGGTGAGTGTGAGGTGGTGAGAGTGAAGCAAGGCGGGAGCTCTATCAAGGGTTTAATCCCTTTGTAAACTACTTCTTCTTTTGAAGTGCTAAAGCCATCGAGTGGCTGCTTTTCCGTGGACGTAGCCCACATTAGGTGAACCACGTATATCGTGTGTACTCTCTCTCTCTCTCTCTCTCTCTCTCTCTCTCTCTCTACTCTATAATCTCTTATGTGTGAAATCTATCTCTCTCCATTAAGTAATCTACTCAAAAATCTATTTAGCTACGTTTTATTTTCTAACAACTGGTATCAGAGCAAGGTTTGCTCGTAGCTAAATTATCTCAAGGAAAGGATTCCTTGAATTGAGTGGGAGTTATGGCGGAGGAAGGGAAGCTCAAGATTGAGAAGTTCAACGGAAAAAACTACCAACATTGGAAGATGCAGATTAAAGACTATCTCTACCAGAAGGACCTCTATTTGCCACTAGGCGGTCTTGCGAAGAAGCCCGCAACAATGGCAGATGAAGCATGGATTGTCCTTGATTGAAAGGCACTGGGAACAATCCGGTTAAGCTTGGCGTCAACGGTGGCCTTCAATGTTTCGGAGATGAAGACCACGGAGGACTTGATGAAGTCACTTGACGACTTCTACGAGAAACCATTGGCATCCAATAAGGTATTTCTTATGAAGCGCTTGTTCAATCTAAAGATGGCAGAGAATATTTCAGTTGCAGAACACCTAAATGACTTTAACACAAACATAAGTCAACTTCGATCAGTGAAAATCAATTTCGATGACGAAGTGAGAGCTCTCCTTATACTATCATCACTACCGGATAGTTGGGACAGCCTTGTGATGGCTGTAAGTAATTCTATCTCTGGCACAAATACTCTTAAGTTTGATGATGTTGTGGGTGTTCTCCTAAGCAAGGAAATGCGAAGGAGAAGCACAGGAGAATCATCAAGTGCTGCACTATCAATGGAAACAAGAGGAAGGCCTAAGGAGAGGTTCAAAAACCAAAAGGGTCGTGATCGCTCAAGGCGGAGCAAGTCACGCACAAAGTCAGTTCTTGAATGTTGGAACTGAGGCAAGAAGGGCCACGTCAAGAAGGATTGCTGGTCCAAGAAGAAGAAGGAGACAGAGTCTCCAGAAAACAAGCCAACATCGGAGGCCAATGTGGCAGGTAAAGTAGAGCAAGATTCTCTAATTCTCTCATTAGACAATGTGTCTAATTCCTGGATAGTTGATTCCGGGGCTTCATTCCATGAGACACCACACAAGCAACATTTCCAAGACTACACCAAAGGTAATTTTGGGTATGTATACTTGGGAGATGATGAAGCTTGTGAGATTGTCGGCAAAGGTACAGTTTCTGTCAAAACTACTAACGGAAATGAATGGAAGCTTAAAGATGTTAGGCATGTTTCTTCTCTTCGCAAAAATTTGATCTCTACAAGACAATTGGACGATGAAGGTCACAACATTGCATTCGGAAACAAACGGTGGAAGATCTCAAAGGGATCTTTGGTGGTTGCCAAGGGAGAAAAAGTCGGTACACTTTACTTGTGTACTGTTAGCACGCAACCTTCAGCTTGTGCAGCAACTACAGAAGTTGACAGTGCGGTGTGGCACTACCGACATGGGCATATGAGTGCCAAACGAATGCAAATCCTTCAAACAAAGAAGCTTCTACCAGGTTTGAAAGAAGTGGACTTAGAGTTCTGTGAAGATTTTGTTTATGGTAAACAAAAGAGGGTAAAATTTCAAAAATCAAGAAATGAAAGAAAAAATAAAAAACTTCAATTGGTTCATTCTGATGTTTGGGGTCCTGCAAGTACACCATCACTTGGTGGCTCATTGTACTATGTAACATTCATAGATGATGCGACTAGAAAAACATGGGTTTATGTCATGAAGAATAAATCCGATGTATTTTCCATATCTCAAAGGTGGAAAGCCTTTGTCGAAAATGAAACAGGTACCAAGGTTAAATGCCTCAGATCCAACAATGGAGGCAAATATTGCAGCCAAGATTTTGAAAGCTTTTGTGCTAGCAATGGCATTCGGAGGCAAAGGACAACCCCAAGGACACCTCAACAAAATGGGATTTCGGAAAGGATGAACAGGACAATCATGGAACGAGCACGAAGCATGCGGCTACATGCAGGCCTACCGCTTGAGCTTTGGGCGGAAGCTGTAAGTACGTCTGTGTACTTAATCAGTCGGTCACCCTCAACGGCATTGGATGGGGGAGTTCCAGAAGAGGCATGGATAGGTAAACCGGTGAATTATGCATTTCTCATAGTGTTTGGGTGTGAGGCTTTTATGCACATAGATAGAAGCCTAAGATCAAAGCTAGATGCAAAGTCCAAAAAGTGTTTCTTCATTGGCTATGGAGAAGGAGACTTTGGGTATCGCCTATGGAATCTTGAAGATGGTAAAATCTTAAGGAGTAGGGATGTAATTTTTAACGAACAAAATATGTACAAAGATTACTTGGAAAGAAAACAAACAAAAGAAACAGGTGATGAGTACATGGAGCTTGAGGACGGTGAAGACTCAAGGACTGCAAACGGTGACAATGTGCAACAACGTCAACCAAATGAGGAGCCTCAACCTATTCCCCGAAGATCTACAAGAGCAAGTAGACCTCCAGAAAGGTTTGTTCCTTCCTTCAACCATCTCTTGGTCTCAGATTCTGGAGAGCCGGAATCATATGAAAAAGCTATGCAACATGAATCCAAAGAACAATGGACGAAGAGCATGCAAGTGGAGATGGACTCACTACATCGCAACCAAACATGGGAGTTGGTTGAGTTGCCGAAAGGTAAGCAGGCACTTCAAAACAAATGGGTGTACAAGCTGAAGGAAGAAGAAGGTGGGAAGAAAAGGTACAAGTCTAGGCTTGTGGTAAAAGGTTTTTCTCAAAAGAAAGGTATTGACTTCAATGAAATATTTTCTCCTGTTGTAAAAATGAACTCAATTAGGCTTGTCTTAAGCCTTGTGGCTGCTCATGATCTAAATCTCGAGCAAATGGATGTAAATACGGCATTCCCTCACGGTGACTTAGAGGAGAAAATCTACATGCTTCAACCAAAGGGTTATGAAGTAAAAGGTAAGGAGAAAATGGTTTGCAGATTAAAGAAGAGCTTGTATGGTTTAAAGCAAGTATCAAGACAATGGTACTTGAATTTTGATCGATGGATGTTGGATCATGGATTCACAAGATGCAACTCGGATCACGGCGTCTACACGAAGAATTTGGGAGATGGGAAATTCATCATCCTAATGTTGTATGTTGATGACATGTTGATTACAAGTGCTAACATGTAGGACATCAAAGACCTAAAAGAGGAGCTGTCCAAATCTTTTTCAATGAAAGATTTAGGTGCTGCAAAGAGGATACTTGGTATGAAAATATCAAGGGACAGGACGAAGAAGACAATAAAGCTATCTCAAGAAGATTACATCAAGAAGGTACTAGAAAGGTTTGCAATGAAAAATGAAAAACCAGTTTCTACACCTTTGGCTGGTCATTTTAAACTAACGACCCAGGTAAAGAGCATTGGCAAGCAGTGAAGTGGATACTTAGGTATATAAAAGGGACAACAACAAATGCTTTGTATTTTGGAGGAACTGATATTTTTCTAGAAGGGTATGCTGATGCAGATATGGCAGGTGACAAAGATACTCGAAGGAGCACTACTGGCTATGTGTTCACGGTTGGAGGCACAGCAATAAGCTGGGCTTCAAAGCTGCAGAAAGTGGTTTCACTTTCTACCACGGAAGCAGAGTATGTAGCAATGACGGAGGCAAGCAAAGAAATTCTGTGGCTTCACAGATTCTTAGAAGAGCTTGGATTCAAACAAGACAATTGTGTCTTGTACAGTGATAGCCAAAGCGCTATCCATCTTGCGAAGAACTCAGTCTTTCATTCAAGGACAAAGCACATTGAGGTGAGATATCACTTCATACGCACTCTTTTGGAAGAGGGACAGCTAAAGCTAGGAAAGGTGCATACAAGTGAAAATCTTGCAGACATGTTTACAAAGGTGGTCAACAAGGAGAAGTTGAGATTTTTCTCATCTTCAATCGACATTCAAGGATAAGAAGCCAGAATGGAAAGCAGTCACAGGTTTGGTTTGGAGATCAGTCTCCAAGTGGGAGATTGTTAAGTATGGAGCCTGATTTACCCTTGAAATTTTCTGTGGTAAAAGCGCACATTTGTAAGGCCCCCATTATGAGGAGAAGCCATCGTGCGTGAAGGAAAATCACTCACTGGAAGCCAAAATTTTCATGGACAAGAATCAGGGGCAACTTTTTTCGCCGGAATATTCCTTTTCACCGGAATATTATGGCCGGACGACGGCCGGAAAGTGGTTGGAAAACAACAGGTCGGTTGGCCGGTGGCCGGTGGTCGGAAGTCAATGGCCGGTGGCTGGTGGCCGAATTCAAAAGCGGACTTGTCTTCTCAAGGGCGGCCACACATGGGCGGATTGGAGGGTCCGATTTGGACTTATTCGCACAAGGGCGGCTACACATGGCTGTCTCTCATTAGAGAGGGCAGCCCTTTTGGCCTATAAAAGGAGGCCATTTCTACACCCATTTCATAGTGTGAAGTTGATGCAACAAGGTGAGTGTGAGGTGGTGAGAGTGAAGCAAGGCGGGAGCTCTATCAAGGGTTTAATCCCTTTGTAAACTACTTCTTCTTTTGAAGTGCTAAAGCCATCCAGTGGCTGCTTTTCCGTGGACGTAGCCCACATTGGGTGAACCATGTATATCGTGTGTACTCTCTCTCTCTCTACTCTACTCTATAATCTCTTGTGTGTGAAATCTATCTCTCTCCATTAAGTAATCTACTCAAAAATCTATTTAGCTACGTCTTATTTTCTAACACCGACTACTCTCCCAATGGTCGCTACAACATTTTTGCTCTCCGTTCACTCTCCAAGGCGTTGTGTTTAACAACACTTGCCCAAATGGCCAACCTTGTAGTGCTTGTAAAGAAAGATTTTGCAATATCCACTTTCGGTGTTAACTTTCGCGGGCACCTTATTGCCCATGTCAGCATGAACCAAGCTGTAGGGGTTAATGACACCCAAGAAATCACAACCACTTTACTTAACAGGGAGCCACCCCAAAAGGCCAAGGGTCAAAATTGTAATTCGAAAGATCCTAAAGCAAAAGCCGGATATCATGTAAAGCATTGATTTCTTTAATGAAACTACTTTTTGCTGTCTATGACTCTCTTTCTTGCAAGGTTTTGAATTTCTTATATGTTGGGCTTCCATTGTGTATGAGAAGCACCATAATTTCTGCTATGACTACTAAAGGGTTTGGCAGGCATTAAAATTAATAAAATACATACTTTGTTATATCTAGGTTCCAAAGTTATGGATGTGCCTAGTAAAGGGCTTGGAAGTCCCTAAAATATGCTACCACAAGGGTGCGCATTGGGGCCTTCCATCAGCAGATGAAGTGTCCAAATGCGCGCCCTTGTGGCAGATGATCTTGGACCCATCTAGGAGCATAGCCAGGTGCAAAACAGAGTGACAAGACATTAATACCCAGTTGCAAAACAGAAAGACATGCATACCCAGGTAACCTTAAGCCCATCTTGCCCCAGATACCTAAAGTTGTATTAACAAACCACAAGAGTAAACTATGTGGCAATATCTAGCCCATTTTGGAGTATAGGACTGACATGGACTAAGGGGGGATGATTGCCAGAAGCATCTATGCTAATTGAAGCATTGAAGCAAACAAAACATACTTATTGCTTGTCAAAATTGTCTGGAAACCACTGGAAAGTGTTTGGAAAGCACTAGAAAAGGCTGCCACAAGGGCGCGCATTGTGTCCATCCATAGGCCTCTGGAAGCCCCAAATGCGCGCCCTTGTGGCAACCAATTTGGGGGCATTCCAAGACATTTTCAACACTTTGTAAATTCTTTTTCCATGCAATAGTGAGTCACATAGCATGGATACATCAGGAAGTGCATGCCCCACTTAGCCAAGGTACTAAACGTAGGCAATTTTTCACAATAACAAGCTAATGGCTACATACATACAATAGAAGGTAGACAAAACTTGGACCAGTGCTACATCACATGGTACAGAATTAAAACAATACAATGCGCAATGGGGTATACAATAAAAGACGCTTATATTAAAATTCTTTCCAATACAATGCACAGAGTGGGGTATACAATCAAAAGACGCTTGTATTCAAATTCTTCCCAATCTTGAAGTTTCGTAAATACAAAAAGGTTTGATGCCTAATTACAAGCTACTCCTCATGGCGTAAACAACGAGCAAGCTACATATCCTTGGGCATAATGGTTACACGCTTTGCATGGATGGCATAGAGGTTAGAATCCTCGAATATGCTAGTTAAATATTGCTCTGCTACCTCTTCGACTGCCTCTATGGCCACGACGCCCATCCGAAACTGAGTGTTGTACAATTGCAAAACCTCCCTACATAGCCTTGCAAAAGGGGCCCTCCGAATCAAGAGATCGGTGCTCTTTTGATAGTGTCGAATCTCTGCAAAAGCACGGCTGCGCTTTCTTACCTTCTGAGGTCAACGTGGAGGTGCATTTTTGGCACGAGTTGGGGCAGCTTGCTTCCTCTTCTTGTAGACAATGCTCTTTCTCTTTTTTTTCTGCACAGGCACTTCCAACACCTCATAATCTGATTCCACCCACTCTCCATCTGATTCGTGCTCTTCATTATTGAGCGGATGTGATGGTGTAGGTCCACTCCCTTTAGGAAGTGTCTTACCCCCAAAAGACATGTGAGCCTGATAAGTTTGTATTTGGACGCCAACCCATGGGGCATCTTCATCTGTTTGCATCTCTTCGGAGCCTTCTAACGATATCTTTTGGCTGTTTGTTTCTTTGCCTTGGTCGCTCTCATCCTCCCTGTTGCCATCAGAATAGTTGGAGTCCGAGGAATAGACAGCAAGGCGATGCTTCCTTCTCTCTTTTGTAGTTGTAGAGGACTAGCCATGCTGATTTGAAGCTCCAGCTTCTTCTGTGTGGACTTCACCTTGAGCTTGTGAAGTTCCAGCTTCTGTTGTTGTACCTTTGAGTCGTTGGCCATCCAGACCCTCTGGATATGCAATCCTAGCCGTTTGTTTTGTTCTTGCCATGGTAGCACCTAGCAGGGAAAATGACAAAATGAGCGCCTTCAACCTTTAAATAGGTTTTTTTGAGATTTTGGCCCTTTCACACTATGCGGCCAATTGAGTGAAACTCAAATAAACCAATTGAATTTAACAACTAAACCTGGATCATGCGGACGGCTGATGCGACGCCCAAACGCTGCCTTTTCGATACTTAGTTACACGCCAAGCTTCATGGCCCAAGGACGCTCGCGAGCGTTTCCACTTCTCGAATGCTGCAGTACGAGAGGCGTTGCGTAACTGCTTTGCTAACATCGACTCTCTTGCTTTCTCAATAGTACAAGTTCTCCCAAAGGTGTGCCTAAAAAACCAGTTAAACATTGCTTGGAGGTAATTGGAGTGTGAACTACCACCACCATGCCGAGTATTCTTGAAGTAGACTCCTTTTGCTCGATAGTGGGACTTCTCCATGCCTTGTGTACTCCATCAATCGAACCATAGCGGTCCATGAAGTATGCACCATGCGCATAGAGAATGTGCTAAACCAACCAAAAAGGAGATAAGCCAATAGAAAAGTTGCATTTTCAAACATTGCATATGTATTAAGTCCGTTAAAACAAACCATGTAGTGTGTAATCTTGATTTCAAACTATCCGTCCTTAGCAGCCTTTGTGAATTCATAAAGCACCTTCTTGAACTCCTCTCGCTGCTCAACGATGGTGCTTGAAAGATTCATCAATTGCACAACCTTTTGAAAGGATGACCATACTAGCTTGCGTTGGTTAGCAACCTCCACATTGGGATCTTTGTCCGTCGTGCATGAACACAAATCTTTCCACAACTCCCACCGCTTCTCACTTGCTAGATCGACACTTGCCTTGGATACCTGCATTGGAGACTTTGACATCTTCTTGAAAAATAGACGTGCTTTGGCTCCATTCATGGAAACCTTCTGAGCAACCTCATATGTCTTCTCCCTACAAGTCTCTGCTACAATGTTCACCTTGATCGGTGACATCCAATCTCATTAAGGAGCGTCTCCACCTCCTGCAAGAGTCTTTTGACCGTTGAAGGGGCTTCATTGTGAAAGCATAATCAATGTGATGCTTTAGGATCCTATCAAATATTTGCATAAACGCATGCAATGTACAAAAGTGAACATTGTTGAGGGAGAAGGGAATTATGGGGTTCCACCCAAGATCTTTGCTATCCCTATTGGGCACCTGCAGCATATCACATCAAAGAACCGAAGTTTGCCACTCCCTATTTATATGGTCATCATTATCTTCGTCCTCACCTTCCACTTGAGTTGCTCAACTTGTCTTGTGCCCTTTCGTACAGAATGGACAGGGAAGTAAAGAATTTGCACCTTGTTTGCATCCAAGCATGCACTTTATGGTCTTTAGATCACCACCTAAATGCCATTCAACATCAAACTCCCCACGTCCTGGAACCATGAGCTTCTCACCATTTATTTGAGCTTTAATGACCTCTGTGACCCATGGGATTCTACTGAAAATCCATGCAAGGACTTCATGTGTCTCTTTTGGAACTTCAATTGCACCAAACCACCATATATCCTTCTCTGATTGCACACTAAAAGAGGGCTTTGTCGCTTCACTCGAACTGCAAGATTGCTTGGCATAAGCTAGGGCTTCATTCATAAGCGTGATGCTCATTCTCTCCAACTTTCTCCCTTTAACAATTACACACTCATCCAACTTCAGCACGAACATAAGCTTGCCTTCAAGAACTGCCAACAATATAAAGCCTCAGAATGCATGTTATGACACATCATAGAGCATGTAGGCAACTCTAAACTAACCTGCATCACTCAAATTGTAGAAAACAGCCATGGACTGCTGCAATCGTATCAAGTCCACAAAGATATTGTTGAATTTGGTGTAAACAAACCCTTCGGTCCGCAAAACACTATTAGAAACAGCACCGCTTCCCTTCCCGTGGCCCTTCCTTCCTTGTGATTTGCTATGGAGCGGCTGAAGAGGCATCGTGTCTTCAATATACAAGTAGTCCCCTAATCGGTGAACAACATCTTCATTTGACACCTTCTTGGCAATTGCCACTCTGTGAGGAAGTGGGAATAGGTTTTCCGTGACTCCTCGACTTCTTAATGCATCTTTTAACACTTAATGTATTGCTTGATAGCCCTTCGTACTAATCCCAACAGCATCACAAATATCCTGAACATCTAGATCAGTGACAATATTAGAAAAATCACTAAGAACTCTCTTAGTGATTGTGTCTTTCAAGTGTTTTGCCTCTGGAGCATCAAGCATCCCAATAAAATCCTCTTTGTTGAAACTAGAACGAAGTAAAGTAGCCCTAGCTTACGCATTCGCGTCGTCGCACGTTTCTTGGACGAAGTTCCTATTGCCCAAAACAACAATGATGAGCGGTATTAGACTTAAACAACATGAGGGACAGAACATGTTACCTTATAGCTGTCACCCTTCGTTTTCTTGCACCTCCACGTGGTGCAAGAGTCTGAATTTCGGACAACTCTCGTTTCCTCACCCTACCTCCCATGGCAGTACTCTTCATGTGTGAAAGAGTATCCTCAAGCTTTTTAATTACATTTTCCTTGGTTGTGATGGTGCTCTTTGCCTCCTCAAGCGCACTAGTAGTTGTTTGCATCTGATCTTGAAGATTGTGGAAACTCCCATTGAGCAACTGCCAACGACGCAAGTAAATATCGGACCGCGCAATCTCGTGTTTGTTTAGTCTCTTGCAGTAGACCAACAAACCTTGCTCTCCATTTCCAACGTATTGCAACAGTGATGGAATGTTTGCAAAAGACGGATGAACATTGAGAGAAGGATCCTTTGGATACAAGCATCCGTCTGTCCAGAGATCCACATTCTTCTCCCCTTGAGCGCGGCATTCGTTGGCTGAAGGTAATGTACCCAAGCATGTTTTCTTTGTCGGAACATACTCTTGAGGTAGGCGTAGGAAAAGCCCTGGAGACCTACCGCGTGAAGATCTTGCTAGGACATTGGTCACGTCCTCAAGAGGCATTGTAGGATGGACAGATGGAGCTTGAAGGATGGAGAGATGGGTGTGTAGGTGCAGCAGCAGGTGCAGGTGCAAGGGGGATGGGTGTAGGAGAGGAGCTTAGATTAGGAGGGAAAGTTTTCAATTTTGGGGGGAATTTCCTAAAAGTTTTGGAGGGAGTCAAAAAATGTTGAATTATGAGTAATTTAACTTAAAAATATTTTTTTAAATATGTATATATGTTGGGGGTACTTTTTAGGGGGGAATAGAGGTTTTTTGAAAGTTTTTGAAAAAAGTCATTTTTTTAACCTCTTTGACCCACGGATTTGCTTAGGTGGCATCGGAGAGTTAAGAGGCCACTTACAAGTTGGCCAAAAAGCTAGAGAGAGAAGACCCCCTACTTTTCAAATGGTTCACCCCCCCCCCCCCTTCCCCCTACCTTTTTAGGGGTCAAAGGTGGAGGAGACCCTACCAAAATAGCCCCATTCAAAGCCTTTGTCCCCCTTAATCTTGGCAGGCTTCCTCGAAATTAGGGATTCTTACAAGGCCCATGGAGAGTCCATTTTTTTTCTAATGTTGGCACTTGTAAGACCTTCTGGCACGACAGAATTACTTAACGCTATACGAAAAGTATCCCAACTATCTGGCAAAGTGATTAAGAGAAACATAGCCTTCACTGAATCTGGAAAGACTATCTCCTGTGCTGTTAACTGGCTGAAAATTGTGTGAAATTCATTGAGATGATTTGACATAGCTGTCCCTTCCTTCATCTTCAAATCCACCAATTTCTTGAGCCAATAAATTTGAGAAGCAGCACTGTTTCTTGTACATACCACATAGCTTTTGCCATACGCCATACGCTGTAGTCTCTTCTACTACGTTGAAGTAAACATTTTCTGCCCAGTGTCAGCATGATTGTGGAGCAGGCTAACTCGTCAAGATCTTCATCTTCAGCCATACCTTCTGGTCTCTCCCCTTTGAGCTTCAGTGGCTTCAATTGTTTTTTCTGCACCAAAACCTGCCAAATCTGCTTCTTCCAGAATGGAAAGTTTGTGTCATCCACCTTCTTTATGTTGTAAAGAGTCTCACTTTGAGAAGATGCCATATCTGCCAAACTGTTTACTTCTGGGAAAAATCCGGCAGAGTTTCCCCTGTAAACTGGCCTTTGTACACAGTAAACAAGGTGTAAACAACAAGCTCAACACCTTTCCTCAGGAACTGTCAGTATTTTGGAAAAATTTTGACAGAGTCTCCCCTATAAATTGAGCTCTGAGAACCAAAAGATAGCTCAAAAACAATCATAAATAGCTAACCAGTGACAAATCTGAAAATCTGTGTAATATGCTATCCTGTAAGCATACACTGTCTCCTGTCTGGGCGATCACATAACCTGTATCTGTCTCAAGACTGAACCCTAAAAAATGCCTCAACGGCTGACGCATAAGATGCAATCCAGTGTCTACACAAAGTCATACATCCTATGGGATAAAAGTCGCTGAAGAGGATGCGTGTAGAGGGGAACTCCAGCAACATAATCCACCTCACATTGGGTAACCCAGCCCCCAGTGCTTGGCTTCAAAAAACCTCACACACGACCCTCACAGATGGCTCAGCAAACTGCCCAAAACTAGCATACATCCTACAATATACCAATCACTGTCCTATGACCGCTGCGGCGGTCTGTCTGCTAGCGTGACTCACAACTAGCAGACCCACAATCACAGTACATCAATCTGCAATACATGCCAGTGGTGTCAAGCCGTCATATGGCCACACCTCCCCTGGAACCTGGCAAGCACAAGAAGTAGCAATGCAGACTGCAATATATATATCTTATGATATATATGTATACCTAGTCTATAGATGATGCTTTGAAGACGAATGAGTGATGTATGTCGATGCCGATATCGATGCCAACCACCTCCTGCTTGCCAATCTACACAAAACGGATTTCTTTGCGGCTGAAATCTATCTTCTGCTGTAGCGCTCAGAACGAAATTCTGAGGGCATAAACAACTTTGAAAGGGGGGTAAAAACACCAGGTCACCTGGTGAAAACGCTATCAGAACGCGGAGTGTAAAATTTCAAGCTTCGGATCCAGAATCTGCCTGAAAAGTGTGCGCGCGCGCGATTACGCAAATACGCACTGAACCATGGCTCTGATACCAATTGAAGTCGTGCAGCGGAGCATGGATCGACACACACACACACACACACACACACACACACACACACACACACACACACACACACACACACACACACACACACACACACACACACACACACACGCAGATACACAAAGAGCTTACACAATACACAGTACGCAGAGAAGTCTATTTGAAGGGTTATGTCCCAAAAACCTTATTATCCACAAAAGTATAAGTGAGTATATACAAAGAGTTAGTGATAAGTGAGTTAGGTGGGCGGGCAGCTATATCCGTATAAGAGGCCACTTGGGCTTTAATCCCAACAGGAGATGATTCCCCAGAATTTTGCTCATATATACTCAAAATTTTAGGAGCATCTTCCACCTGTGGTTGGCCATATCTTTCTAAGTGAAAAAAGACATGAGGTTCTTGTCTAGCTATAATTCTAGCTTTACTTCATTTGACAGCTTTTCTTTGTTTTCAATGGTGATGTTGCACTTGATCTTCTCAGGATTTGTGTCTGAATTGACTTCTTTTGTTGTGGCAGTGTCCTTTGGTTGATTTTTATTTGCATTTTCTTTGCTTTGACCACCTACTTCAATCGATGTTGGCTCCATTGGCTGTAATATGGCACCTTTCTGCAATTGTTGAGCATTGTCCACCTGCATCTTAGTAACCTTTGACCTTAAAAGATCCAATGTACTGTCTGGCAGAATCTGTCTCTTTAGAGGAGATTTGGTGACCTTTGTGTAGCTTTCTGGACTTTTGCTTCTATTGACTTTGACTTTTTTATCACCTATTCTGGCAGCTTGAGGCTTTGCATCCTTTAGATAGTCTTTGAATTCAGTCGATCCATCCATAGGGGTTTGTACAAGGTCATGGTCTTGCTGATATTTGTTACCATGTGCATCTCGATATGCATATGTGAGTATCACAAGAAATTGTTTGAACCCTATGGGATTTGTTGGCTTTTGACTTTGACTTGTGGAGATCAGTTGAAACTTTTGTCCCTGATGATCTTCATAGAAAAAATTTTCTGCAAATTTTGATGGTTCTGGGTCAATGGAGAACTTTTAACAACCATATGATCTTTCAATGGTTTTTTCTTTGAAGGGGTCTGTTGGCTAGAAGTTCTTGGGCTTCCACCTGATGTAGCATTTTTTGGTACTAGAGCTGATCTTGATAGATTTGCAGCCCCCCCCCCCCCCCCCCCCTTCCTAATTAAGTTGATCACTAAAGCCTTCTCCATTATGATAATTTAAAACTGTTTGGCTCTAGTTTAGTCTCACCTCTTAGGACTGTGAAGGCACACTTTGGGTAGCACTATTGATGTTTGGCATCTGTAAACCTCCTACATAGTTTCCTATGTATCTCCATGAAACATGACAAATTATCCCCAAGTCAAGCTATAGATAGCATTATCTTTGCCGTGATATTGTCTATCCCATGGGTCTCCTGTGTGATATGAGCTTCGGTGGTTTCAGGACCCAATGCATCATAGATGCTAGACTCTCATCTATATCTACGACTGTTTTGGTCAAAGTATATGCTCGTTTGATCACAACATCGAAGCTTGATTTCCGATGGAGGAGAGTTTGGATCTGAACAGATCTCTGGGTTCACTCGAGTAATATCTTTCAGCTCTAGAGAGGATGGGATATAATAGATTCTTTCCTCTGAAATGAACCATCCTTTCTGATCTGTCACTGGACACACTTCCATGAGCTAGTCTATGGGCCGTTCAAACACTGGTTGATCCTTTTTGTACAGTTTTCCTTTTTTATCTACACAGTGTGCATATGAATTATGTGTACCATACAATGCTAACAACATTCTGTTTGATGTGTCCCTTAGACTCGTGAATGATTACACACTTGTGGTAGTGGATGCAAAATCATTTGTAAACCTAATAGTCTTTTCAACCTTCGGTGATATCTGGACACTTTTACTAAATTCACGCAGGAATTTGTTGTTCAAAGAATCAATTTTAAGCTTTTCAGGTGTCTGTGCATATTTATGCTGATTTTGAACTTGTAGTGTTTTTATTGGTGCTTCTAATGGTAATGCAAAATCATCTGATTGCATTAAAAGTGACGAGTTAAATACACTTACATCGAGATTTACATTTCCAATTTTCTTTGTACCTTGCTTGGAAGTTGATATGTCCTTGTTGTCAGGATTTCTTGGACAATCGTGAGAAAAATGTTCACCTTTTCGTCCACAATTTGAGCAATACACCATAACTTGTGGTATTTCATTTGGTTCCATCTTGTCAAGCTCTAGCTGAGAAGTTTTTGCTTCTGTACTTGCCAAGTTGTTGGCATCTTCTTTCAGAACACTAAGCACCAAGCTTTAGATTGCTCCATCTTGACCTTTGTACTGCCTTTGACTTGCTACTCCAATTACATTGGCTTCTATTGGTTGATTTGTTGGATCTTGCATTTCTAGTTCTCGACTATAGATCTGACCACTGTAGTCCATGTACAATGATCCTGATTGCATGTGCACCAACTGTATATTTTGCTGGCTTGTGCAGATTTCTAGATAGCCACTTGGATACATCTTTTGCACTTCTAGCCGCACCTCGTCTTTGATCCACTGAAGTCGATGAACATCTCGGAGTTCTCCGAATCTGGCTTCACTCTGATCAATTGGATCGTGGATCCTCTATTGCTTTTGTTGCTCATCAAGTATCTATGGCCTTTCAAACCTGTATACAAAACCTTATCTCCAATGTAGCCATAGAACTGTAAAATTTGGTTCATTGTAGTTGTGCATGTGTTGCTACTGGTGTACTTGAACTCTCGGCTCGACTTGAATTCATGTTGACTGGTTCTGTAAAAACTGTCTCTTAGCAGATCTCGGTGTTGGTTATTAGCAGAATTACTCTTGAAGATTAGATTGTTATCCATTTTTCCACTTTACTTGAATTCAGCTCCTGTCAAGATCCCAATTCTTTGCGTACAACCTGGTTCTTCAATCTGAGCTATGAGTCAGCAAATGAGATTTCCAAATTCTATCCTTGAAAGGAGCTAAAGGACTAATCTGCAACTTGAAAACTGAGTTATCATGTATTAATTTTGATCCTATGGAAGCCAAACTTGACCAGTGACCTTGTATAATGTTGCTCTAACACTGTACAAGCTCAAAAGTCCAAAATCTTATTTCTGGGGCTCAAAAGTAAATAATCGTGATTATTTACTTTTCTCAAATTTTTACACTTTTTGGCTTGTTTTGCCAAGTTATCAACTTGTTAAGGTCTCTGGACAAGTTTCACTGAGTTTAAACAAAATTTGTCCAAGTTATCAACTGTTTCGTGTCCGCCGCAAACTCTGATTCCAAGAATGTGGCTTAAGTCTTAATTTTGTGGTTCAAATTTCACCAAATTTTATTTGTGGAGTCTACTTTGATATGCTTGACCCTGTGGTATACTTAGTTGTGAAAAATTTCTCAATTCTGGAGCAAATGTCATGATTATTAGCTATTGGGATTTTTTATTTTTATTTTTTTGGCAACTTCTTGCCAAAATGTTGACACCAAATGGTTAAGCAACTCAACTAAAGCTCTCTAGCAAAGTTTCACCAAGTTTGGATAATCCTTGTTCAAATGGTCAACAATTTGGTGTCTGCAGACTGACTTTACAAATTTGGCCACAATTTTCACTCCATTGATCCAAATATTACCAAATTTAATTTGTGGCTTAATATAACATGCTAAAACTTGTGGTATGCTTAGTTGGTAAAAAAAGTTGAAAAATAGGGCAAAAATAAATAATCATCATTATTGACTTCTGATAAATTTTTGCATATTTTTGGTCATCTGAGCATATACATTTGTTTAACACTTCAATCTAAGCCTCTGAGTCAAGTTTCACTAAATTTCAACAAGATTTACCAAGTCACACTCAAGTTCTCGACAATGAGTACAGATTTCAGTTTTTTACCAAGTTTTTGGCCTGTTTTGTGATCCAAACTCTATGAGCCTTCACAAAAGATGTTTGTAATCATGCATAGAGTCTTTGGTATCAACCTTAATTCATTTTGACCCAAATGTAAAAAATACGATTATTTACTTTTGACCTAAAACGAACACTGTTTGCAAATTTTTCACTCGAGAGTCTTTTTATGACCTATTTTAAGCCTCTCAGTCTAGTCTCACAAAATTTGAACAAATTCATCAAGTCAGACACAATTTCTCGACAATCATTACGGATTTCAATTTTTATCAAGTTTTTGGTTTGTTTTGTGATCCAAACTCTATGAGCCTTCACAAAAGATGTTTGTAATCATGCATAGAGTATGTGGTATTAACCTTGATCCATTTTGAGCCAAATGCAAAAAATACGATTATTTACTTTTCACCTACAATGAACACTTTTTGCAATTTTTTCAATACTGAGTCTTTTTGTAATATGTTTTAAGCCTCTGAATCATGTTTCACCAAATTTGAACAAGATTTATCAAGTCAGACACAATTTCTCAACAATCAGTACGGATTTCAGTTTTTACCAAGTTTTTGGTCTGTTTTGTGATCCAAACTCTATGAGCTTTCAAAAAAGATGTTTATAATCATGCATAGAGTCTATGGTATCAACCTTGATTCATTTTGAGCCAAATGCAAAAAGTACGATTATTTACTTTTGACCTAAAATGAGCACGTTTTGCAATTTTTCCAACACTTAGTCTTTTTGTGACATGTTTTAAGCTTGTGAATCAAGTCTCACAGAATTTGGACAAGATTCATCAAGTCAGACACAATTTCTCAACAATCAATACGGATGTCAAATTTTACCAAGTTTTTGGTCTGTTTCGTGATCCAAACTCTATGAGCTTTCACAAAAGATGTTTGTAATCATGCATTGAGTGTATGGTATCAACCTTGATCCATTTTAAGCAAAATGCAAAAGATGAGATTATTTACTTTTGACCTAAAATGAACACTTTTTGCAATTTTTTCAATACTCAATCTTTTTGTGACATGTTTTAAGCCTCTGAATCATGTCTCACTAAATTTGAACAAGATTCATCAAGTGAGGCACAATTTCTCGACAATTAGTACGGATTCAGTTTTTACCAAGTTTTTGGTCTGTTTTGTGATCCAAACTCTATGAGCATTCACAAAAGATGTTTGTAATCATGCATAGAGTCTTTGGTATCAACCTTGATTCATTTTGAGCGAAATGCAAAAATGCAATTATTTACTTTTGACCTAAAATGAACACTTTTTGCAATTTTTTCACTCGACAGTCTTTTTATGACTTGTTTTAAGCCTCTGAGTCAAGTCTCACAGAATTTGAACAAGATTCATCAAGTCAGACACAATTTTTGGACAATTAGTACGGATTTCAGTTTTACCAAATTTTTTGTCTGTTTTGTGATCCAAACTCTATGAGCCTTCACAAAAGATGTTTATAATCATGCATAGAGTCTTTAGTATCAACCTTGATCCATTTTGAGCGAAATGGAAAAAATGTGATTATTTATTTTTGACAAAAAATGAACACTTTTTGCAATTTTTTGAATACTCAATCTTTTTGTGACATGTTTTAAGCCTCTGAATCATGTCTCATCAAATTTGAACAAGATTCATCAAGTCATGCACTATTTCTCGACAATCAGTACAGATTCAGTTTTTACCAAGTTTTTGGTCTGTTTTGTGATCCAAACTCTATGACCTTCACAAAAGATGTTTGTAATCATGCATAGAGTCTTTGGTATCAACCTTGATCCATTTTGAGCGAAATGCAAAAAATGCAATTATTTACTTTTGACCTAAAATGAACCCTTTTTGCAATTTTTTTCCATACTCAGTCTTTTCATGACATGTTTTAAGCCTCTGAATCATGTTTAACCAAATTTGAACAAGATTGATCCTTGAGGAGTTCACTATGTGTAAAACTACCATATCACGTCCGTTCAAGAAATGTTTGTAAAACCCCTTATCTATGAATTTTATTAAGAATATAATGTACCCTTTTCTTTTATAATCTGTAAGTTTTTGTCAAATTTGAAAAAATAATACCCTTTTGTATATATATTTCTGTAAAACTTTAAATACCCTTCTGTTGAACTCACATGATAGGTTGCAATTTTATTAGGTGACCTACCTGGGGATTGATCAAGTCAGACACAATTTCTCGAGACAATCAGTACGGATGTTAGTTTTTACCAAGTTTTTGGTCTGTTTTTGTGATCCAAAATCTATGAGCCTTCACAAAAGATGTTTGTAATCATGCATAGAGTATGTGGTATCAACCTTGATCCATTTTAAGAAAATGCGATTTTTTACTTTTGACCTAAAATGAACACTTTTTGCAATTGTTTCACTAGACAGTCTTTTTATGACCTGTTTTAAGCCCCTGAGTCAAGTGTCATAGAATTTGAACAAGATTCATCAAGTCAGACACAATTTCTGGACAATCAGTACGCATTTCAGTTTTTACCAAATTTTTGGTCTGTTTTGTGATACAAACTCTATGAGCCTTCACAAAAGATGTTTGTAATCATGCATATAGTCTTTGGTATCAACCTTGATCCATTTTGAGTGAAATGCAAAAAATACGATTATTTACGTTTGACCTAAAATGAACACTTTTTGCAATTTTTTCAATACTCAGTCTTTTTGTGACAAGTTTTAAGCCTCTGAATCATGTTTCACCAAATTTGAACAAGATTCATAAAGTCAGACACAATTTTTTGACCATCAGTACGGATTTCAGTTTTTGGTATGTTTTGTGATCTAAACTCTATGAGCCTTCACAAAAGATGTTTGTAATTATGCATAGAGTCTGTGATATCAACCTTGATCCTTTTTGAGCCAAATGCAAAAAAATGTGATTATTTACTTTTGACCTAAAATAAACACTTTTTGCAATCTTTTCACTGGACAGTCTTTTTATGACCTGTTTTAAGCCTCTGAGTCAAGTCTCATAAAAGTTGAACAAGATTCATCAAGTCAGACACAATTTCTGGACAATCAGTATGGATTTTAGTTTTACCAAATTTTTGGTTTGTTTTGTGATCCAAACTCTACAAGCCTTCGCAAAAGATATTTGTAATCATGCATAGAGTCTGTGGTATCAACCTTCATCTATTTTGAGCCAAATGCAAAAAATGCGATCATTTACTTTTGACCTAAAATGAACACTTTTTGCAATTTTTTCACTGAACAATCTTTTTATGACCTGTTTTAAGCCTCTGAGTCAAGTCTCACAGAATTTAAACAAGATTCATCAAGTCAGACACAATTTCTCGACAATCAGTATAAATTTCAGTTTTTGTCAAGTTTTTGGTCTGTTTTGTGATCCAAACTCTATGAGCCTTCACAGAAGATGTTTGTAATCATGCATAGAGTATGTGGTATCAACCTTGATCCATTTGAGCCAAATACAAAGAATGTGATTATTCACTTTTGGCCCAAAATGAAAACTTTTTTCAAATTTTTTAGTGAAAAGTCTTTTTATGATCTATTTTAAGCCCCTGAGTCAAGTCAAAACTTAATTTGGCCTAAAATCTCAAGAAAAAGTGAATAATCTGAGTTTTTGCAAACCTTTTTGAAAATTTACCTCAAATTCATCCTTAAGCTTACCCACTGGTTCATACAACTTCTATGAGCATAATCTCCAGCCGGTTCAATGATTGACAATCTTTTGGTGCTGTGTCAAGCCGTAGACGTAAAACTCTGCAACTTCACATAAACAACTCATAGATGATTCCTTTGGAGTGAGCAATGATTTGAGATCTCACCTCAAATTCTACTTACCCTACTCCTAGGTTCTACTGCACCGGGTTGTGGAAAGTGTCCACAAACACTTGTTTTCTTGTTTTTTATGTTTTCTTGAGCATTGATCTTAAGACTTGTCTTGTCCATTAACCATTCTCAAAATCCTAACCTAATCCAACAATCCGACAATCCTATAAGGTACTTAGCAAGTACAATCTACTCCCAAGCTACCTCTACACAACAAAAGACGACACTCTTAAGCTATGCGGTTTTTAAGAGAAAGTTTAACTTCAGGTAAAACTAGAGGAAGTTAATGGACAACTACACAAGACGCTCGTGTTTTCTCTAGTTTAGGTCTATTCGTCCCCGACAACGGCGCCAAATGTGGGACAGGTGTCTAGCCTCACTCCTTCTTATTACAGACATAGCGAGAACCACGAATATAATTGTCAATCCATGGAACGAAGCTAACTCGACTAGTGCATAGAGGCTACAAGAGGTTGTCAATCTCTTAGAAAACAACAAACACCTCGCATCTAACTCAGGCTATACTCAAATGACATTAATCATCAAAAGCCAATCTCTCATCGACAAACAAATCACATCCGTTACAACATCAAATGACATCCAAACTTAACAAAACTTCTAAAACATGTTTATAAGACCTAACCACACATGCTTATCATCTCAAATCTCACTTTAGGTCAAGTGCAAAATTCACGATTATTAATAGCAGTGAGTTTTTGACCTAGTCGTTTTCGGCCCAGAATGCATCTAAATGCTTAGCAATGATGTCCCAATGCCCCGCCTATACTTATTTTATGATTTTGAAGCTTAAATTTGTACTTATAATGAAATTAGACTGCAGATCGGAGACAGCTAAAGCTATGGATTACCATGAAATGCTTACGTCAATGCGTAGAGCTCTTACCTGCGGTTAGGACACAACAGACACACTGCAATGTGACAACCGAGAAGAGAGTAGGAACCGCAAGAAGGAGAGAAGTGAGCGTTGTTAGCTCACGCTGTGTTTCTATTATCCAAAACTTCATCAAAACTTTACAAAGTTGGCTTTTATACCTTAGCCAAGGTTTAAAATGTGTAGTGTTTGGTGCCCAAGATCTTTAAGGCTCCACAGTTATTGTATCTGCAACCTAGGTACACTAAGTGTCCTATGCTTTACATCTTAAAATTCTTATTGAGCTCATAACACGTTAAAATTATCACAATGGCTAAATAAATCGGGAAATTAAAATACATGGCCATTTTGGAAAAATGTGAAAAGTGTGTTAACTCCAATCTTCACTACTTCTTCATATTCATCTTGGATGTGCATTCATAAGGCTTCAATCTTTAGCAAATCCTATTAAATGACGTCGACTCAATTAACATTCCCCCCTTCCGATTTTAGTGCCCGTCCTCAAGCACTGTTGAAAAGTTTCCGTGGAGGTTGTGGAAGGTTTTTTATATGGAATTAAAAAGGCAGCAAATATGAGAGGGTAGGATGATGGAACATTGGTTTGCCTGTTGTAGTCCACTCAAGGTGCATAGGTGGAAGCAAAAAAGAGTGTCTAATGCATATGTCCAATGATGGGACATCCTATTTATGCATACACAAAAATGCATAGAAACAAATATGTTGTGCAAGAAAGATTTGAGGGGTTCTTCAGAAAAATGGTGTAGCTATAAAAGCATATGACATGGCTTTGCAAGCTGGCACCCCTTTAAAAATGGTTTTCGCTGATGAGGATATGTGGTCTCATATTATTGTGCACTATGCGTGAGTGTTGGACTCTACGACAATCCCCCAATTGTAAGCTAATAGACTTCGACTCTTATGCTCACCTCATCCAACATGAGCAACACAAACTTTAGATATGTTCAACTTGTCCAGCTTGAGTGTAAGCCTAATAACTATGACTCTTAGCATAGATATTAATATGACTTGAAGCTTTGGGACTAATGCTTTGCTCATTTTATGGCTCAGCAACCCGACTCTGACTATGCCAAAGAGTTTTTTTTGCACCCTGGTGACTGGAATTTTTACGTTCTTGTGCTTACTACAAACATTTCTTCAGGTAAAGTAAGCTTGAATCCTCAAAAAGACGATTAGTGAAGGACCAAGGTGGCATTAAAGGTTTCTTTTGCCATACCTGTTTTATCATCTTTGAATTTGTATTCTCATTGGTTGGGTTGTCCTTTCTTTGACTGTGAAGACTCCATTATCCGTTTGATTCTCCAAATAGGCCTATTGATAGGAGTCTTTGATATTGTTGTAGACCTATGTTCACTGTCGGCATTTGGCTTTTGACTAAGAGCACTAGAAGACTTAGGAATCCAAATTTGTTGATTACCTAATTATCTCCTTTGTTGACTTTGTGGAGCTCTAGGTCTTATTGAGATCTTGAGATCTTCATGCAGGTCTGGTGTAGTTGTAGTTGTCTTGTGGTTGACTAGTAGCAAAATCTTTGAATAACCTGTGTAGAATCCTTGTCCAAGAGGAAAATTCTTTGAGATCTGTCTTTGTTCTAATCCTCTTGAGATCTGTGGTTGAATTTAGCATCTTTCAATGTTTTTATGTTGTATACCTGCTTCTTAGGTATCCTAGGATATTGCCGAGGTTGATACCTTGTGGTCCTTCCTTCTTGGGAGGGACTCAAAATTACTTCATATGCAACGTACCTCAGGTTTTGGCACCCATATCTGTCTGTTACCTCCATAATACTCCTGTTATTTTAAGCTCCATTGTGATGCTATCCGTCCCATGTGTATGTCTTTCTGTGTTGATTCCCTGTCTTTAATCCAAACTGGATCATTGACTTTGACTACACTGCTCGGAACAAACACTTGCTTGATTTCTCTTTGCTTTCTTGAGTAATTTGGCTGAAGTATCTTTGCTTTTCTGGGTGTCTCCTTAGAGGTTTCAGTTGTGTCAGCAATTGACTTAAAGTTTTGAAAGCCTTTCTTGCTTGAAGAAGCTGATCCATGAGGGTTCTTTGATGTAGAGGCGTATGCTGTCACATCTTCTTTGCTAATTGGTGGAAGTTCCACTTTAGCTTTACCTTTGTCTACAAGATTTGTCTTTGATTCTTGTGACTTCTGCAACTCTTAATCTATCATTAATGGTGTCTGTAACTGTTTCTTGCTTCCTCTTGGAAAATAAAGTATTAGCGTTGAAATCTTCTTTGTAGGGCTTGTGTTGATCTAACCACTAAAGTCCGCACTGAGAGTTTGCATGAGATTTTGTAGATAAGAAACAAGGTCAATAAGCACCAACTCGCAAGCTCTTGTGGTGATATTGAAGGGTTCTTTGAAGGCCTTGGGGGCAAGCCACCTGCGGCTACCACATGGCAGTCTGATAAACCTACCTATGGGCATCCATTACAAAATTTTGTAGTATTTATAGTGCTTTATGACTAGCCCATAAGTACAACAAAGCGTGGGGGGATAGTTGGGGCTGCCGGCTATGGCGGCTTTCTTGCGCTCACACGCAGGCGCTGCTGTAGCAACAATCAATGGAGGAGATGGCAGTAGTGGTGGCCGCGGCCATTTTAGGCCATTGACGGTGGGCATGATGGCGTCGTTGACTGGCGACAAGGCCAGTTGCTTTTGTGGCATTAGTTTAGGGGCTATTCCCTCGGCCATAACTTTTAAGAAGCAGGTGAGGGATCACCGATGGTGCCATCAGTGCCTCGCTCAAGAGGGGGTTCATGTTGTGACTTGGGACTCAAGGAAGGGTGCTGAGAATAGCTACTAAGGTGTTGGACATGCAATGTAAGCCAAAAATAACAAGTTTGACCAAAAAAGGAAAGGTATCCGCGCCCTAGAAATGCCGATCTTTTGCAATCGATGGGGGGGGGGTTCTTGCAAAAAGGAGGCTTTGTTTGGGAAGCGCAATCTCAGAGAGGAGCTTTTAAGTTGATTTGGAGCTAATGCGGCTGGCATCAAGAGGAGGTTTTCTTGCCCATGCTCTGAACGAGGAGAGCCAAATGGCAGCGAAGCCGGCAGTTGCCCCAAATTTCTTGTTGTTGGATGTTGTCGTGCCCTCGAGGAGGTCACCTAATAAAAATGTAACCTATCACGTGAGGTCAACAGAAAGGTATTTAAAGTTCTTGAAACTTACAGAAATATATATACAGAAGGGCATTATTTTTTCAAATTTAAAAATAACTTATAGACTTTGAAAGAAAAGGGTACATTATATTCCTAACAAAATTAACAGATAAGGGGTTTTACAAACATGTATTGAACGCACGTGATATAGTAGTTCTACACATAGTGAAACCTCCAAGGTCGTGCCGAGCCGAATTGTTACCATATACATGTGGTAGTGATGTGTTTGAACACACTAGGACCGTCGAGGCATTTTTACCCTCTTTAGGAGGTTTTTTCCCCCGTACGTTGTATATATGCCCATCACTTCAGGGCTATCTATCTTTCCACTGCACACTAAGTAACACACTCTCAATTGTGTGCCTTGAGCTTCCTTTCTCTTCTCCAAGATTTGTGCATTTCTCTGCAACCCTAATTCCAATAATTGGTATCAGAGCAGGTTGCATCCTCCCGAGCTTAGTTGCCAGCAGCGGCAGCTCCAGCACACGCTTGCTTAGATTTTTGATTTGCGCTCATTTTGGTCTCCTTTTCCACTACAACCAATTCTACATAGGCAATTTTGTCATGTTGTGCAGAATTTCTATCAGTGCCAAATACTGCATAACAGGTGCCATACAATCTACTGCGGGTTGTGCTATATAGCATGTGCTGGTCTCACTCAGTTTCTCCTCATTTTGGGCAGTTTTCACATCAAGTGCAGGCATTTTCCTTGGCTAACAACAACACAGATGTGTTCAAGATGTTTGCTGTTGAGGGCAGATTGGATGGGGACAAGTACCCTATGTGGGCTTACATGATGCAACATGTTCTTCTGTCAAAGGGTGTCTAGAATATTGTGCAAGGCATTGATGTACATCCTGGTCTGAGGATATAGGAAATGTTGAGGGATGTTGAGGAATTTTCTCACGTGCTAGTCTCACTCAGTTTCTCCTCACTTTGGGCAGTTTTCACATCAAGTGCAAGCATTTTCCATGGCTGACAACAACACAGATGTGTTCAAGATGTTTGCTGATGAGGGCAGATTGGATGGGGAAAATTACCCTATGTGGGCTTACATCATGCAACATGTTCTTTTGTCAAAGGGAGAATATTGTGCAAGGCATTGATGTACGTCCTGGTCTGAGGATATAGGGGATATTGAGGATGTTGCAAGTCTTGCCGCAAGGATCGCTGCTATTAGAGTCGTTTGGGCTACAACAGAACAAGCTCGTTGGGATGTAAATGATGTGCAGGATCATGTGTTGATTGCGTTGTCTTTGAAGTGCACCATTACTCCTCACATTCATTCAGAGAAATCTGCAAAACAGGCTTGGGATATTCTAGCATGTCTTTATGCAAGCCGCAATGAGGCTAAAATTTCTTTGATGCATAAACAGCCGGAATCGAAGATTATGCATGAGGAAGATGATATGGAGACTTTCCTTGCTGGTGTCAAGGATATCAATGAGCAAATTATTTCTGCAGGTGAAGTTATTTCAGACAGTTCCCTTGTGCAAACTGTTCTTGATGCCTTACCAGATTCTTACCAGACTTTTGCTAGTACTTGGAGACTTATGACCCAAGGAAATCTTGAAGTTGTTAAGTTTGATGCATTATGCACAAAAAAGTAGGACTAGGCAGCGTGTAGTTGAACATGATTTTATTTCTCCTCAAAGAAAGGGTAGTAACAGTATTGTAGCCACTTCTTATGGTTATGCTACGAGTGGAAAAACTTTTGTTCCTAATGCTTCTCCTGGCAGAAGTTTTTCTGGAAATTCTGTGTGATAAGGGCAAAAAGAAGATGCATTGCCATTATTGTAAAGCTAATGATCACTTGATCAAGCAGTGTCCTAAGTTGAAGGCCAAAGAGGCTAAGAAGAAAGAGGGTGGTTCCACTGCAAATGCTAGTTCCACTACAAATGTAGCCATTGTCGAGTCTTCTGTGATGTTGATGTTGATGCAAAATGAGCTTTTAATGCAGAGTGCACTTACAATCCTATTGTCCATGATGCATGCATGTAAGTTGATGTAGATTCACATGTGTGGTATTTCAACAGTGGTGCTACAAAGCACATTACCTCACCTCGTGAATTGCTCACCTCTCTCAAGTATGTCCCTCATGGGAATTCAGCCACTTGTGCCAACAATGCTTCTTATCTTGTTTAGGGAGTTGGAAAGATTGTGCTCACTGCTGTAAATGCAAGTTTTTTCACACTTGTTGATGCACTTTATGTACCTACGATCAAGAAGAATCTTTTGTCTGATGTACAGTTCATGATCTTAGTTTTGGTGATGAGATTGTTGCATCTGGCCTTTTGTGCTGTGGGCTGATAAGCTCACTTTGTCTGACAAGTCTGGACAAAATTTTGCAAATGTAGTTGCAGATTCAAGGGTTGTTTCACATGCAAAACTTTGGTATGCACGTTTTGGGCATCTAAATTTTTCCAGTTTGCTGCATTTGCAGAAATCTGATATGGTTGCTTAAAGCAAAGTCAAAGTTTTTATGTGCTTCAAAACATTTTTGGCTATGGCTTAAAATGTCTTGAAATGTACTATGGGCACCCTTCGTTTCGATCGAGGGGGGGGGAGTACATGTCTCATGAATTTAATGCATTTCTGAGTAGTCGTGCGATAAAACACCAATGTACAATGCCTTATACACCTCAGCAAAATGGTGTAGCTGAGAGGAGAAACAGGTCACGTACAAAAATGGCACAATGTATGGTCAAAAGTCAAGATTTTCCACATTCTTTTTTGCTTGAGGCCATCATGTGTGCCACTTATGTACTTAACAGGTGTCCTATAAAAGCTTTGCAGTCTATTAATCCATATGAAGCATGGCATGATAGAAAGCCTTCTATTGAGCATATGCATGTTTTTAGCTGTTTGGCATATGCTTTGCTGCCACAAACACAACGCAAAAAATTGGATGATAAGGCTGTCAAATGTATTTTTGTTGGTTATAGTGCTGAAAGAAAAGGTTATAGGTTGTATCATCCGCAAAAAAATCGTATTCTGGTTTCACAAGATGTAGTGTTTGTGGAAGATTCTCTTCAGCCCTTGCTGTCATGTACTAGAGACAGTAATGTAAGCTCACAAGACATTTATGACACTTTGTTGCCTCATTTCAGTGGTGGAAATTTGAATGTAAATTCCAATGAGGCAAATGTACAACCTATGGAGTTTTTGAAATGTTACAGATCAACCTATTACTGATGCAGATGTACATGATGTACTTGACGAGGAAAGGGCTGAAGATGAGCAGGCTAGAGGTATGCCAAATTGGCTGGTGAATACATTGCATGATAGTAAATTGGATGCACCTTTGTCTAGTCTTACTCGTTCAGGCTCTCACCGTGCATCTTATGCATCAGATTGTTATGCTTTGGCTGTGTCTAGCTTACATGATGTTGAGGAGACTCTCTCTTTTGATGAAGTAAATAATTCAAAAAATTGGATGGCTGCCATGCAATCAGAACATGATGCACTTATAGAAAATGCTACATGGACTTTATGTGATTTGCCTCTTGCCAAAAAGGCCATTGGTACAAAGTGGGTTTACAAGTTGAAACACAAGCCGGATGGTGAGGTTGATCGCCATAAGGCTCGACTTGTTGCAAAAGGCTACGCACAACAAAAAGGCATAGATTATGAAGCCAGTTTGCAGTCTCATAGGTCAACACATTTATGCATCGCCCAGGGTCTAAGCATTGGTAGGCTGTGAAGAGGATTTTCTGCTACCTTAGTGGCACTTTGCATCTTGGCTTGTTTTATCCCAAGGGGGGATCATTGCCACCAGACTTACATGCTTTTTTGAACTCAGATTGGGCTAGTTGTTTTGACACACGATTGTCCACAAGTGATTTTTGTTTCATGCTTGGCAGTTCATGTATACCATGGTTGAGCAAGAAGCAACCTATTGTGGCCACTTCGAGTTGTGAGGCTGAGTACATGGCAGTATTCACAGCTAAAATTGAGTGTGTATGGCTCAGACACCTTATGGCTGATTTGGGTGTTGGACAAGACACTGCCAACACTATCGGCACTGACAGTTAGAGCGCATTGGCAATTGTGAGGAACCCAATTTTTCATGCTTGCACAAAGCACATTGAGGTGCATTACCACTATGTCAGGGAGAGGCTCTTAGCAAGAGAGATCAACTTGACTTATGTACCAACATAGGATAACCTTGCAGATCTTTTCACAATGGCATTGTCTCGTGAGAAGCTCGAAGCCATCCACAAAGATTTGGGCTTACTCCCCTTTGTGAACTGATCATGTCCTCAGGGCATAGCACTTCCCTTTACTCATGGTCCAGCTCTCGTTCACCACATCACTCCAAGGGGGATTTGTTACCATATACATGTGGTAGTGATGTGTGTGAACACACTAGGACCTCCGGGGCATTTTTTCCCTCTTTAGGATGTTTTTCCCCCCGTGCATTGTATTTATGCCCCTCACTCTAGGGCTATCTATCTTTCCATTGCACACTAAGTAACACAATCTCAGTTGCGTGCCTTGAGCTTCCTTCGTCTTCTCCAAGCTGTGTGCATTTCTCTGCAACCCTAATTCCAACACGAATTGTAGCAGAGGTTTATATGGTGTTTGTAGAGAATGGTTTTTCCATAATTGATGCAAATCATATCATACTTTGGTGCCATTTATTTCCCCTTTCCCCCTTCTCATCTTTGCTATGTTCCAAGCATATGGTGTCGGTGTTGGAGATGTGTGTGCCTCCTGGGGCCGGTGTGAGTGTGTGAGAGATAAAGAGAGAATGTTGTGTGTTGTGTAAAGGATGTAAACTGCCAAAATTGGTGTGATTTGATATTGGTTGATGATGACAAGGGTGTCTGCACATGGTCGTGTGTAGGCGGTGATCTGTATGCGGATTGTGTGAGTTTTGAAGGTGAACTCTATTGGATTGGGGTGTAGTGATTATCCTGGGCTATAGAGAGGCAGATTGTTTGTGTTTCACGTGTGTTCCCCTTCCCCCTATCCAACATTTTTTATGATGTGGCCTCACTTCTTCACTCCCTTCACTTTCAAAAATCTAGAGAGAGAAATGGACCTCCTGAATCCACATCCTAAATGTGCCTTAAAAAAATACTAGAAAAGCCTATTCAAAATTAGCCTCTTAAATGCCCTTGTCCCCTTAATCCTACACAAGATTAGACTTAATCCCTAAAAACTAGGCTTCCTTACAAGGCCCATGCAAAGTCCATATTGTTCCTAATGCAAATCTTTTAGCCAAGTTTGGAAAATCTATAACGGATCCAAGGGGTATGAATCTTTGGTTATGCTCAACACCCGCTCTTCTGGCTAGTGGTCCTCTACCTAAGCGGTGACTCAGTTGGCCCTCTTTTGGTCCTAGTGTCACTTGATCTTCCTCGATTTTTGGTGGTTTCCACACCTCTCACCCAATTCTCATAATTGAAATAGGCTTCTTGGGAGCACTACCCTTTTGATTGGCCATGTTCCCGAAAGATATTTTTGTTGGTCCAAATTTTTGATCCATGTCAATTCCCATTTCCATGATTATGTCCCTCATTCAGTAGCTATGGTATTTTGTCTATTCAACCTCTTTTGGAGTCATCATAGCAAAGTTATTGTTATGTAATCCCTACAGAGGTGTTTGGGAAGGTTTGTTGCACCTTTCTCCCTGATCTTGAAAATATAATAAATTTCAAGTGTGTTAAATGCCCTAGTTTGGCATAAGATATCCATAGCAAATCTGTCACATTATTTTCCTCCCAACAACAGACTCCTAGTCTTGGGTTATTGGTTGGTATACACTTTAGAGGTTTGACACCAACCTGCTCATAACCTTCCAATTCTAACACAAGTGGTCCCTCTTTGGTGGTCGCATGTGCAACTAGTGTATGGACTTCGAGTCTCCATTTGTCCACCATGTTAGGATTTAAAATCTTTAAGTATTGCACTCTGTTTTGGTTCATATGGAAGGTCTCAAGCCTATTGTCTCTAACCTCATCCTCAAATTCAACAAGATGGTCACTGATTCTAGCCACATACTCCTCATTAGGATCTAGATAAATGTGAGCCCCATGAAAGTTATGGCAGATGCTAACAAAGTTAAAGCAGGGATGTATACTAGAGTATGCCACTTACGAATCCAAGTTTGTGGATCTGTGGGAACGGTGGGTTGCATCACTTGAGGAAGGTGAAGGAGTGCCTAACTTTTTGAAGAAGGACTGTTTCATTACTAGCCTGATGGTCGATGCTTAAGGAGAAGGTGAAGGGGAGATTCCCTGCAACGTATGAGTTGGCAGTGGAAGTAGCCCACCTTAAAGACAAAAAGCTACACATGCAAGCAAAAGTCAATGAGTCAAAGGAATCAAGCTCAGTCCAACTAACCCTAGTAACTGCAACAACTCCTCAAAGAACCCATCCACAAGAGGCATCAAACGAGTAGCAAGACATGTTGAGTCGCATCACTACTAAGCGTGAGAATTTATATGTGCATTTGGTGCAACAAGGGTATGCACACAACTGCAATCAAGAGCAAGGGACAGGACAACAAAGTCAAAACCAAGAATACCACTTCTATAATTGTGGGGAAGAAGGCCATGGCATGTATTGCTGCCCACACCCAAGGAGTTAGAATTTCAACAGAGGAGCCAAACAAAACTAGATCTCACCACCGAGAGCAAGACCACCACCACCGAGGGCACCACAACAAGCACCACCCGTGTAAATGCTACAACGACCCACTCAACCACATCCACCACCACCACCACCACAACCTCTCATTCCACCCTTACCCCCACCACCAGTCGGCAACCAAGAAGTAAGTGTCATCAGTCTTGAAGGTAAGGGAAAGGAGAAAGTGGAGGAGGATATCAAGGGAGTAGCAAAAGGTAAGGCCAAGGTTAAACGAGTAGATGCCATGGGGGTAAAGCGCGCTAGGTACGGTGAATCTTCCCAAAAGGAAGAAAAGATGAAAACTAAAGGGGAATCTAGCAAAAAGATGTCCAAGTCACGACATAAAATTGACATTGTGGATTTCTCTTTGGGTGAATGTTCTAAACCATATGCTTTGGTTCAAGATGTTTCTGTGCAAGGCCCAAAAACTATCTTGGCCCAGTTTCCCTAGCATCATTACTCGTTTAGCCTTAATCCTTTGATAGGAAAGACATTGTCTGATATAGCGAAGTATATCTCCTTTAATTCTTGGCCAGAAATAGCTTTTCCTTATGGCATTAAGGGTCTTTGCATAACCAGGATGGTCGGCAACTGGAGCATTGTGTCCTTCATAAAGGATTAACTCCTTTAATGTTGGATTCCTAGGAATGTAAAGCCGATACTTATAATAGAGAAACCCATCCTTAGGTGAATAATCCTTGATTTTGTCTTTCTCTTTCTCTTTTAGGTCATGTTGCTTGATAACCTGTAGAAGTTTTTGATAATCCTTATCTTCCAGGGAAGCTTCCTTAACCTTGTTTAGGATTGGATTGTCGAGTGTGGAAATAGCCCCAAGAAAAACCCTACGGCTAAGAGCGTCAACAACCACATTCTCTTTCCCTGGTTTATATTTTATTTCAAAATCATATTCCTGTAAGAGTTCTATCCATCTTCTCTGCCTCATGTTGAGTGTTGCTTGTGAGAAAATCCATTTTAAACTCTGATGATCGGTGATTAACTGGAACTTCCCCCCTAAAAGATAGTGCCTCCAGAGTTTTAGAGCATGGATGACAGCTAGGAGTTCCAGATCATGAGTTGGATAATTCAACTCATGGATTCGTAATTTTCGAGAAGTAAAGGAGACTGGTATGCCTTCTTGGTTTAAGACTCCTCCTATAGCAAGACCTCTAGCATCTGTTACTACTTCAAACTCTTGAGTGAAGTCGGGAAGTTTGAGTACAGGGGTTGATGTGAGATTTTGTTTTAGTTTGATGAAAAAATCCTCCTGTTCTTTTCCCCATGTAAGTTTGGCTGTCTTTTAAAGTAGCCGTGTCAAGGGTGCGGTGATAACTGCATAATCTTTGACGAAGATTCTATACCATCCTGTAATGCCCAAAAATCCTCGAATCTCACTGACTGTTTTGGGTTGTGGCCAGTCTATTATATCTTTAATCTTTGCGGGGTCTACTGAAATTCCTTCAAGGTTTATTATAAAACCAAGATAACTAACTTCGGACATGGAAAACACATATTTACTCATCTTGGCATATAACTGATGTTGGCGTAGAAGATGAAGTAATTTACGTACATGGATTTCATGCTCTTTTTCATCCTTGGAATATACCAGGATATTGTCGAAAAACACCAACACAAAATCATCCAGATATTCTTTGAATATATCCTGCATGAGACGGTAAAAAGTAGCTGGAGAATTTGTAAGACCAAAAGGCATCATGATGAACTCATAATGCCCATATCGGGTGTTGAAAGCAGTTTTGTAAATATCTACCTCCTTAATCCGGATTTGATGGTAACCTGATTTGAGATCATTTTTTGTGAATACCTTGGCTCCATGTAATCTATCAAGCAATTCATCGATGCGAGGAATAGGGTAGTTATTCTTTACCGATACCTGGTTAAGTCCCCTATAATTGATGCAGAGACGTAAAGATCCATCCTTCTTCTTTTGGAATAGAACAGGCGCTCCCCAAGGTGAAATGCTTGGTCTTATGAATCCTTGTTCAATAAGATGATGAAGCTGTTCTTTTAATTCAATAGCTTCAAGGAGGGACATTTTGTAGAGTCTTTTTGAAATTGGTTCACTACCTGGAAAGGTTTCTATTTCGTGGTCTATATCCTTTAGAGGAGGTAAATTTGAGAGATCTTCCGAAAATATATCCAAAAATTCCTTAAGCCATTATGGAGTTGTGTTGTCCCTTGATCATCTGCCTTATTAAGTTTTACTACAAAGATATGTTGCCCCTTACGCAACCCCTTCAGAAGTCGACTAGCCTTAACTAAATGAGTCTTAGGCTTCCCATTTGATCCTTGTACTAATGTTTCTTCACCTAAGTGATTTTTGAAGGTTAAGTTCCCTTGAGCACAACAAATTTGGGCCTGATTTTTTATTAACCAATCCATTCCTAGAATACCATCATAGATTCCTACTGGTAGAGTCCGAAAGTAAGATGAAGTCAGGGTTCCCCCTAGTTCAAACTCAACTTCCCCAGCTATAAATTGAGATAGAACCTCTTTCCCATTTGCTAGTTCTTCCACTAATTTCTTGGTGGGATATTGGTTCAATTTAAGTTTCCTTAAACATTTAGGGGAGAGAAAAGAGTGTGTGATGCCACAATCTATAAGTAGTTCAAATTTTTCACCTTCTCTGTTTGCAGTGGTTTGGATGACAGCATACTGTTGCCGAGCTCCACGGTTATGAATGGCGGCAAAGAGAGTAGCTCTTTCATCTTCCTCATCTAGCAAGGTAGGCTCTCCTACTATAGCATAAGTTTTGGCTCCTCTACCTCTTCCTCTGCCTCGTCCTCTATTTCCTCTACCTCTTTGATTATTTCCTTATCCTATCTGAATCTGAGGAGTGGTTCCGTTAGCAACTCGGGGATTTTGCCTCTTAGGGCATTGACTTCTGTAGTGTCCCATTCTATTGCATCCATATCATCTAATGTTTGGAAAAGTCTGATCTATAGTGGCTGCAGTTGACACTACCCTCTGTTGATTTCCTTGGTTATAATTTCCCCTTGCTCTTTTTCTAAAGTTATTGTAGTTGTAATAGCTCCTGGCAGGGGGGTTTCCTTCATCTGCAAGTGGTTTAGCTCTTAGAAGAGCATCTTGAATAGAGATGGGTCTCATAGCTTCCAAGCGGGTACTTAAAGGTTTGTTTAGACCCTGACAGAAACGAGCAATCTGTTGTTCCATAGTCATTGGTGGTTTGTAACGTCGTAAAGATACATATTTGGTATAGTACTCTTCCAAAGTAAGCCCTAACTATTTGAGGGCGAAGAATTCATTCATTTAATAGCTTGGTGAGCTAGAGGAAGATATCTTTCTTTCACTACCTGCTTCATTCTTTCCTAGGAGGGACTAATGGAAGGGTAATCTCTACAGTATTGTTTCCACCAGAGTTTGGCATCTCCGGTGAGTCGAAACATTCCTAACATTTCCTGATTTGAGGAGTGGTTCCGTTAGCAACTCGGGGATTTTGCCTCTTAGGGCATTGACTTCTGTAGTGTCCCATTCTATTGCATCCATATCATCTAATGTTTGGAAAAGTCTGATCTATAGTGGCTGCAGTTGACACTACCCTCTGTTGATTTCCTTGGTTATAATTTCCCCTTGCTCTTTTTCTAAAGTTATTGTAGTTGTAATAGCTCCTGGCAGGGGGGTTTCCTTCATCTGCAAGTGGTTTAGCTCTTAGAAGAGCATCTTGAATAGAGATGGGTCTCATAGCTTCCAAGCGGGTACTTAAAGGTTTGTTTAGACCCTGACAGAAACGAGCAATCTGTTGTTCCATAGTCATTGGTGGTTTGTAACGTCGTAAAGATACATATTTGGTATAGTACTCTTCCAAAGTAAGCCCTAACTATTTGAGGGCGAAGAATTCATTCATTTAATAGCTTGGTGAGCTAGAGGAAGATATCTTTCTTTCACTACCTGCTTCATTCTTTCCTAGGAGGGACTAATGGAAGGGTAATCTCTACAGTATTGTTTCCACCAGAGTTTGGCATCTCCGGTGAGTCGAAACATTCCTAACATTTCCTGATTTTCCGACGCAGTTCCTACTGTGTCAAGAAATAATCATCCATGGCGTCGAGCCAGGCTTCGGCATCACGTTCTAAGTTGGTTCCTTCTCCCTTGAAAGTTGGCAGTTGAGCTTGTTTTAACAGTAGTTTCTTTTCATGGGTGGGAGTATAGAGACTTTTTGCATTTCCCTAGGTTTAATGAAAATCTTTTAGTGATTACACTTCTTTTGTTTTATCATGCAATTTTTCTAATCTATATACTTTTAAAACAATGAAGAGAGAAATTTGACAATCATTATCACCATCTCAATTTAACTACACAAACATGTCATAAAACCATGGTATATACAAGGGTTATTACAACACTGACTCAAACTATGTACAAGATGGACTCATACTATGTACAAGATGGACTCAGGATATATACAAGATGGACTCATACTACATACAAGATGGACTCATGCTATATACAATGTGTAACTCTCTAATCAACATCTTCACCACTGGTGGGTCTGACAGGGGATCAAAAAATATGACATCTTTTGGTCCCCTAAATTTTGGGCCTACCCTCATAGGCTTGATCCTACCTGGGTATATTACTTTGTGTACCTGATCATATACCTACTGATTTTGTGACACTTCTACCCCATCTATAATAACAGTCTAATCTGGATCTTCAGTCCCACTGAAAAAGAAACTTCGATGGTCCGAAGTGTTTCTGCTCACTTGAGTCTTTTCAGATTGAGTGTCAACCCTTCTAACTGTCCCGCATCAATCAGGAAAATTCCACCAAACTGTGACCAGCGGATTCCCCATGTAGGAGGAGAGGAAAACATTACATCTAACAATTGCATGATGCTCTTGCAAAGTACAAAGTTATTGGAGCTGCAAGCAGCCTCGAACATGATGTTGAAAATCACAAACTTTTGGTAAGCTTGGCAGATATTTTCCTGTATTGATAGGGAAATTCTCATTTCACAATATACCATAATTAAAAATGCAATATAACTTGTGCCTATTTTTTAAACTTTTACCTTCCTAAGGTCAGGACCTTATTAAACCATGCTCTGATACCACTTGTAAGGTTCCCAATCCCGCCCACCAAAACGGGATGAGACCATTGACAGGTCTCTAAGCCTACTAAAGTCAGAGTCCTTAAACAAGAAAAATTCCAAGGAATTCACCCTTACCATTAACAATGGTTTAGGTTTATAGCCCTAGAAAGAGACCTAGTCCTGCCTCGCAGTGGAAATGGGACTAAAGTAAACAAAAAATTATTCTGGCCCTATAAATTCATCATTTAGATTATGGTTTCCTTAGCCAACGCCTTTTTCCCCCTAACATATGTAAGGGCACAGCCGTTGGTGGATTCCTCTTCCAAGTGAAGAAGTTTTTAAACGTTTTAATGCATGGGAATGGATAGTTACCTGACTAATCAAGTCCACCCGTCCATGATTGACAACCTTAGTCAATCCCCACTTACCACCCCGCACTCACACATGATTTTTGTGTTGTTTAATTACTACCACATTCTTTTCACAATTAAAACAATGATTCCTTTTAACTTTCACAACTGAATTTCATTAAGACAACCTTTGAAAACAGTGTTGAAGACATTCTTTCAGCAAACAACATCTTTAGACTCAAGACAAGGTACTGTCATTCTGAAGTATCTCTGACTAGTACTGACTTGTCTCAAGACCACCTATACAGGGTGTTGAAGATGATGAAATAGGAAACAGAAGGAAGACAGCAACTCAGAGTAGGAAGAAGATGGAGAAGGAGAAGACACAGAGCTTGCGTACGAGATCTCTGTAGTCTCTCTCTCTCTGTATTAGAATAATAGAGTATATACAAACTCAGAGCTACAAAGCTTATATGAGACCCTAAGAGATAAGGTGTCCTTTCACACCAGATGTCCAGGGGGAAAAACCCAGTGGGAGAAAAGTGCCCCTGGTGAAGCACGTATACACACTAACACTACTACATGTCTACAAATCCCCCCTATAGTAATAGTGTGAATCAGTACAAGGTAGCAGATCATCATGTGTATGAGAGTAAGCCCAAATCTTTTCGGAAAGCTTCAAACTTTTCTCGTGATAACGCCTTCGTAAATAGATCTGCAATGTTATCCTGTGTAGGACAGTAAGTTAGTGTGATCTCCCCTCCATGTAGCCTTTCCCTGACATAGTGGTAGTGAACCTCTATGTGCTTTGTTCTTGCATGAAATACTAGATTCCTTGCAACTTCCATGGCACTCTGACTGTCAGTGACAATGGTAGTGGGTGCCTGTTGACACTCACAAAGATCTGCCAATAACCTGCGTATCCATACACAATCAACTGTTGCCGTGAAAGCTGTCTTGTACTCAGCTTCACAAGTTGATGTAGCCATTATGGGTTTCTTCTTGCTTAGCCAAGATATACATGCATTTCCCAAGAAAAAACAATTCCCACTTGTGGAATGTCATGTGTCAAAATCACCAGCCCAATCTGAATCAATGTAACCAAGAAGCTGCATAGAACTGTGCTTTCCATACATATCCCCCCTTGGAAAGAACATGGAAAGATTAGGGGTACCTGAAAGGTAACGAAGTATGTGCTTCACAGCCTGCCAATGATGCATGCCTGGGCTGTGCATAAATCTGCTTGCTTGTGAAACCCCAAATTGAATGTCTGGACAAGTGTTTCCTGCCAAATATATCAAGCAACCAACCGCTGCTGCATACGTATGTACATCAAAAGGTTCTCCATCATCGTGCATGCTCAACTTTGATCCAATTTCTACGGGTGTAGAGATTGGTTTACAATTTTTCATACCAAACTTGTCCAAAATTTTGTGCAAATATTTTGCCTTCAGCATGTATATGCCATCCTCTGATTGCACAAACTGAATACCCAAGTAATAATGTAGCAACCAAGATCAGACATCTCAAAGGTTTTTCTCAAAGCATCTTTAAACGCTTCAATTTCATCTGCAGTATTGCCTGTAAGAAGCATATCATCCACATAAAGTGTTAGCATAATGAGAACTCCATCTCTCTTTTTGACATACAAAGTACTTTCTGTTGGACTATTCTGAAATCCCTGGCCAATTAAATAAGTATGTATCTTCTCATACCATGCTCTTGGAGCCTGTTTGAGACCATACAAAGCTTTACGCAATCTACATACGTTTTGCTCTTGACCTTTTACAACAAAACCACTTGGTTGACCTACATAAACTTCTTCCTGCAAATCACCATTCAAAAAAGCAGTTTTGATATCCAACTGATGCACTTTCCAACCATGATGAGCAGCAATTGCAACTAGTGATCTAACTCTGGACGCACGAGAAGTAGGAGCATTGTCAACAACATAAACCAAGCGTGCGAGACTTTTCAAGGCAACTACCACTGCAGTTGGGCCAATAGCCTTGAGGAGTATTTGTCCTTACCTTCAGCACCCTATCTTGTTCATAATATTCACTCTCTTGTTGATTTGCTTCACTTTACCCTGGCGACTTGTCTCCCAGGTCCATGTAATGGAGTTTAGCCTTGCCATGAAGCCGACACTATGCCGCATCTGCAAATTTGATAGCTCTGTTTCGCCATCCGTCAAAGACACACAAGCATGCCAGACTCTGGTTTACTTCAGCCACCTCCCACCTGATCTTGTGCCAAGGATCCCTTGCCACCTCTCAACGCTCTCCAATGACGCCCTCCTGCTATGCCCTCCTCGGTTCTGGCACTAACCATGGTAACATTTTCACTGTCGCTTTCAACCATGTGCCTCTGTTTCCCTAATATTACCCAAGCTTAGCCCTATTTCCTTGTAGCTCTACTCCATGAGGCACTCACCATCCTCGTGTGTGCACTGACAGAGCCTCCTTACCCCTGGTTCTTTGGAAATTCTACAGGTTTTGGCCACCAACATTTATTTCTCCCTTGAAATTGTTTGTATATGCTCTCCACCTTGAACTTGGTCTCAATCCCACCATTCATAGGCGTGAACAATTTTTGCCTAGTCTTGAATGGCCCGGCCTATCTTTCCCTTCATGCCTTAAGCAAGCACGATGTTTTACTGTTTTTCTCCAAATACCATGAGCTTGCTTCAAGGCCTTAAACCACTCACCCTACGACACCCAATCTGTAATGCTTAATGGTTTACAGATTGTCCTAAACCAGTTCATCTAGAGATTTGCGCCCTTTATTCCACTGCATGACATACTCCCTAACATCTACCTTAACCTACCTACAACAGATACTTCCTTGTTGGTACCTTGTTACACACATGGAATATATTTTTCTTGTTAAGATGGTAATAAAAGTTGTCTTGATGCGGCTTGATTATCCAACTCTGAACCATTAGCTTGAATATTCAACTCTGAACCATTAGCTTCATAGAACATGACTATGTGCTGATGTAATTATAGTGCATCATCTATGGAAGACTCTCACTGGATGATTCTAGCATTGCTGCCCTCTTAACAAAAGAGAAACCAAGCAAGACACTATAGGTAGTTCTGCCCCCAAACAGAACCAATACATGTACCCCCCTTCCTTTGTCAAAGTAAACACACTCAGTCGGCACACTCCAATGCATACCATCCTCCCTCCCACCCTTTGGTATCGCACTCTACTGGCCTTCATCAATTTTATGGGCTTTTCCAAGTGCTCCACTCCTTGTGCTCCTTGCACTACCACTGCCGATGCTTTCATCACAGAACTGGCATGTTATTGAACCCAACAACTACCTACTGTGAGGATAGCCCCTTGGTGACCCAGTTCAAGGCTCATCTAGCAACAAACATTTTGTTTTTCATTTCAGCAATGCAAGCATGGGGACGCGGGTCGAGACGGTTCTTTATCACTTGCAAACGGGTGTGGCTCCTCCTGATCTTGTACCTCGCCAAACTTTTGAAGATAGGCTAAAAGCCCTATCTCTTGCATTTTACAAGCTTTACCCCAAGCTTGCTTATCCTAACCTAGCATGCCACCACTAAATCTCCCATGCTACTAGTCATGTGCCAATACAACTCATTCTCCGTTGGTGTAATTCCATGGTGAACCATACCATGATCGATAAGCTTTTAATAAATTTGTACCTGCTCCAAGTCCCGGAAGCGCTTTTAGCATCAACAACCCACACTACTAAATCTCTTGACACCTCCTTTAGCATCGATGACCCTCACTTACATTGCTCAATGGCCCGACCTTGGCAGCCCAAATCTTCATCAATTGTAACCTTCAAACCAATGCAGGCCTCATATCTCATAGCCACCACCAAGCAACCTTGCAATCATGAAGCTAGTCTCCTCAAAGCCTTGTGCACCATGTGCCATTTATGTGGCCTTCAACACCTTCAGCTTCCTTATCCCAGTGCCATCATCTCTATCTTCTCTCTGTAAGTTGTCGCACCCAACTCTGCTGAAAAACACTCTTTGTCAGTGCCTGTTATTTCAGTAGTAAATGTTGCAAGGGCTTCATCAGTATACCATGGCATCTCCATACAGCCATGCCTATGCCCCTTTGCCATACATAGTCCTCGAGTGCCAATCTTCTTTGCCCCATTCCATTATCTAGTTTGACAGTGTTGCAACCATTGCCACTTATGTCTTTGTCACAGCCTTGATACATTTTCCCCTTCCCTACTACCTTGGTTCTACACCCACCCATCAAATCCAAAGCTCAATTGAACATGCCGAACCTAATATCGAGTAGCAGCCATGGTGACTTTCACCTTTGCCTTTGTTTATATAGAATGTTTACATGGTACATAACCCCACTGGCTATCATTACTTGGGTTTCCCATCATAAATGGCTTAAACACGAGGCATGGATACATGGCCTTCACCTTTTCCAAAGAGAATTTGCATGGTACATAACCCAACCCACTATAATTGCTCTTGTTTTCCTAAAAATTGTCTTTAACTACTTAAGCATGATTAGTCATCTCTCTCCCCGTAAATTGGCACTCCTCGCATGCGCACAAGATGTGATTCTTGATTAGGATTTTTTGGCAATGAGGTGAAACACCCCAACCCTAGCACCAGCTTGATCCCATTGTTAAAAGAACTATGAAGAACTCTTGTCCACTCATCTTCTCCTCTTCTCCAAGATTGCAGTAGAAACCACGTGCATCGGTTGTTGCTAAACCTTGAGAGCACACTCCCTTCCTCTTTTATTCAATTATCACATGTCTCCTTCAATGCTTGAGTATTGATGTGTAGCCCAAATATTCTTGTTGGCCCAGTGCAGCTATTGTTCCTAAACCTTGAGACCACCCTCTCCTCCTCTCTTATGAAGTTATCACTCGTCCCCTTCTATGCTTGAGTAATGATGCGTAGCCCAAATCTTGTTGGCCAGACTAAGTTGGTTCCTCTCTCAACCCTTAACCTAACCCCATCCTGAACCCCTTTACCTTATGCTTAAATTTAAGTGCTACGCACGCTTAGCATATTTTTACCATTGATGCTCAAGCAAGTTGTAAACCATCTTCACCCTAGAGAAAAAACTAAGCTCTTCATTGGTAACACAAATCCCAATTCTAGGGATCTTAATGCCCCACTATACTTCACCTCTAGTTCCACCTATTATATTACCCTAGTATAACCGTTTTACCCAACCAAATTGCAAGAAACTTTTGGTAAGCCCTTGATTGCACCCACGTCCACTTCATGAGTTTTCTTGACACCAATCCTTACGAAAATCATTATAAAGTTGAATGTGACCCTTATCACTTAACCCCCCTTCCAACAAAACTTTGTTTTAACCAAAATCCTTTCTTTACTCTAGATTTAGCCCCTACCCTTGGAAGCCTTAGACTAACCTAAACCTTAATTCACAAGGTTCTCTGTAAACATTTTCTATCCTAGAGGAAACCCTAACACTATTTTTTATTCACCTCAAAACCAAAACCTTATAGTATTGACCCAAATACTATATGTATCAGACTCTTAACTATATTCAAAAATATTCCCTTTAATCTTCAACAACCCTTCTGATATAGGTGGCCTTGACCTAACTAAACCTATACTTGTACCTCTATCCCACCATATACATTTCGTCCCCCCTCCTCGACCCTCTCTGAGTGCCTCGATAATATCCTTGTCAACATTCAATGAGCCCTTTTTCCTCTACACTCTTGGGAAGAGTCAAAGATGTACTTGTCCTTATTCCTGTCTAAGCTCAAACTCCAACATTTTTAAAACTTCATGAAAACTCAACTCAAGTTAACTCTCTTAACCGGAGCTACCACCCTCACCCTATATAAGCACTACACAAAGAGATTGTAACTTGCCCTGATGAGACCCTTTTGAGGTCAAAACGCGTTGGACATACCTAATACAATCTCTCTTCCCGAGTGGTAGTTGCCTTGAAAAGTCTCGCACGCTTGGTTTATGTTGTTGACAATGCCTTTCTGTTGCGCATAGCCTTTTGCCACAAGCCTTGCTTTGTACCTGTTAATAGTACCATCTTGTTTCCTTTTTACCTTAAAAACCCACTTTGTACCAATAGGCTTTTTACCTGTAGGCAAGTCCATTAGATCCCATGTATGATTCTTATGAATAGAATCAATTTCTTGCTGCACAGCATCTTTCCACTGAACACACTCTAAAGCTTGTTCAAATGAATCAAGCTCATCTGCATCACAAAGAGTGCTAAAGCAAGCCAAATCTACTTGCTCTCTGCCAAAAGCAGTACCAGCACGTGTTTTTCATGGCAACGGTGCATCCAACTTGCTATCCTGCAAAGTTTTCTGAATCCATTTAGGCAAGGTTCTTTCTTCCCTGAGAACTTCTTGCTCTTCACACACAATTTCCTCTACATCATGAGGTGTCACATGCTGATCAAAAGATTGATCAAGATTATCAACTTGTTGTGATTCTTGATTCTCCACAAAAGAAGGAAGCAAACCTTCAAATACATCATGTGTCTGCATATGAGGTACATCAAAAGCAACCATAGGTTGAGCAGTAGTTTCTGCAAAAATTACATCACGACTTTCAAAAATCTTGTTTGTAGCAGGATTGTAAAGTCTATAACCTTTACTTCCACTACTGTACCCCACAAATATACATTTGATTGCCTTATCATCAAGCTTCCCACGTAACTGCTGAGGGATGTGAGCATAAGCAAGACAACCAAAAACACGAAGATAATTTCTGAAGGTTTTCTGTCATACCAAGCTTCATATGGAGTAATGGTCTTCAAGGCACGAGTAGCACACCTGTTCAAAACATGTGCTGCACAAGCAACTGCCTCCATCCATAGCTTATGAGGCAAACTCTTAGCCTTGAGCATACATCTAGCCATCTCCATTAAAGACCTGTTCTTCCTTTCTGCAACACCATTCTGTTGTGGTGTGTATGGCATAGTGCATTGGTGTTTAAATCCTTTCTTTCCCAAAAAATCCTTAAATGCACCTGACATGTATTCACCTCCTAGATCGGTACGAAGAGTCTGTACTTTGCAACCTATTTCATTTTCAACCATGGCGACATAATGTTGAAAAATTGCAAACACATCTGACTCTGCTTTGAGTGGATACACCCAACAAAACCTGGAAAAGTCATCAATGAAGGTCACAAAATAAAGGCTGTTTCCCAAAGATGGCATCCTCATAGGACCACATACATCACTATGTACAAGCTGCAACTTTCGTGTCCCTTTAATTGAACCATCCTGCAAAAATGCAAATCTGTGCATCTTTCCAAGAACGCAACCTTCACATACATGTCTTGGTGGCATCTCCAATAAAGACAAATCATGCACCATATTATGACGTTGTAAAGTCATCAAACTGCCATAACTAACATGCCCAAATCTAGCCTGCCACAACTCAGCATCCTGCATGGCCTGAGTCTTTGTTTCTGCAATACATACCTGAATCTGCTTGCAGAAAAATCTGAATATACTAAGAAAGCATAAGAATCCTGCACAAAGTTTGCAGACTCTTCTTTAGCTGTAGAAGAATCACCAGAAGCTGAAACAACCAAACTTGACTCTTTCTTCTTTTCTTTAGCAATTCTCTTTTTACACTCACTAATGTAGTGACCAGGTTTCTTGCAGTAGAGAAATTTACCTTGCTTCTTGGACTTGTCGGAATCACCTTTAGACTTCTCTGAAGACTGTCCTGCACCAGACTTGGAGTGATGAGCACTCTCTTTACCCTTGTTTTTGTTATGTACAACAAGAGCATAATCCATACCATCCACCTGTAAAGACTTGTTCTTACGTGATTGATCCTCCTGCAATAGCAAAGCCACTAACTCTTCAAAATGAAGATGCTCAGGATTAGCTCGCAAAGACAGAGTCAAAGAAGTCTGAAAAGTCAAATAAGATGGTGGTAGTGAATTGAGTGTTTTGGAAACCAAGTCCTTCTCTGGAATCACTTCATCAATGCTAAGCAATTGCTCTTTAAGATCCCTGATTTTTCTAAGATGCTCGACGATATCGTCACCTTCGTCCATCCGTATTTTGTCAAGTTGTTTCTTCAAAAACTCTATTCTGGCAGCGTTTCTTCCTCCAAACATAGCTTGCAGAGTGTTCCAAGCATCCTCAAAAGTTATCTGCAAGATCTGATAGGTGGTGTGATTGTCCTCTTTATGGTTAAGGCAATCACAACCATAGCTTGTGCATCTTTAGTATCCCATCTCTTTTGCTCTGGAGTGACTTGTGAGGGTCCTGCACCAACAGCTGCACCACGACCAGGCGTGGTAGGTGCAATGCTACCTGGATGAACTTCATCTCCAGATACATAATCCCACAATGCTTTACCAAGCAAAACATTTTTGGCCATAAAAGACCAAAGAGAATAGTTGGTACCATCCAATTTTTCTTCGGATGTAAACGCACCAAAAATCTCTTTCTCCGTAGATTGAGCCATACTGTGGATGCACACAAGAGAGCAAAAGAACCTCCAAGAGATTCACAAATCTCCTCTCCAATATAAGCAAAACTCTACACAAAATCTCAGCACAAAGCTAAAACAAGCTGCTTCCCAAAAGAACTGTTTACCTGAAGAAAATCTGTCAAAAAGCACACCCTCTTGATTTAAACGCCTCCGAAAAGTAACTTCTGCTACGCTGCTCAGAAAAAAATTATGAGGGCTCGAACGACTTCAAAAGGGGGGTAAAACCGCAAGTCACCTGCTCAAAATACTCTTGGAACGTTGAGGATGCTCTCACGAGCAAATTTTCCGAAAACTGCCTGAAAACTGCGATTGCGCGCGCGGACGCAAAAACGCAAGTAGAGGATCTGGAAATCACCTTGCTCTGATACCAATTGTTAAAGATGATGAAACAGGAAACAGAAGGAAGACAACAACTCAGATTAGGAAGAAGATGGAGAAGGAGAAGACACAGAGCTTGCGTACGAGATCTCTGTAGTCTCTCTCTCTGTATTAGAATAATAGAGTATATACAAACTCAGAGCTACAAAGCTTATATGAGACCCTAAGAGATAAGGTGTCCTTTCACACCGGATGTCCAGGGGGAAAAACCCAGTGGGAGAAAAGTGCCCCTGGTGAAGCGCGTATACACACTAACACTACTAAATGTCTACACAGAGGTGAAAAAAATGGAACCCATTCCTTATTTATAAAAATCGGGGTGGAAAAAGCCATCACCCAAAGTTCGGGCGCCCATACACCACCGGCTACCCATACAACCGGGCGGTTCCTCCAAGATAAACTTGAAAGTAATATCCACAAACACAAACAAGCACGGGGTAAAGACTCCACGCGTGCTGAGGAAACCGACTCATCCATGATGGTATCGCCATCATTACTCATTACCTAGAGTAAAATATTTCCAAGGAATCAGAGGTGTCTTGAGACAAGCTGTCTTAAGGATGGTCAAACATTTCTTTCCTAAATCAATCAGTCATAACCCAATCATTTCTTTCTTATTTACAATCATTGCTCGTTGGTTTCGTGGAAGTTACCTTCAATTTACATCCAATTTATCATTCCTAACCTTACGTATGCAATGTTAACTTAAAAATGAACTTTAAAATATTTTAAGTGAACAAAACAGAAATCCACCTGGGACTGCTCGTCCATGTGTTGTTGGGCGGGAGCCCATAGACTTTCTTCCGTTCGCCTATGGCTAGGACCAGCCTCATGGTCATTAGTGGCCTTGTTTCTTTTGTTGCCAATATTCTCTCCTCGGTAAGAGGATTTCCCCTGGTTCTCTTTGGAGCCATGTCAACAGCCTTATAAAAAGACTTAATAGATTAGAAGTTTAATTGAAAAATGTTCCCAAAAATAAGGATTTTTGGAGTAAGTAGGTATCCTTGATAATTACTTTGATGAGATATTTCTCCTGTAACTTCTTTATGCTATAAGTAATTTCCCATAATTACCATTTAATTTGGGAAGCCCTTTAACTAGGTTTATCCTTAATCTATATTCCATTTTAGCCTTAGTAAATGATAAATTTCTATCGGCTAATGGATTACTCATCCTAAATGCAACTGAATATGTTCTATCTTTAGGAATTTTCATAAATTTGATTTATAACCTTTCCCTCCTATACTATGGTCTAATTTAGGCAGAATTTTATTGATAGTAATTTGTTATAGCAACCATTTATGTAGCACTAATTTTCCCACCCTTCAATAGTGAATTTGGACCTCAAGTATTTATTTGGTAATTAGATAAATTCATTTACTAATTTTGTTTCTTTATTTTATATGCAAAATCGGTTACTTTTATTAAGGATAAATACCTAAACTATTTATCTGAGGATGGGGTATTTATCACGGATTCCTCAAGGTGTGTTCTACCTCTGATATTTATATCAAATGTTTACTATATTCTCCCTTTTATTTTCCCCTAAAAATAATATAATTTTACTAGGATAATTAGGTAAACTAATTATTTGAGGGTAACATAATTATCATGGTTTTCCTAAGGTGTGATTAACCTCTAATAAATAACTCAAAGCATTTTGAGTCAATTTGCTAATTTCCTTCTTTTAATTTGTCCTAAGAGCAGAGTAATTCTGCTAAAGTAATTAGGTAAATTAATTATCTGAGCTTGAAATAATTATCATGCGTTCCCTAACATATAATTAACCTATAATAAATAACTCAAAGTATTTTGAATCAATTTGTTAGTTTTCCCCCTTTTAATTTGTTCCAAAAACAGAGTAATTCTGCTAAAGTAATTAGGTAAATTAATTATCTGGGATTGACATAATTATCACGGATTCCCAAACATGTAATTAACCTCTAATAAATAATTCAAAGCATTTTGAATTAGTTTGATTATTTTATCCTTTAATTTTTTGTAAAATATCAGTATAATTCTGCCTAATTAATTATGAAAATTACTCAAAAATTATAAGATAAATTTCCAAGATTAATGACAGTCCAATTCAGCTCTATTAATTATCTCAAAATAATCTAAACTTAATTAATATATTTCCCATTAATTTATGGTTAATATGGATAAATTCAGCCCTAATATGATATAGTCATAAATTATTTAAATAACCCTAAGCTTAATTACAACATTCAGTAGAGAATATTTAATTAAGAGAGTTTTCTTTTAGTATACATAGGCTTAATCTTTAATTTATTAAGAAAATAGATTAATCTAGCCTTGCTAATTAAGAAGGATTAGGCTAATTACCGTTTAATTTAATCAACTAGAGCTTAATCTCTAGCGATTTCTGCGTAGCAGTCTTTCTAGATGAGAGAGAGTGTATCAAGACTCCGAGTCTAATTTTTTATGAAGGAAAGGGGGTCTTTTTATAGTTTTTCTGGGTCTCGCGCTGTTCCTGGCAGGTTTTGACACCCCAAGCAGGACCCCAACTTGAAGATAGTGCCAATTGCTACTAATTCAGTCCGTGGCAAGTTCCCCCAAGCTCCACACTGCCCCCATATCTTCCAGAATCGATTTTGGTTGATTTTACTGATTTCTAATGATGAAAATTGGAATATCAGTTAATTCTAGAATCTTAGGATAAGAAAGTCTTTGTTAATAATTATTACTGAAACCATCCAATTTTTATTAACTAATTGAATTCCTAGTGCAACCTTCCAAGGCCTGTAACTTTCCAGTTTTTATCGGATTCTGATTCTGAAAATTACTAACCATAGTAAAGCTCTGCTTATGATTCCAAAAATACCAATATCAGCCATGATTGAATCCTTCAACAGTGGTTTTCAAGTTAATTTTACAAGCTTTGTACAATTTTTAAGGTTTCAAAAACTAGAAACCCTACAGATCAAACCTCAAAAAGTACAACTTCAGCCTCCATCTATTGACACGTGTTTTGTGGAGCCTACTATCTGCATCCATTAATCGAGAGCTGCCATTGTTGTAGCTCTTACTAATGAAAAATGCCCCCTCCCATCTGGGTGAAAACTTCTTATCCTTCCTAGTGTCAACCTGTTATCATACTTAGGACCAACATACCTTTCTTGAGACCTTTTGCTTTAAGTCCCTTGTTGAAGGTAAGTCGACATTGCTCTGCTTGTGCTGCATATTAGTTGATAGCATCTTCTCTGTCTAGTTGAAGTCTCTCTAGATCAAGAGTGTGGTTTTGAAGATGAGCATTAGGGAATTCCATCTGCCTAGCTAGCACTCTGAGACTAGCCAATTGTACTTCAATGGGTAAAAATGGCCTCCTTACCATACACCAAGTGATATGGTGTGAACCCAAGGGATGTATGAAATGAAGTGCAATAAGCCCAAAGTGTATCCATGACATGCTTGTCCCAGTCACTTTTGTGATTGTTTACATGTTGAGTGTGATGATCTTACAAATCATACCATTCACCTTTTCCACCAAACCGTTGCATTGTGGGTAGTAGGGAGTTGAGTGTCATCGTGAGATACCTAGCTTCTCCATCAACTCTCCTACGAGGTCTCCTCTAAAACCTGGTCCCCTGTCAAAAATTATTTCAAGAGACTACCAAAATGGCAACAAATGTTTTCAAATACAAAATTAGCCACTTCCTTAGCTGTAATCTGGGTGGTAGCAACTGCTTCAGCCCACCTGGTCATGTAGTCCATACCCATGATGATATACAATTTACTTGATTGGGTCCTTGGTAAAGGACCAATGGCATCAATTCCCCATCTCTCAAATGGTCCATAAGAGATTATAGGAGTTTGTGGCTCATATGTGAGCCTCATATCCCCTGCTTTCTGACATTCCTTACATGATCGACACCAGTGATACACATCTCTTTGTAAACTAGGCCACACCAACCCGGCTTGTAGAAACTTCCTGCTGGTGATAACAAGTGCAAAGTGTCCTCCACAAACACCATCATGGCAACTTGAATTATTTCAGTGATCTCTCTAGAGAGAGGTACACGCTTCAGAGTTTGATCCTTACCCTTGCATTAGAGGTCGTCATTGATAAGGTGGTATTTTGTTGCCTTGCACACAAACCATTACTTTTGGCCCTTAGTGAGATCTTAAGGACACTCTCATGTGTCCAATAAACTCATGATGTCAGGCATAACATTGCTACCTTGGAAGAGAGGTAGCTTCAACTTGATAGCACCCACCACTGGAACATCTTGTAGCTTCTCTCTTGCTAGAGCATCTGCTTCCTGATTTTTTGCTCAAGGGACATGATGTAAGTGTATAGCTTGAAACTTCCCTAAAAGTTTCCTAACTTGGTGCAAGTAACCTAGCAAGCTATAATTTTTACAAGCCCAAGTCCTTGTATTTGTTTTATTAAAAGCATGGAATCACCAAATACATTTAATCATTGAATACCTTGTGTCACACACCACTCTAACCCAAGAGTTAAGGATGCATGTTCTACCTCATTGCTGGAGTGGGAATCCAAGAGATGCCCAATGGAGAATACCTTTTCCCTTTGTTCGTTGAAGATGACAATGCCCGCTACAGCTTTGTCCACTGTCCTTTTATAGTTTCCATCAAAGAAAAGAGAGCGAGCCGCTCTTGTGGAGCTCTCCACTGGCATTGTGTAGTCAAACTCTTGCAACCTTGTGAGCCATTTGGAAATCCTAGAATAAACATCCATGTGCTGCATTGCATAAGAAAATAATTCTTCCATTTTTTAAATTATGAATGGTCTAGACAATAAATAAGAGCAAAATTTGGTGGTAGCAAACATTAATGCGAGCACCATGTGCTCCAATTTCGTGTATCCCTTTTCTGATGGAGTCATCATACGACTAGAGAAGTAGATAGGATGCAGGAAATAAGTTTGAGGATCCTTTTGCATCAACACCACCCCAAGTGTTTCATTGCCCATGCTAGGGTTTACATAAAATGGAGTCCCACTTTGGAGGTGTAATGGTGGGAAATGAGGCTAGAATTTGTTTTACCTCATTGAACTGTTGTTCATTTTCTTCACTCCAAATGAAGATGTCTTGATGGGTAACTTGTTGTAAAGTGAGAACCAATTGAGAAACCAGGTGAATGAACCTACCAAATACCTCACCTTTTGAATAAAAGCGACCAACTGCTTTGTTGTGGTGAGAGAGGTCAAAGCCATCAAGGATTGAACCTTCTTGGGTTGCTTCAATGCCCTTGGTAGAGATCGCATGGCCAAGAAGAGTAGTTTTCCTTTCACCAATATGGCTTCTCCATGTTGAGTTGGACACCCAAAGCTTGCAGCCTAGCTAGACCTTCATAAACTTTCTCCAAATGAAGAGAGTAGGAGCTATAGATATAAAAGTCTTCAATAAAAACGTGGATTGATTTTTTAAAGAATGGCTAAAAAACAAATGTCACATAGCACTAAAAGGTGGTTGGAGCATTGGTGAGAAAAGGCATAACTTTGTAAGAAAAATATCCTCATTGTGTGATGAAGGTTGTCTTCTTTTGACCTTCTTTAGCAATGCTAATTTGGAAGTAGTCTGAGTAGCCATCACATACCGTGTAGCGCTCATGTCCTGCTACCTCATTGATAATTTCATCTTGAAAAGGAAAAGGAAAATGGTCCCTCTTTGTGGATGCATTAAGGGGCTTGTAATCAACACAAACCCTCCACTTACCATTCCTCTTTGGTGTGACTACCACTTGGAGAAACCCACTCTAAGTCTTCAACAGGAAAGATGAAACCTGCTTCTAGCAGTTTCCTTACCTCTTTGAGCAAGGCCTCTTGTTGAATTACTCCTAGCCGCCTGAGCTTCTACACTACATATTTACTTCCCTCCTTGAGCTTAATGTGATGTTGAACTACTGTGATGCCAGTGATTTTATCATATTCATCAATGAATAATATGGTAGAACTACTTAGCATCAAACTATAATCTTCATGCTCCTTCCCACACAACTCACTAGAGAGCATTCGATGTAGCTTACTTGCTTCTATGTAGCTTACTTGCTTCTACCAGAGGTTGTATATCTGGTGTCTCCCCTTGGTTTGATAATGATGCATATGGTTTCTCCATCTTCTTACACTACAAGAGGTACTTCACATTAGCGACGCTCGCAGTGCGACATTCAAAAGTGAAAATCCACGACGTCGCTATAAGTGTCGCTATTATATTTGTTGCATAGTGATACCCATAGCGACGTCGACAGGGTTAAAAAATAAACCGAGAGTGCCAGAAACTCAGATCTCAGATTTGAGTTTTCGGCGCTCAAGCGAAAGAGGTAACCCATCCCTCTCTCTCTCTCTCTCTCTCTCTCTCTCTCTCTCTCTCTCTTTCTTCCACACACACACACACACACAAGGAGAGGAAGGAGAGCCAAGTATGCTCCTTCCCTCTCCTCTCTCTCATGTTCCCTTCCCCTCTTTCTGTCTCTCTCCCTCTCTCCCTCTCTCTCTCTCTCTCTCTCTCTCTCTCACACACACACACACACACGCATTGTGTCTTTGAAAGAGAGAGAGAGAGAGCACATGCATAAACAAAAAATACATATACACACACATGCATAAATTGAATGCACACACACACACACATTGAGAGAGGAAAAGAGAGAGAGAATGAGAGATAAAGTAAAGAGAGAGAACGAGGGAGAAAGAGAGAGAGAATAAAAAACCAAAGAGAGAGAGAGAGACGAGAAAACAAAGAGAAAGAGAAAGAGGGAGAAAGAGAAAGAGAATAAAAAACCAAAGAGAGAGAGAGGGGGGGCAAGAAGACGAAAGAGAGAGGTAAGGGGAAAAAACAAAGAGAGAGAGATTAGGTTAAGAATTAAATTAGATTTAAAATTAGGTTAGATTTATGTTTATGTTAAGTTTAAGATAATGTTAGATTTAGATTTACGCTAGATTAAGATTAGGTTAGATTTAAAATTAGGGCAAGATTTAAGATTAGCTAGCTATGTTAGATTTAAGTTAGATAACATTTAGGTTTAGGATTTAAGATTGGATTAGATTTAGGTTTATGTTGAGTTTAAGATTAAATCAGATGTAGATTTAAGATTAAGACAAGATTTAAGATTAACTAGATTAAATTTAGATTTAAGTTAGATTACATTTAGGTTTAGGTTAGATTTAAGATTAGATTAGATTTAGGTTTATTTTGAGTTTAAGATTAGATTAGATCTAGATTTACGTTCAATTTAAGATTAGATTAGATTTAGGTTAGATTTTAGTGCATGTCAATGAAGGCGTGCTTTGCCCAAAGAGCAAACACTAGTTACAGAACAATATGTATATTCCTATCAAAATCTGACACCTATTAACTCACACACTAACCATATTCAATTAGCTGCAAATCACCACATGTTCAATTAGGTTATATTTAAAATTAGATTTTGGATTTAGTTTTTATATTAACGTCTACCTTCGGGATTACGGTAAAAAAATTAGAGTTAGGCAAATGGTGATCCCTCTCTTCCTCTCTATAGATGCGACCTTAAGTTGGAAAGCTTTCAACGACATGATACTCAGATTAGAGGCAAACATGTAATGTGCTAAGTAATCTCTCGAACAAATATCTGTTGTGAAATGTTAAGATGCTGTGAATTGCTACAGCTAGAGAAGAGGCAAAGGGTTTTGGTCCACTACTACATGCACTATCATGTAGACGTGGATGGATAGATTTCTTGTATCCACAAATATAGGCATTGACCAATAAAGACAAGATTATAACCCGGTGGTTTTGACCTCCGTGCACCTCTAGACCGAGGTGTGCAAGGATTGGACATGACTAGAGAATGTGAGGTAGTTTACAGTGTGAACAAAGAGAGAGAGAGAGAGAGAGAGAGAGAGAGAGAGAGAGAGAGAGAGAGAGAGAGAGAGAGAGATAAAAGATGGAGGATGCCAATAGAAGATTAAATTTATGTCCAATTATAAGGGTTTTACCTTCATTATGAGTAGTGACAAGGATGTAGGGCCGTCCAACCAAAACACCTATCTCTCAACAAGGATCTTATGTCCTTGTAATCAATGCAATCCTATTGTGCGACGGACAAGACGCGTTTCTTTGCAGCACGTTTGCAAATTTGGTGAGTTTGATCCATCTATTATAGATTGAGTTGTTGCCAATTATAACTTGTCAGACTCTGATGTTGGGCAACATGCAGCAATCTTGCAACCCAATAGACGTGTTCGCAGGCACTTTAGTCAAGTAGCATACGTGAGGCCACAAGATGTAGCCTCTGACATCTCGGAGGATGATCATGCATACCACATTCCCAATGAGGCAATGTTTGAGCCCGAGATCGATGAAATGATCAAGACGATCATGGATTCAGAAAGGCTCATCTATGATGATACGAAAAGTGAAACCGATACGCCATTGTATGATGGAGCACTTGTGTCTAGATTGAAAGCACTCCTGGTTCTTCTTAACATGCAGGTAAAGTTTGGATGGATTGACACTAGTGTCACAACGCTTTTCAGGTGATCTACAATGTGTTTAGTTTAATAGAAAACTCTAGACGTATAATGATCTGATAGATTACTTACACAAGTGTACTGCATTTTTTTTGCTGTGTAGATTGCTCAAAGAGCACATGCTGCCAGCTAATGTGATGCCAGATTCCAGAGAGGAAGCAAGAAAGATCTTGCAAAACTTGGGGATGGATTACAATTTGATTCACGCTTGTCCTAATGACTACATACTTTTCAGATGGGAATACATAGACACGGAGAAGTGTTCAAAATGTGATTCCGAGAGATATCGAGTAGATCTCAACGGAACAAAAATTCCACAAAATGTTTTGCGACATTCTCCTCTGCTTCCTCGGATCAAACATTTCTTTGAATGTAATTCCATGGACGCCCTAGCATCATGGCATGAGGAGAATAAATCTTCGAATGGTGTGATACGGATTCCTACAGATTGCAAAGTCTGGAAACATATAGACGAAACATGGCCGGATTTTGCCAGGGAAGCTCAAAATTTGCGACTAGACCTGGCTATGGATGGCGTAAATCCATTTGGTTAGAGAGCAACATCTTACAGTGTATGGCCCGTTGTCATCGTCAACTACAACATTCCCCCGTGGTTGACTACCAAGAAGGGGCACCTGTGGCTAAGCTTGATTGTGCCAGGGTGGTATAAAGTGAAGAATATGGATGTGTATCTTCGTCCACTATTGGAAGAGCTACAACAATTGTGGATTGGCATAGAAGTGGTGGATATGAGCCGACACACAGGTCGATGGAATGCTTTGATCAGAGGCATTCTAATGTGGACCATGCATGACTATCCTGAACTAATAGATGCTCAGGTGATTTAAACTCAAAAACACTATAAATCTTGGTTTTTCTCAAGCTTATCTATTGTCATGTTTATATATGCAGGGCTTCAAACAAGCGGATACAGAGCATGTGTCACATGTGGACCTAGACTAAATGTACGTCGGGCACCCTCATTGAAGAAGCAAATCTATGAAGGTCATCAAGCGTATCTTCCAAAGAATCATGTGTTACGCGATGGCTTTTTGGGAAGAGAGCCACCGAGGATGTCTGCACAAGCATGGTTAGAGCAGAAGGAGATGTGTGATGATGGTTTGCCCTCAGGGATGAAGAGACTCTCTCTATGGTACGAGTTATCATATTGGCCCCGACTCATGATCAATGACTTTCTCAATCCAATGCACATATTCAAGAATGTGGGTAATCTGCTATGGGACATTTGACCGGCAAGAAAGATACTTTGGGAGCCAGGGTTGACCTTAGAAATGTGGATCATATGGAGCAATATTGACAGCAGCCAGACAACATCCAATGGATCGATAAAACTCCCTAAAGCACCATGGATTTTGACAGGATCCCAAAAATGCCAAGTAATAGAGACCATTCAATTTGTGAGGACCCCCACTGGCGTAATGCACTCGCTCTGAACGTGTTTCACTAAAGAAGGAAAGGTTACCGGTTTGAAGTCACACAACTGGCATAAAATGTGTTAGGTATGTTTAAAATGGAATGTATCATAGTGGGAATTGTGTAACAAATTTGTGTGTGGACTTTAATATCATTGCTAGATGTGTTTTGCAGTTTATTTTACCGATGGCCATTGAGGAATGTTTGTCTCCTTGCGTCCGTAACACAATCTACAAACTTGTGAAGTTGGTGCAATGGATCTGACAAAAGGAGATCAATGTAGACTCCATACCATTTTCCAAACTAAACGTTGTGGAGGTTGTGTGCATGTTTGAGAAACACTTTCCTACTACCATGATAACCATTCAAGTGCATCTTCTTGTTCACATAGTTGATGAGGTGGAAATAGATGGCACAGTACATTCCAGATGGATGTTCTTTTTAGAACGTTTCATGAAAACACTTAAGGGATACGTGCATCAGAAGGCACGTTCGGAGGGTAGCATGGCAAAAGGTTGGCTGGTATAAGAGTCTCTAGTTTACATTGGAGAGTGGCTAGACGGATTTGATAAAGCCCGGGACACGCTATGGTGAACCATAGATGATGAGCGCATATCTGGGATTGTCATGTGCAATCTCGGTGTTGAGAAGAAGATGATGGAAGATCTAGATGCTAAAATCAATCGATTTTGCATGCTTCAAAATCCAGTGATGCAAAAGTGGATTTCACAATACGAGGATGCAAAGCAAGAGCAACAAAGGGCACGGATCGAGCGAAGACGGGGAAGACGACCATCGATGCATTATCCAGCGGGTCTGGAGAGCCTACCAACATTCATGAGCTTAAGATGGTTGCACAACCAATTGAAAAGCCCACAATAGTGCGGTGAAAAAGTGACTGAGGAGGAGTGGGAGTACTCTCGAGGTTGCACGACCACGGTAAGTTTGCAATGTACGACTGTGACTTTCTAGATGTTTGAACGGCCACTCATAATCTTTGTTGGTTGTAGTATAAGTCATACACAGCAGCATGGTGTAAAGGTCAACATTTTAGGATGGAACGGATCGACAAAATGTGTTTTACTCAAGATTGTGGAATCATGGCAAAATTTGAACAGTCTAGTCAACGACGATCCTCTGATGCAGATCCTGTGGTGGTGGAACTCACTTACTTCGGCATGCTTCAAGAGATTTTGAGGATAAATTATAGAGGATTTTTTGTCGACTTGTTCGACGTGCAATGGTTCAAGATAAACATGGAGGGTTGCAATGCTACTGTGTGCAGAGAAGAGTCTGTTTTCCTTAAGGTGGATTCAACTAAAAAATGGACCGACCTAAGAGACACTTTCATACTACCCGAGCATTGTGAACAAGTAAGCATGTAAATAGTTAACATCCAATTTTAGAAGTTATGTGCTTGGAAGCTCTCATGTAAGTTATGTGGCCCTGGTAGGTGATATCTCATCCTACAAAGTTTGCATCAAACTGGTGGTACGTCATAGAGGTATCCCCTCGTAGTGCACGGACGTATGAGGGCTACATTTGCCAATCACAATGGCATCAATGGAGGAGATTGGAGAAGATGCTCAGTCAGAATCCGTTGAGGTGGTGCCAGACAAGCATCAAGCTGTTACTCTCTATGGGATGCATGCAGAGCATCTACAAAATGAAACGGAGGAAGTTTGCCGAAATGGAGAGCTCCATATAGATATAGGGAGTTATGCTGAGCTATGCGAGGATAAGAGAGAGACCTCTTAAATCCATAAAAATTGTATTTGAACAATTTTGCTCCGTTTTATAATATATATTGTATTCACGTTGTGACTTGTTTTGGCGAAATGGTGTGGACCACCCCAAATTCTTTGTGAGATGTTTTTTGGTTCTCTCAGACCTCTTGGATGTTAATAAAGCATGCTTGTACAAAGTGTACAAAGGTGGTGTGTGCCAGCTGTCTCTACGCAAGCGTGCCAGTTGTGCGGGGTACATAGCTTTGCTGTTTTTGTACATAGAAGTGTCCAGGCTTAAAAGTGTGAGTAAGTGCTTTAAAAATATGAATAAAAATTGAACTTTTATCAGCTTGGGGTCGTGAGTGAGGAGGGATATTCAGCTGTGAAGAAGAAAGCCTCTCTTGCTACTGTCTGCCGTTGTGGAGGTGCCCGTGTGTGTGTGCGAGGGCTTGGAGCCTTGATTGGAGAGTGTGTCTCTCATCAAGAAGGCCATGAACATGGGTGGTGACCTCTGCACGTTCACCCTCTTCTCTCTTTTTGGTGATGGAAGCTGCGTGAAGCGAAGCTTTCTTGTGCCTGCTACTCAGGTTTGGCAATGAAAGCCCCTTCTTATTGTTGTGAATGGGAGGTTGTTTCACCATGTTTTCCATGGTTTTTTCTGATTTTTTTGGCTGAGCATCATGAGTTTTTGTATAACTCATGATTGGAATGGTTTTTGATGGGTTTGTGTACATGGTTGGGAGCGACTATGGAGCCCCTTCTTGCAAATGCAAGGTCTGCTAAGATGGTGTGAGGGTATGGTGTTTATGAAAAAAAATTCAGAGATTTTTCTTTGTTTTCATTGGTTTGTTTTCCCAAAATTTAGTTCCTTTTATGCTTCCTTGACTGCAATTGATCATAGCTAGGGCTATGACAGTATAGAGGGAAGCTAGTCGAGTGTAGGCAGGGTTTTGTGCATGCAAGGGTGAGTGTGTTTGTGAGTGGAGATTGGATCCTATCCTCTTGTGAGAGCTACTTTACTTTTCCTCATATATCTTGTGAGTATGGAGGTGTTATAGAGGCCACCCCCCAATCCTTCACATGTTTTGGTGCCCCCACTGAGGATCTTTTTTGGCTCTCCGGTTGAGACTTTCCCTGGAGTCAAGGTCAACCTTCTATTTGTAAGTTGTTTTCATGAGTTCTCCAAGTTTTATAGGTGAAGATGATAAGGACCTGAGAAGGTTCTTGAGACAGGTACAATTGCAATGTTTACTGACAGGAAATGATTGTGAAGCAGAATGGTTGCATATGTTTCCTCTCTTGCTTGAGGGTGATGCTTATGTCTGGTATAAGAGCTTGAATGATGCAAATAAGAGTTGTTGGTCACTCTTGGAAGCATTATTTCTTCACAGATATGTAGTGATGCCAACTCCAAATGAAGCTTGGTCAAGGGTGAAGAGCTTAGCTATGCGTGAAGATGAGTTTGTTTCTTGATTTTGGAAGAGGTTCAATGATCTATGGATGCAATGGGAAAAGTGTGTGAAGTATGCTAATGTGATGTCAGTGAAAGAGTTACATGGTACACACATGCAATTTGAGAGGTTGAAAATGTTGATAAGCAAGTTGAAACCTACCTTGCATTCTCATGTGGAATTGAAGAATCCAAAAAGCATGAAAGAAGCACTACAGGTTGCCTACAACAAAGAGAGGAAGATAAGGCTTATGGTAGGTTTGGATGCGCCACCGAAGATAGAGGATATGTACTTGGTTGATTTATTGTATAAGGTTGTTGAAAATGGTCATGAACTTGAGAAGACACTTTCTATTGATGAGGAGGAAACAAAGCATGCATATGTAGTAGCATGTGATCACGTGGAAGAAAATGACATGCATGTGGTGAATGCTTATGATGTAGACATATACAATTCTATGGATTCTTCTCTTGATGTTGGAGATGCTGATTCTTGTGCTTTGGAAAATGGTTTGAATCCCATGGTTAAGAGTGATGTTGATGTGGATCGAGCTTATGTGTCTACAAATGGCTTATTTGATGAAAATGCTTTGGTATGCGAAGCTGTGGGAGCATCTACAATGGAAGATGTATGTGATGTGGGTTGTATAGACTCTCCTCTTGAGTATGAAGATGCTGATGTGTTTGAGTTTCATGGTCTACAAGAATCTCATGCTACTCTTGTGGTTGATGATGAAGACTATGCCTCTACTCCTAGGTTGTTTGATGAGTTTCCTATGGCTGCCAATGATGATGTAAATGCTTTTGGTGATTTGGATTATCACTTGGATGTTAATGAGGTCAATATGGATTCATTTAGTTTCACCAAAGAACCCATTGGTGAGGATGAGGTGGCTGATATCCAAGACTTTGTTTCCACTTGTGGCATGTTTGATGATATGCATATGGTTGCCGATCATGTGGACGTTTGTGTTGCACAAGGTTCTATGGAGTCCCATGTTGAGCTTAAACGTAATGACTTGGATGCTTTGATTGTTGATTTTCAGCCTAAATTTTTGCATGATGATGTGGTCCTTGATGATAGCATATCTGTTAGTGGCTTGCTTGGTGAGCTACTTGTTGTTCGAAGCTCTAATATCAACCACGAGAGCATATTAGAGGAAGTTTTGAGGCTAATGAAAGAGGGTCTTTGATTTGAAAATATTGATGATATGGATGGTCATATGCTTTGTGCTAGTGCCTTTGATATGCTTGCCAAGTTGGATGATGGCATGCCTTATGGTCTTAATTGTGATAGGCAAGAGAAAGTGCTCTTTTGTGGTTTGGCATGCAAGGACACTTTGAATGTCTTGACTAGACAAATTATGGTTGAGAATGTAGAAGCTTTGATGGATATATTTGAAATCATTGATTTGTATGAGTTGAAGCATGAAATTTTTGGCTTGAATTCAATGCAAAATTATGTGTATGATAGAGGGAAAAGACATATGTCTCGTGTCAATAGCATATGGGATTTTGCTTTGGTGGGAGAAGCGCCTACTATGTTATGCATATGGTTATTGGATGTAACATGGAGGTGGATGGTAAGAGAATCTATGTTATTTTTAGCTCTCATCTTATATTTTGGTTCTTTTGTGGCATGAAAAATAGGAGAATGTTTACAATGATGTGAAAGTATGCACATGAAACACTTGAAAGTGGTCCATGCTTGTTGGGGGGGCAATATATGACGTGTTTTGGCGAAATGGTGCGGACCACCCCAAAGTCTTTGCGAGATGTTTTTTGGTTATCTTATACCTCTTGGATGTTAATAAAGCATGCTTGTACAAAGTGTACAAAGGTGGTGTGTGCCAGCTGTCTCTACGCATGCGTGCAAGTTGTGCGGGATACATAGTTTTGTTGTTTTTGTACATAGAAGTGTCGAGACTTAAAAGTGTGAGTAAGTGCTTTAAAAATATGAATAAAAACTGAACTTTTATCATCTTGGGGTCGTGAGTGAGGAGTGATATTCAGCTGTGAAGAAGAAAGCCTCTCTTGCTACAGTCTGCGGTGGTGCGTGGGGGTTGTGTTGTGGAGGTGCCCGTGTGTGTGTGCGAGGGCCTGGAGCCTTGATTGGAGAGTGTGTCTCTCATCAAGAAGTCCATGAACATGGGTGGTGACCTCTGCACTTTCACCCCTCTTCTCTCTTTTTGGTGATGGAAGCTGCGTGAAGCGAAGCTTTCTTGTACGTGTGTGCCTGCTACTCAGGTTTGGCAATGAAAGCCCCTTCTTATTGTTGTGAATGGGAGGTTGTTTCACCATGTTTTCCATGGTTTTTTTTATTTTTTTGGCTGAGCATCATGAGTTTTTGTATAACTCATGATTGGAATGGTTTTTGATGGGTTTGTGTACATGGTTGGGAGCGACTATGGAGCCCCTTCTTGCAAATGCAAGGTCTGCTAAGATGGTGTGAGGGTATGGTGTTTATGAAAAAAAATTCAGAGATTTTTCTTTGTTTTCATTGGTTTGTTTTCCCAAAATTTAGTTCCTTTTATGCTTCCTTGACTGCAATTGATCATAGCTAGGGCTATGACAGTATAGAGGGAAGCTAGTCGAGTGTAGGCAGGGTTTTGTGCATGCAAGGGTGAGTGTGTTTGTGAGTGGAGATTGGATCCTATCCTCTTGTGAGAGCTACTTTACTTTTCCTCATATATCTTGTGAGTATGGAGGTGTTATAGAGGCCACCCCCCAATCCTTCACATGTTTTGGTGCCCCCACTGAGGATCTTTTTTGGCTCTCCGGTTGAGACTTTCCCTGGAGTCAAGGTCAACCTTCTATTTGTAAGTTGTTTTCATGAGTTCTCCAAGTTTTATAGGTGAAGATGATAAGGACCTGAGAAGGTTCTTGAGACAGGTACAATTGCAATGTTTACTGACAGGAAATGATTGTGAAGCAGAATGGTTGCATATGTTTCCTCTCTTGCTTGAGGGTGATGCTTATGTCTGGTATAAGAGCTTGAATGATGCAAATAAGAGTTGTTGGTCACTCTTGGAAGCATTATTTCTTCACAGATATGTAGTGATGCCAACTCCAAATGAAGCTTGGTCAAGGGTGAAGAGCTTAGCTATGCGTGAAGATGAGTTTGTTTCTTGATTTTGGAAGAGGTTCAATGATCTATGGATGCAATGGGAAAAGTGTGTGAAGTATGCTAATGTGATGTCAGTGAAAGAGTTACATGGTACACACATGCAATTTGAGAGGTTGAAAATGTTGATAAGCAAGTTGAAACCTACCTTGCATTCTCATGTGGAATTGAAGAATCCAAAAAGCATGAAAGAAGCACTACAGGTTGCCTACAACAAAGAGAGGAAGATAAGGCTTATGGTAGGTTTGGATGCGCCACCGAAGATAGAGGATATGTACTTGGTTGATTTATTGTATAAGGTTGTTGAAAATGGTCATGAACTTGAGAAGACACTTTCTATTGATGAGGAGGAAACAAAGCATGCATATGTAGTAGCATGTGATCACGTGGAAGAAAATGACATGCATGTGGTGAATGCTTATGATGTAGACATATACAATTCTATGGATTCTTCTCTTGATGTTGGAGATGCTGATTCTTGTGCTTTGGAAAATGGTTTGAATCCCATGGTTAAGAGTGATGTTGATGTGGATCGAGCTTATGTGTCTACAAATGGCTTATTTGATGAAAATGCTTTGGTATGCGAAGCTGTGGGAGCATCTACAATGGAAGATGTATGTGATGTGGGTTGTATAGACTCTCCTCTTGAGTATGAAGATGCTGATGTGTTTGAGTTTCATGGTCTACAAGAATCTCATGCTACTCTTGTGGTTGATGATGAAGACTATGCCTCTACTCCTAGGTTGTTTGATGAGTTTCCTATGGCTGCCAATGATGATGTAAATGCTTTTGGTGATTTGGATTATCACTTGGATGTTAATGAGGTCAATATGGATTCATTTAGTTTCACCAAAGAACCCATTGGTGAGGATGAGGTGGCTGATATCCAAGACTTTGTTTCCACTTGTGGCATGTTTGATGATATGCATATGGTTGCCGATCATGTGGACGTTTGTGTTGCACAAGGTTCTATGGAGTCCCATGTTGAGCTTAAACGTAATGACTTGGATGCTTTGATTTTTGATTTTCAGCCTAAATTTTTGCATGATGATGTGGTCCTTGATGATAGCATATCTGTTAGTGGCTTGCTTGGTGAGCTACTTGTTGTTCGAAGCTCTAATATCAACCACGAGAGCATATTAGAGGAAGTTTTGAGGCTAATGAAAGAGGGTCTTTGATTTGAAAATATTGATGATATGGATGGTCATATGCTTTGTGCTAGTGCCTTTGATATGCTTGCCAAGTTGGATGATGGCATGCCTTATGGTCTTAATTGTGATAGGCAAGAGAAAGTGCTCTTTTGTGGTTTGGCATGCAAGGACACTTTGAATGTCTTGACTAGACAAATTATGGTTGAGAATGTAGAAGCTTTGATGGATATATTTGAAATCATTGATTTGTATGAGTTGAAGCATGAAATTTTTGGCTTGAATTCAATGCAAAATTATGTGTATGATAGAGGGAAAAGACATATGTCTCGTGTCAATAGCATATGGGATTTTGCTTTGGTGGGAGAAGCGCCTACTATGTTATGCATATGGTTATTGGATGTAACATGGAGGTGGATGGTAAGAGAATCTATGTTATTTTTAGCTCTCATCTTATATTTTGGTTCTTTTGTGGCATGAAAAATAGGAGAATGTTTACAATGATGTGAAAGTATGCACATGAAACACTTGAAAGTGGTCCATGCTTGTTGGGGGGGCAATATATGACGTGTTTTGGCGAAATGGTGCGGACCACCCCAAAGTCTTTGCGAGATGTTTTTTGGTTATCTTATACCTCTTGGATGTTAATAAAGCATGCTTGTACAAAGTGTACAAAGGTGGTGTGTGCCAGCTGTCTCTACGCATGCGTGCAAGTTGTGCGGGATACATAGTTTTGTTGTTTTTGTACATAGAAGTGTCGAGACTTAAAAGTGTGAGTAAGTGCTTTAAAAATATGAATAAAAACTGAACTTTTATCATCTTGGGGTCGTGAGTGAGGAGTGATATTCAGCTGTGAAGAAGAAAGCCTCTCTTGCTACAGTCTGCGGTGGTGCGTGGGGGTTGTGTTGTGGAGGTGCCCGTGTGTGTGTGCGAGGGCCTGGAGCCTTGATTGGAGAGTGTGTCTCTCATCAAGAAGTCCATGAACATGGGTGGTGACCTCTGCACTTTCACCCCTCTTCTCTCTTTTTGGTGATGGAAGCTGCGTGAAGCGAAGCTTTCTTGTACGTGTGTGCCTGCTACTCAGGTTTGGCAATGAAAGCCCCTTCTTATTGTTGTGAATGGGAGGTTGTTTCACCATGTTTTCCATGGTTTTTTTTATTTTTTTGGCTGAGCATCATGAGTTTTTGTATAACTCATGATTGGCATGGTTTTTGATGGGTTTGTGTACATGGTTGGGAGCGACTATGGAGCCCCTTCTTGCATATGCAAGGTCTGCTGAGATGGTGTGAGGGTATGGTGTTTATGAACAAAATTTCATAGATTTTTCTTTGTTTTCATTGTTTTGTTTTCCCAAAATTTAGTGCCTTTTATGCTTCCTTGACTGCAATTGATCATAGCTAGGGCTATGACAGTATAGAGGGGAGCTAGTCGAGTGTAGGTGGGGTTTTGTGCATCCAAGGGTGAGTGTGTTTGTGAGTGGAGATTGGATCCTATCCTCTTGTGAGAGCTACTTTACTTTTCCTCATATATCTTGTGAGTATGGAGGTGTTATAGAGGCCACCCCCCAATCCTTCACAACGTTGCTATACTTGAGAAATTTAAATTGTGTTTAATCGTCATTGCGTCCACTCTAGGTACGTATGCTCCAGGTATGTTCTCACAAGCAGGGAGTTATGCTAAGCTATGCGAGGATAAGAGAGAGACCTCTTAAATCCATAAAAATTGTATTTGAACAATTTTGCTCCGTTTTATAATATATATTGTATTCACGTTGCTATACTTGAGAAATTTAAATTGTGTTTAATCGTCATTGCGTCCACTCTAGGTACGTATGCTCCAGGTATGTTCTCACAAGCAGGGACACTCCTCGATGTGTTGTGAAAGTCTAATATGTCAAGGAGCACTACGCTCGAGTGTGATGGAGACTGAGGCTGCAATCACGAAGGAGGTGATCGGTCTCTACTTCTTAGCGTCTCTTTCACCCGATCAACTAGATCTAGTGGAGGGGCGAGTAACATCTATGAGCAGAGATGGATCACCTCCTTTACGATTGCAACCTCAGTCTCCATCGCACTCGGAGCGCAGTGCTTTTACAAGATACGTAGAATGCACACAAAAGACAAATTCACAAGAACTTCACAGGAATCTCTCTACACAGGAATCCCTCCCCCTTTATGAGTTCTCTCTCTCTCTCTCTCTCTCTCTCTACTTGTCCATGTTTTCTTCTCCGTTCAATATTAAGATTAAATGTTTGTGTGTTTAATGCACATATGGGTGATGATGGAGTTTCTTTCTTCTTTGTCACCCCAACAAACGCAATGGTACAAGGATCGTCATCGCTCTGGAGCACCATCATGTTGTTCTACTCCTTTACCATCTCCCTTTGTTTTGGAGCATTCAACACATTCCAAAGCTTTGGTGTCAACGAGACAAACTTCACACTCGTCTAGGCACCGACGCTCTAGTGGTGGCAGCCGCGGTTGTTGTGGGGATGCCGTCGTTGATGCCTTGACACTGCCTCATGTTCGATGAGGCTCTTTACCTTCCCTTCTTTTCCCACCCCCACACCAACCACGACATCTCCATCTACGTCAGGTTTTGCACGGCTATCGGCCGTTCCTGGCTACACACCACTATCTACGCCTCCGGGAGTCACCTCAGTTGACACTCCTCGCTTCGGGGCCCAGACTCCAGTGGAGACACCTGACGTCCGTACCCCCATTGACATGCTGCTAGAGATCCCTGCCGGGACACCCAGGTTCATGCGTCACAGGCGAGAGGGCTTGCCATACTCTGTCGACTTCAGTGGCGGCATCATCTTGGATGATGAAGGCAAGAAGGTGATCTCGCGCATGCACGGTCTTTGCTCTCAGGTGTTTAGACACTACATAATAAACACTTGGAGTGAAGTACCAAGTGAATTAAAAGACAGAGTCATCAGCATGATGCATGACGGGTTTCTCGTGTCAACACGGGATGATCGCTTCAATGAAGACCTGATGAAAGTTGGAATGTGCAAATACTGCAAGCACAAGCGTTCTGAACTGCAAAAAGAAATAAAGCATGGGTGGAACAGAACAGATTGCCTGGCCAAAGAAGATTGGAAGAATGCATAGCGAGCAACGCGCGAGAATCCTGACAAGTGGAAGCAACAAAAGGAGGCATCCAAAGCGCGAGTAGAGGCAGGGATCTTGCACCACTTGGGGAGCGGCGGGTGGGATCATTTGAGGCCGATTTTGTAAGTGTTTTTGCATTGCTCTTTAGGTTTGGTAGTTACGTCTATTTTTACGTTTAAATTCTAACAAAATGGATTCTTTGTATGTTTTGAATAGTGGTCGATGAGACAGGACGTGATCCCACACCGTACGAGCGCAAATACATAGGCAGAAAGGGCTTAAACGCCCTAATGGAAATTCTGAGTTCTCGCGGTGGCATGGTTAGTATTAGGATTTACTCTTTTCTATTTGTTGTATTGTTTTGTAAATAATATATTTATACTTACAGAAGGCTGTCTTATTGTTTTTTTTTTGTAGAATCTGACAGATACGCCGATTGGACGCGATGAGACGTCTAATTGGACGATGTCAGTTTAGCCGTAGCTAGATAGCATTCGTTTCCTTTTGTCATAGCATGTATAATGAGATGACGTGTATACGTCTTTTTGTAACTATTGGAAAACCATGTATATTTTCTCAATAATGACAATGTTGTTGTAACTATTATATTTGCAAAGCTTAACAATCAAGTGATTTTGCTTATGATGTGTACAATTGTCATTGATTTACTTTCATCAATTTACTTTTGTCAGTTTTGTATCTTTATTCTGCTAACAATACTATGGATGATGGAGTTAATGGTTATATTGTCTTGTGGGTGACTACTTTGGGTCTATACATTGCACTTTCTTTCAAAGGTGAATCTGGGCTTATCTTGAATTCATTTAGGTTTACTCTATTATTGAAACATTCAATATGGTTGATGGGTGAATGCCCTGCCACCCAAAAAGTTTTACTCTCGGGCATCACCATAAGCGTCGCTATATAAGGCTCTGCAACGTCGCTATAGGTAGCCTATAACCATCGCTATAAGCGTTGCTATATGCCTCACTATATAGCAACAAGTATAGCGATGAGTATAGAGACACTTATAGCGACGTCCCTATAGAGACGATGTTAGCGACGGTCTTAGTGACACATCAGGGAGTATAAAAACCCAATGTATTTTCGTTGCTAAAAATGTCACAAGTGCACACAACCTCTTGTAGTGTTAGGGTCCTTGAGAATGACTCCCATCACCTCAATGCTCTTGTTGCTTTCTTCAATCTTCACTATTGAATCCTCCTCTGAAGTGGATGAAGAGTCACTACTAGAAAACTCATCCGCAGAGGTTTCTAGATCCATGTTGCATTGCTGACCTATCTTCATGTCATAAAGTATTGGCTTTCCTTTGGCATCCTTCATTTAGATTATGATGGTGTCCCAATCTTGCTTAGCTCTCATAGCCATAAGCCAAGGCCTCCCTAGAATGATAGGATCGCCCTCCCCTTTGTGTGGCATGACAAAGATGTCCACATCTACCTTGGTGTTGAACGCCTTTATCCGAACTGCATTTATAACACCAGCACATTGAGCTTTTACATTATTTACTATTTTGGCTCGGCATGGTGCCGGCCTACTCACCTGTAAAGCCAAATGGTGCATCATTTTTTCATTCATGATGCATATTTGTGTGCCACCATCGATGTAGATATTGGTAGTGTGTTGCCTTTGATGTGATCATCCATCAATAGTAGTATGTCATCTAGATTCCTCCCAAAGATAGCCCCAGCTATCTTTGGCTTTTATCATCTCGTGATAACCATCTTTTTCCATTGTCTCCTCATCCTAGGTGCTTATGGTGGTAGTGGATATGCTGACTAAAGTATCCCATTTGATGCATGTAAAAACAACTTACACTGCATCAGACATAAGCCGTCTCTTTATCAAAGAGATCATCAGATTACACGGACTTCCTAAGAGAATAGTTAGTGACAGAGATGCAAAATTCACTTCAAAATTCTGGAAAGCTTTATTTGAATCCTTAGGTACTCAGCTATGTTTCAGTACATCATATCACCCTCAGACAGACGGCCAGACAGAAAGAGTGAATCAAGTTATTGAAGACATCCTTAGAGCCTATTGTAGTAGAGAACCCCGGAATGGATCCAATTTCATCCTCTAGTGGAATTCGCCTATAACTCATCCTTTCATAAAATCATTGGGATGTCATCATTTAATGCTCTTTATGGGCATGAATATATATCACCCCTAAACTTTTATGACCCTAAGTTACAAGAGTAGAAGCTTCAAAGAAAATGTTGAAGGAGATGGATGCCCAAACCCAAGCCATAACACAAGACATTCAGGCAGCCAAAGGCCGCCAAAAACAATATGCTGATAAAAAACGGTCTGATCGGTTTTTCAAACAAGAGGATAAAGTATTCCTTAGGGTACGGCCAAAGAGAAGCACTTTATCCTTGGGAAAATACAAAAAACTAAGCCCCAAGTATTGTGGACCTTATGAAGTGATTAAAGTAATCGGTGATCAAGCTTACAAACTAAAATTTCCTGAGCACTTGAAGGTCCATAATGTATTCCATATCAGTCTTCTAAAACCTTACATCACAAATCCAAATCACACTCTAGATGACGAACAGATTGTGATACAGAAGCAGGGAATTCTTGAACTCCAACCAGATTGTATTCTCGACACTAGGGAAAGGAGTCCAAGAAATAGAGTTATCAGAGAACATTTAGTAAAATGGAAGGACTACCCCACTCAAGATGCCACCTGGGAGGATGAAGTATCACTTCGCAAAGATTTTCCCAATTTCGGTTGAGATGAGGACATCTCAATTACTCAAGTTGGGGTGATTGTAAGGTTTCCAGTTTTCGAAACCTTAAAAATTGTACAAAGCTTGTAAAATTAACTTGAAAACCATTGTTGAAGGATTCAATCATGGCTGATATTGGTATTTTTGGAATCATAAGCAGAGCTTTACCATGGTTAGTAATTTTCAGAATCAGAATCCGATAAAAACTGGAAAAGTTACAGGCCCTGGAAGGTTACACTAGGAATTCAATTAGTTAATAAAAACTGGATGGTTTCAGTAATAATTATTAACAAAGACTTTCTTATCCTAAGGTTCTAGAATTAACTGATATTCCAATTTTCATCATTAGAAATCAGTAAAATCAACCAAAATTGATTCTGGAAGATATGGGGGCAGTGTGGAGCTGAGGGGAACCTGCCACGGACTGAATTAGTAGCAATTGGCTCCATCCTCAAGCTGGGGGCATGCATGGGGTGTCAAAACCTGCCACAAAGAGCCCTAGCCCATAAAAACTATAAAAAGACCCTCTTTCCTTCATAAAAAATTAGACTCGGAGTCTTGACACACTCTCTCTCATCTAGAGAGACCGCTACGCAAAAATCACTAGAGATTAAGCTCTAGTTGATTAAATTAAATGGTAATTAGCCTAATCCTTCTTAATTAGCAAGGCTAGATTAATCTATTTTCTTAATGAATTAAATATTAGGCCTATGTATACTAAAAAAAAAACTCTCTTAATTAAATATTCTCTGTTGAATGTTGTAATTAAGCTTAGGGTTATTAAGATAATTAATGATTATATCATATTAGGACTGAATTTATACATATTAACCATAAATTAATGGGAAATATATTAATTAAGTTTAGATTATGTTGAGATAATTAATAGAGCTGAATTGGACTGTCATTAATCTTGAAAAATTATCTTATAATTTTTTGAGTAATTTTCATAATTAATTAGACAGAATTATACTATTTTTTTAGAGAAACTTAAAGAAGAAAATAATCAAACTAATTCAAAATGCTTGGAATTATTTATTAGAGGTTAACTATATGTTTGGGAATCTGTGATAATTATTTCAAGCTTAGATAATTAATTTACCTAATTACTTTAGCAGAATTACTTTGTTTTTGGGACAAATTAAAAGGGGGGAAATTAGCAAATTGATTCAAAATGCTTTGATTTATTTATCATAGATTAATTATATGTTAAGGAACCCATGATAGTTATTTCAAGCTTAGATAATTAATTTACCTAATTACTTTAGCGGAATTACTCTATTTTTAGGACAAATTAAAAGGGAGAAATTAACAAATTGATTCAAAATGCTTTGAGTTATTTATCAGAGGTTAATCACACCTTAGAGAAATTTTCACACTTATTTTACCTTCATATAATTAGTTTACCTAATTATCCTAGTAAAATTACATTACTTTTAGGGGAAAATAAAAGGAGGAATATAGTAAATTAATCCAAAAACCTTTGATATAAATATCAGAGATAGAACACACCTTGAGGAATCTATGATAAATACCCCAACCTCAGATAAATAGTTTAGATATTTATATTCAATTTAAGTATCCGATTTTGTGTATAAAATAGAGAAAGAAAATTAGTAAATGAATTTATATAATTACCATATAAATACCTGAGGTCCAAAATCACTATTGAAGGGTGAAAAAATAACCTTCAGCATAAATGGTTGGTATAACAAATTACTATCAGTAAAATTCTGTCTAAATTAGACCATCGTATAGGAGGGAAAGGTTATAAATCAAATTTATGAAAATTCCTAACGATAGAACATATTCAGTTGCAATTTAGGATGAGTAATCCATTAGCCGATAGAAATTTATAATTTACGAAGGCTAAAATGGAATATAGATTAAGGATAAACCTAGTTAAAGTGCTTCCCAAATTAAATGGTAATAATGGGAAATTACTTATAGCATAAAGAAGTAAGTTACAGGAGGAATATCTCATCAAATTAACTATCAAAGATACCTACTTACTCCAAAAATACTTTTTTTTGGGTAAAAAATAAAAAAGAAGATTATTCAATTAAACTTCTAATCGATTAAGTCTTTTTATAAGGTTGCCGACATGGCTCCAAAGAGAACCAGGGGAAATCCTCTTACCGAGGAAGAGGATGTTAGCAACAAAAGAAACAAGGCTACTAATGACCATGAGACTGGGCCCTAGCCATAGGCCAATGGAGGAAAGTCTACAGGCTCCCGCCCAATAGCACATGGACAAGCAGTCCCAGGTGGATTTCTATTTTGTTCACTTCAAATCTTTTAAAGTTCATTTTTAAGTTAACATTGCATACGTAAGGTTAGGAATGATAAATTGGCTGTAAACGGAAGGTAACTTCCATGAACCAACGAGCAATGATCGTAAATAAGAAAGAAATGATTGGGTTATGACTGATTGATCTAGGAAAGAAATGTTTGACCATCCTTAAGACAGCTTGTTTCAAGACACCTCTGATTCCTTGGAAATATTTTACTCCAGGTAATGAGTAATGATGGCGATACCATCATGGATGAGTCGGTTTCCTCAACACGCGTGGAGTCTTTACCCCGTGCTTGTTTGTGTTTGTGGATATTACTTTCAAGTTTATCCTAGAGGAACCGCCCGGTTGTATGTGCAGCCGGTTGGCGTATGGGCGCCCGAACTTTGGGTGATGGCTTTTTCCACCCCGGTTTTTATAAATAAGGAATGGGTGCCGTGTTTTTCACCCCTGTATAGGTGGTCTTAAGACAAGGCAGTACTGGTCAGAGATACTTCACAATGACAGTACCTTGTCTTAAGTCTAAAGATGTTGTTTGCTGAAAGAATGTCTTCCATATTGTTTTCAAAGGTTGTCTTAATGAAATTCAGTTGTGAAAGTTAAAAGGAATCATTGTTTTAATTGTGAAAAGAATGTGGTAGTAATTAAACAACACAGAAATCATGTGTGAGTGCGGGGTGGTAAGTGGGGATTGAATAAGGTTGTCAATCATGAACGGGTGGACCTGATTAGTCAGGTAACTATCCATTCCCGCGCATTAAAACGTTTAGAAACTTCTTCACTTGGAAGAGGAATCCACCAACGGCTGTGCCCTCACATATGTTAGGGGGGGAAAAGCGTTGGCTAAGGAAACCATAATCTAAATGATGAAGTTATAGGACCGGAATAATTTGTTTTTTGGGTGATTTTTCTTGTTTAAGGACTCTGACTTTAGTAGGCCTAGAGACATGTCAATGGTCCCATCCGGTTTTGGTGTCGACGAGATTGGGAACCTTACATGATCAAGCACCTATGATGGAAATCCCAAAGGAGGGGGACTCCTCCACCTCAGCTAAAGAAGAATCAAGTGCAGAGATAGAGACATAAATGGCTCTAGATTTAGGGGGAGGGCTAATGAGGGTCGCTTTTCAAATTTTGGACCACCTCTCTCTTGGTATGCACCTAATGGCAAGGCTTCAAGGCTTTGTGGAGGAGAAAGGACTTGATGCATGAAAATCACATAAAAAAATATGTGTATATTTTGTACATATCTATGGTTTTGACACATTTGGATCTCAAAAATAAGGAGAAGTAGGAACAAACCCTATGAAAACCAAAAAAATTTCACTGGATGTTGATTCTACCCGACGATCACTACCTGACGGTCACTGTATGTGAAGAATAAAATTCAATAGTGAAAGGGACAAAAATCTTATGCATTATGGAGTTGGATTCAACATAACATTATCAAATTCAAGCATAATTTACTTGTGGACACAAGGCTTGCACATCGAGCCAAGAGGGGACCACCTAGAAGACTTTTGGAAGGAAAAAGATGGACACATTGTGCACGTATGTCGCACGTGTCAATGCAAGGAACTTGTCGATACACCGTGTGCGAGCCACAAATGGCTCCAAGCACACAACAAGCCTAAAGTAGTAAGCTCAAAGAAGGCGATGGTGTGTCACTCACCACTCTAAGCTTGCTTCGTGAAGGATTCCTCACCGCGAAGAAGAAGGAGACGCCGCTACGCCGCGCTCAACCGCCTCACCGCCGCCGTGCCGCCGCAATGCTCGATCGCACTCTCTCTCTCTCTCTCTCTCTCTCTCTCTCTCTCTCTCTCTCTCTCTCTCACACACACACACACACACACACACACAAGGAGGTGAAGAAGAAGAAGTTGGAGATGGAGATGGAGCAAGAGCACTCTTCTATTGCACAAATGAGAGAATGAGTGAATTTTAGGTTTAGTTGACTTTTATATGAGCTCGCCCCATTCACACTTGGGCGCCCATGCTTAGCCAACTAATCCCTTGAATGTTCCAGTTAGAGTGCGCCTCTCATCGGCGATCACTCTTACCCTTTTCCTATTGGACCGACAAGCCCGGTACCTGACTCTACAAGTAAATAATACAACGTCCGCCGTAGGTTACAACGTCTATCGTAGGTAATAGGATGTCCGTGAGCCGTGAGGGTTAACATGCCCCCCTTCTTGATGTAGATTCCGTCCTCGGAAGCTATTGAGTTGAAGCTCGTTCGTCGAGGTGGAAGAGCATTTGAGATGAATGTCCTTAGCCTTCTTCAATCACTGCAAAATCAAACAACATTGGCACAGTAATTGCATTCTCGTAAGCGATTAAAAAGCATATGCAGTTTTAGGCAGACAAATTGATTGGTAACAGAATTTTAAACAATTTGTCAGCAATAAACATTAAATTGCAATATATTCAAATGCATAAATAGATGTAAAGGTAAAAAATTAAACAATTCTGGGGTTGCTAATTTAACGGTCGAAAGGCACTAGAGATCGACTATTAATACCATGAGTAAGCTTCTTACTTTTCTCTAGTCAATTAAGTTGTTTAATCGCGAGAGCCAAGTATTTCATGTTCGAGGGCTGACTAGAGGCTATGCCTAGAAGACCTTGTAGTTAAGCTACAATAAAAGGAATTTCTCATGAAATCATCGCCTGACTGATTACCTTTTCTTTGACCCCCCAAAGTCTTTTCACAATGATTCAATTTTGATGTGTGTGCTTATTTTGTATGCCTTGGGTTTTTTGCTTTTCAAGGAAAAGCGCCCACACTGGGAACCTCTAGGGCTTTAGTACCATAGGCAATACATGTGAGTGAAGTACCAAATCAAACTGAGATTTCTCTTCCAGCTTAAGATTTTACATCGTGGCACTTTGATTTTTTGTTTGTTCATTTTCAGCATTTTAATTTTGTAACTCTGGGGGGTCATGTAACACTGATACACCTCCCCAGGCTCATCACACTAGTAAACTCCCTTTATAATACTTAAGATAAAGGTCAATAGGTTCAAGCCCACTAGAAAGCCCTAGTACATTTCACACAATGCTGCCTAAATCGGATTAAGAACCTAAGTAACCATTGATTATTAGGAAGGCATTCCCCATGGTATTAAGAGAAGATCTCTAACACCTAACTTGGTCAAACTAGCTTAGTCGGACTGCTTGATTTTTAAACCTAGACAAGTGATTATGACAAAAAATTACATTGAATTAAATGTTTGTTACTAAGCAAATGTGTTGGATATTATCCTACCAATCACAATCAAAGCAGACAATCATAGATGCAAAAAAGATAAGGGGCAATGCTAATGGACAAGAAACACCTGTTTGTGTCGATGGTCGCGCTTGATTTGAAGAGTGAGTCGAGATAAAGATTCCATGAAGGTCCAAATCCTAACCACAGCAACATGTTCCTGTACACACTATGAAACACAAGAGTACCTCTAGGAGGCACATCAGTGGGAGAAAAGAACTTTGGTAATCACTCAACTCTAAAATAGAAACACTCCTATCGTATTAATCCTACCTACCCTCCACCACTCGAGTGACAAGGATCAAAGGTGTTTGATGACATAGGTTTCTGTTTCAGTGTACCGAATGTGAATGTGTAGGTCTAGGTCAATGTTTTGACTTTTATTGTGCATATTCGTTTCCTAATTGCTCTTGCTCTTTATTATTTTTGTTTTTTGTGAGTATAAGTCTTTATATATACATTCCCTAAGATTGGTGATTGAGAGGTCAGGGAAAAAAGGTTGAGAGGAAAGTGAATGATGGATGTCAGCAAACACTCCCCCCTTCCTTGGGTAGATCATGCCGTTTGAAATGAGCTTGTCACCCTTTGAAACCAATTGTTCCAGTTGGTAATAGGTGAGGATTTTTGCCAGTAGTTTTCTATTACCTTAGGTGCCTCATCGAGTTGCAAGGGTGGTAAGATACTCTCCCATGATCGAACTTGAAGTGGTTCATCGGGTGATTCTTGAACACTGGGAGGTGTGGATTCCTTTGTACCTTCATGGAGGTCCACTATTGTAGGTGGAGACTCTGGAGAAGCTTTTACCTCTATGGATGCATTATATGAGGAGCTAGAAGCTTCATGGGACTCCCCCCTTCCTGAGCTAGGTGGAACAAATTGTTTTTTTTTCGGTACCCAAACTAGCTCTAGAGCGGGTGCGTAGCATTCTGTGATTTTTTTCTTTCCACAATTGTTGATTTGTTTTGGAGCTACGGGATTGGGCTCACATGGTTCAGGTGACAAGTAAGAGCACAATCTACGTTTGGGCACCCAGATTTGATCATTTCCTTGATAGTAGCCTTGGGCTTCCAATAGTCGGTTAGGAATCCAACGCAACATTTCTTTACATTTCTTGGGGCGAATGGGACGTCTCTTACCAGGCTGCTGTCTTTTAGCATTGGCTATGGTCGCTAATGAAGATTTAGGGACCCACTTGTATGTTTTCTTCGTCATATGAGGATGAGTCTTGTTAGAAGCTATATGCATTGCTCGTAGCATATTTAAGGGTACAGGCATTTCATCCCCCTCAGGTGTTACCCAGGTCGTCCCCCATTTCCCCAAGTGTCTATGGTTGCTACTAGGTGGACCCAATCCACATTGTCCAACTCAATCATCCCAGGTAGTACATCCATATAAGGAGAATCTCCCCCAACATCAGTGTCCGCTTTACACGTGTAACAATACTGCAATGGGGCCGAGTGAACTGTGGTGTCAGATCTACGATCAATTATAAACCTGTTTCCTAGAGGATGTGCTCAACCCGTCACAAGATCCACTCGAATGACAGAATCTTGGAACTGCAAGTAGACATGGTTTTTAGACCAGTCATGCACCATTTTTGCTTCCCTCATGAAAGGACGTCCTAAGATCATCTCCGATGCCATAGTGTGTTTGGAGAAATCCATAACAATAAAGGTAACCCTTATTTTATGTCCAAAGACCTTGATCTTGAGATCTTCTAGCATCCCAATAGGTTTAACAATAGACCCATTGGCCATCTTCACTACTATGGTTGTGGTCGCAAGGTGAGGTCTTCCCATAGTTTCCCAACAATTTTTAGTCACAATGCTAACCCCAGCGCCACCATCAAGGATTCCCTTCACAGTTAATCCCTTAGTAGTGATTGGTATGGTCGCATTGGATTCATCACCCTCAAAGTATTGCCCCAACTTGTTAACGGGTATTTCTATAACAAGGTTCTCATCTAGGTTGGGTTGTGGATCTAAGTGTTACTTCTCTATTGGCATCTCCCCAACTCCATCCATCTGTGCAAATTGTGGTAGCCCAAACTTCAATTCTCCATTGAGGAAGGCTCGAAGAGCTGAGACTAGCTCGGGGTCTTTATATAGTTTGGACATGATGGTGGTTCTAACTTCTGAAGACATGAAATCCATCAATTTGGAAATGTTTAACGGCGCCTTTTGGCCTTGAGTCCCTTGACGTGGGGAAGATGGGATCTCCATTTCTTCGATAGGATCAGGTAGTCCCTCTGTAAACATTCTTTCCATCAAGAAGTGAGTACGCCCACTTTCCCATGACTTTAAGTCACTTTCTTCTTGGATGACACTAGGTATGTCCAAGGGTCTATGGACTTGGTGAGGTTGTTGTTGCGTAGGGAACACGGTGTCTGTAATCTGGATCTTCCTAAGTGCTGGTTCTAGATCCCTTTGGGTATCTTCTACCAAACTCCTTAATTGCTTGACCCGCTCAATCTCCTCTGTAGGGTTTGGGTAAGTTCCTATCTTCTTTTTGGATCCTGGCCATTGTGGCTCATGAAGATCTTCCTTGTTGGTTTCTATGTTAATGGTCATTTTGGTCTCCATGGTTTCACCTGAATCAAAATCTTCTTCAACGTCGTTCATATATACGGGGTCATCACCAGTCCCTATGTTGGTCTTTGAACTAGGGTCTAACTTCGTTGCTTTGTGCGATCTCTTTCTTCGTGTTTTCTTCTTTTTCTGAGATTGGGCAATTGATGCCGTGTCTCTTTCCTCAAGAATATAATTTTTTTTTTGGAGCATCGATCGTGTGAGTACGTTTACTGGTACCACGGGTGTACTTGGTGATGGCTCCTCGGTAACTTCAATCAAGTTTAATGGCGTGATCTTCGGTGCATTTGGATTATTTGGACACTGGGCAATCAAATGATCTATGCCACATCGATTACACATGAGTATCGGCATTGTAGACGTGCTCGCTTGATTGGTTTGCATTAGTGTGGCGTTCTTTTGTAGCCTAATAGGACACTCGGCTACACGATGTGGACCTCCACACTCATAGCATTGAAGAGGTGGTCTCTTAGCAGTGTAGTTGATATTTTGGCCTCTTGCCGCAAGAGCAGCTACTTGATATACAGGTTTGACTTGTCCCCAATAGTCCTCCATGTAGTATTGTGGACTTTCTTCAAGCACATCCATCTCATAGGCGATATTAGGATCTATATCTTCCTCATAGCCTTCCAAACAAGAAATAGATGACTCACAACCCACTTGATTCACAGAAGTGATTCTCGGATGTGGTGGTTGCGGTCCTAGCACTGGAGGTGGTAAAGGTGTTGTTTGAACAACATTTTGGGCCCTAGGGACCATGTGTTGTGCTGTTTGTTCAAGAGGTGGGGCCGGCATCAATGCAGGAACTCAAGGTGTGTCTGTCCATGCTAAGGTTGGTCTATTGGCTATCGCACGCTTAAATACTATGCAATCCTTAGCTTGATGACCATACCTCCCACATGCATTGCAGTTCCCATTGAATTTCACTCTAAAAGTAGGGCATTCACTGGTACTATGTGGTCCATAGCATACTGAGCACCATTGTTGCTCCCTTCTTGGATACATATGATTGTTTTACGGAGCACGATTGTCTCTAAGACTCTCTTGAATAGCCTTAGTGAGATCTGCTAAAGTCATCTCAGATATCTTTGGCTCCTTAGCAATAGGCTTTAGGGTCATTGTTTGATGCCCTGATGCTTGCGAGATAATAGATTTAGGCTCAACAGACACTCTTTCTCCTTGAATCATTAAATTATCCTCCAATTGGATCGCATTGGTGGTGACTGCTTCCCAAGTGGTGATACCTCTAATGACTAGGCCGTTGTAGATATCCTCATGTCGTAATCCCCTAATGAATCTATCAAGCATTTGGTTATTGTTGAAGCGCTCATTTGGATTACAACGAGAATTTAAATGCTTCAAGCGACTTATAAAGTCTCTCACCGACCCTCCTTCCTCTCGTTGGGCTTTCTGGAGCTGAGAGGCTACACCCCAAAGCACTCCCTCTCGTATGTATTCTTTTAAGAACAGTCTCTTAAGAGTAGGGTAAATCGTTTTTTCTTCCACCCTTAGGGTTCTATATCAATCCCTAGCCTTTCCACTTAAGGTTAGGCTTAAAGCATTGCTCTTATGTAGGTCATTGTGTTCTCCTAGAGAATCGCATATTTGTTCAAACACTTCGGTATGCTTTCTCACATATCCGTCTCCACTGAATTTCTATGTGAGCTTAGCTACTTGAACTGCCTTACTTCTAGGCTCTCTATCAGGCGTGTTATGCATATTCTCAGCAAAAGATCGACCAATAGCTTGAGCAAATGTTGCCAAGTCACCTAAGTGAGCAGGCACTGTGGGTGAAGGCGCTCCAGAGACTACATGTGGAGTAGGTATTGGCATTGGGCTTGGCGCATAGGAAGCCCTTGGGTTCCATGTTGGGTACAATGTTGTGCCATGTGGTGGTCCATAGTTCATATGGGTGGCCCTAGGCATAGCAGACATCGGATGTGACATGCTAATGCTAGCCGGTATAGTCCCATGGAAATAGGAACTTGTGTATTGTGGTTGTGGGGCATCGGTAGTTGAAACAATGGGAGGGGTAGGGACTACATGAGTACGTGGACCCATAGGTGCATACGATTGGTACGCACTTGTAGGTACTATTTCAGGCATTGAGCTACCATGTAGCGGTGCTTTACTAACAAACGAGGTCCATGGAGTGTTTCTCGGCATGCCCATCATTGGGGTAGGCATGGTAGCCGTGGTGTCATCAAGGGAAAGATGAGCTAGACTTGGAAAAGTAAAGCTATCACTTGTGGGCTCAGATTGCATTGAGACCCCTGGTGAAACAACATATGGGGGATCGATGGGACTCACTGGGGGAGTCTCCATTTGTGATAGAATGGGTTGTTTCCCTTTGCCCGTGTCTAAAAATTGCATAGGACCCGTCGAAGGTATGTTTATTCCTCGATTTTGCCTCTCGGACTGGATAATCCTATGGATATGTGTGGTTGTTCCTCTAGACTAGCGGCACTAGATGTGGATTGTACAACTTCTAACCAACCCACATGGTATGTGTAGCCCATGTATAGGTCGGTCAAAGTCTCCGTGTGTAGGTCATATTCCCAATTTTCATTGAGAAATACCCCGTCCAAACTTGGTGTACTAGAGGGTTGTTGTGAGGTGGATGCAATGTTGCGTCCCGTGTTTTGACTTTTAGTCACCGCTACCTTAGAGGCGACTTTGGAAGGTGGTAGCTCGGTAGGGCCCTCATTAAATGAGGTAGGTAGAATGTCCACGTAGACACTCTGAGGGAGTGTGGGGTCTGTAGGAGATGTGAATGGTGATTCTACTTCCCCACCCCCTTCGTTTACTTCACTAGCCGTAGGTTCAGAGCGCGTAGCTCTACTAAAAGTTTCCATCAAACGGCTAAAAACACTAGTTCCAGGTTGTTGGGCCCAGCTAGGTACGGTTTCATTTGTTCCCCCGGGGCTTTGTGTAAGATGCTCTTCCATAATATCGTAGTCAGAGGAAGAGTCACTAGCCGCTATATTTGGGTCTTGGGTTACACTACCTTGGGTCCCTGCCGAGGGCGTAGACCCTAGCGTGGAAGGATAGTGAGTACCCCCGTAAATCGAAGCACTAGCTAGTTGTTCGGACTCTAGCACACGACCAGAGCGTAGATACATGTGCTTTGGGTGCCCTACAAGTGTCGGCAAGTACCCTCAAAGGTTACTTGCTTTGTTTTGTGGGTGTTTTGCACCCCGTTTTCTACTTGATTTTTTCTTGTTTTTAATGTTTTTTAATGTTTGATTCTTTTTATTAAAGTGTGTGATAGCTCGAAACGAGCGTATCACTTAAAGGGTCGATGTGTGCTTTACATCACAATTTTCGGGCATCTGACGTTCCATTGGTCCTCAAAAATCAATTTTTAGCTACGTGTGAAGCTAAAATTCGTTTTTTTAAAAGGCCACTGAGGCGAGGCCTGAGCGTGAGCTTGGGCTTAGGTCTGGGAGATATTCCTGATCCCGGTCCTACCTTCTTTTTTTTTTTTTTTAAGGATAAGGCCGTTGCGGCCTGCGCGAGAGCACACACACACTCTCTCTCTCTCTACCTACTTCTAAATAATACACCTACTCTTACACACCAACACACTCTATTAACTCTCACTTATCTCCTTCCTACTTACTGTACACAGAAAACTAACTACCTTAATACACAGAGAATAAACACAGAACCTTTGAAATCTCTATTAACAAAGAAAACTAACTTTCTTAATACACACAGAATAAACACAGAACCTTTGAAAACTCCATTAATAAGAAAAACACATAGTATAACACCAAATCCCTCTTCTCAACACACACACACTCCTTCCTTACCTTTCCTACAATTGAAATTGCACCACGGAGAAGCACACAGTGCTACTCGAGCTTAATGCACGGCAATCCCCGGCAAAGGCGCCAAAAATGTGCGCGTATGTTGCACGTGTCAATGCAAGGAACTTGCCGATACACCGTGTGCTAGCCACAAATGGCTCCAAGCACACAACAAGCCTAAACTAGTAAGCTCAAAGAAAGCGATGGTGTGTCACTCACCGCTCTACGCTTGCTTCGTGGAGGATTCCTCGCCGTGAAGAAGAAGGAGACGCCGCTACGTCGCACTCAACCGCCGTGCCGCCGCAATGCTCGATCGCACTCTCTCTCTCTCTCTCTCTCTCACAGACACACACACACACACACATACACACACACACACACACACAAGGAGGTGAAGAAGAAGAAGATGGAGATGGAGATGGAGCAAGAACACTCTTCTATTGCACAAATGAGAGAATGAGTGAATTTTAGGTTTAGTTGACTTTTATATGAGCTCGCCCCATTCACACTTGGGCGCCCATGCTTAGCCAACTAATCCCTTGAATGTTCCAGTTAGAGTGCGCCTCTCATCGGCGATCACTCTTACCCTTTTCCTATTGGACCAACAAGCCCGGTACCTGACTCTACAAGTAAATAATACAACGTCCGCCGTAGGTTACAACATCCGTCGTAGGTAATAGGATGTCCGTGAGCCATGAGGGTTAACACACATATTTTTGTAGGATTTTTCTCTATTTTTTAATTCTTAATTTGAAAAAGTTTTTAGCAGCAAAGTTATGGGAGTTGAGCTAATATTTTTGCCTATTTGTTTTATAATTTTTGGAGCTACGGTTTGGGAGATATGACCGAAATGGTGGGGCCTATCTATCCACATAGGAAGACGTCATAATTATCCAACTCCACACACACAATTTCTTATAAAATTCTCTCCATTATTGCTGGATTTTCTCTTATTTTATCAAGATTCTCTCAAATATTATAAGGAATCTCTTGAACTCAAGCTATGTAAGGTGGCACGTCAACAAAGATTGCCATGATGAAGACAATTAGGAGGAAATTGCTCAATAAGCAGGGCACACGGATCTCTCTCATTGGGGGAATGCCTCTAACTGAGGTTACTTTGTAATAACTCCTCTTGCTCGTAATCTCTTCCCTAATCACTCCTTTGGCCTATAAAAGGAGGCCTTATCTTTTGTAAACAGGGACTCAAAGCTTTGACATGATCAAGCTTTGACACACACACAATCAAGCTCTAGCACTCATGCTCTCATATGTACATCCTTATGTATGCACCTCTACGCACACATAGTTCTACTATGGCATAGTTCTACTATGGCATAGTATTGTCTATGGTCAATCGTTTTGGTTTCTTAATGGCCAAGAGGTTTGAGTTATCATGCATACGTGAATTTGTGAGATTTTGATTATGTGCAGTTCCCCTCATGAATGTTTTTATTGTGTTTATGAAGCCTATATTAATGGAGATCTAATGATCTCCTCCTCTCCCTCTCTCTCCTTCTCTCACGTCTTCCTTGTGTTATGGTGTTTATGAAGCCTATATTAATGAATCTATAATGATATCTTCTTCTCCCTCTCTCTCCTTCTCTCACATCTTCCTTGTGTTATGTGCCAACCCGTACCATGTGTCCTAGCCACATTCCAAGCTAGTTGGTGCCCCTATTGTGTACCTCCCATGATGAGGCTATTGTGCATAGCCTTAGTGTAGAGGCCATCGGGTTTGTTTCGCATTTCCGCCTCTCAACGTGTGCCCAACATGTGCTCTAGTCACTACTTGAACTAGAATTGTGTGTTCTTCTTCTAATGAACTAATGGGCACAATTGGAAGTATGTTTAAGGTGGTTTTCCCTTTGTTTGATGGATTCCTAGGGTAGTCTTCAGGAATGTGTCCACCCTTGCGACCACACGCTCCACAATATGTCTCTATAGGTTTTGAATTCTCATCTAGTTCAGGACACTCATTTTTCCAATGGTCATCCACCTTGCAATTATGGAAATTTCCAATTTTTGGTTCGGGCATTGGTTTGATCATAGGTGGTCTAGCTCCCTGGTTTGCAATGAAGTAAACATGTGATGTATGTGTAGGTGTTTGGTACATTGTCTCTACAGGAACCAATGTGAATTGATTATACCACTCTTCTTCCACCCCCATTGTTATGGAACTCGTTTTAGGGTATGGAGTAATGCTTTCTAGAGCCTATTCCTCCACCTACCCTTAGTCACTAGTATAGCATTATTCCCTAGGAGTGGTGACTTTTGGCCTAATATAGGTTGTGTTATTTCCATATTCATGAGTGATATTTGCATTAGTGCCACATTTGGTGGATATCTATACATGGGTTATCCTTGTGGCCTCATTGACACATACTGGACATTTCCATCATATTTTAGCTTGTAGTAACAATTGTTTGTCCATTTTCCTTCAATGGCACACAATTTCAATGGCCTATTTTGTTCCATAAGTTGCCTCGGGTTGGTCCCTGTCCTGGGCCATCATAGGCATCCTTTGCATGTTGGTCATCATATCGTTCATGCGTTTAAGCATGCCTTCTATAGCATTGGCATGAGTTTCAATAGTTGGTCCTACTTGAGCTAGCATAGTGGATGTAGTTTTCTCACTCTTTGTATCTTTAGCAATGCTCTCCTTGTTGAAGATCTTGCAATTATCACTCAAGTCAATCGCATCCAGACTGCATGCTTCCCAAGTCATACGTTTTTTGCTATACAAAATAGCATGCAGAGGCTTTGTTTAATAATCCCTCTAAAAATAGTGAGACAAGTCTCTTCTTGCTTGGGATCTCTAACTCCATACATATGTCTATATATTGTGTCATTCTATCTTTGACAGTTCCTTGTTTTTGTTTGAAACTTTAGATTTGGGCTACCGTACTATGCTTGATTCCCATTTTCGAGCAAGCAGCAACAAATATCATTGCCAAAGTTGGTAAGTCAGTTATTGATCATGGAGGTATGGTTTGAGACCACATTAAAGCTTTGCCCTATAAGGTCATTACAAACCTCTCAAACTGTGTATGGAAGTCTGTTATGCGTTCAACTCTCAAAACCTATCTGAAGCTCGCTAAGTGGTCATACGGATCCCCTGATCCGTATATTTTTTGACCCATTTTTGGAAGTCTAATGGTTTGACTCTACGATTATGTTCAACACGTGCTCTCTCTCTTGTAATCGGCATTTCTTCCATTAAAGCTTTAAACTAGCTGTTTGGTAGATGTGACTCATGTGGATCGCTCCTTGTCCTAGTGTCACCTATTCTTTCCCTATCAAAGGTGGTTTCTACATTACTTCCCCTAGTTCAATCATTGAGGTGGCTGCCCGTGGCTGTGCTTCCTCTTTGATTGGAAATACTATCATAGGCTCTATCATTTGGACCTACATTATGTTCAATTTCAGGTATAGTTCCCATAATCACTTCTTGAATCAAATGCCTCCGATATTTGATATGTTCAATCTCCTTCGGAGTCATCATAACAAAATTGTTGTTATAACAATCCCTAAAAAGATGAACAGGTAGCTCTGCTAAGACCTTCTCCTTGATCTTGGAAATGTACACTATCTTCAAGGGTGTCAATTGTCGTGGTTTGGCATGGGTAGTCCATATCAGATCTGTGACATTGTTGGCTTCCCAACAATAGACTCCAAGTCTAGGGTTTTTCATGGGTATGCACTTCAGAGGTTTAATATCTATCAAGTCATATCCTTCTAATTCTAGCACAAGAGGTCCTTCTTTCACAGCCTTATTAGGAATCATAGTATCAACCTCTAATCAACATTTGTATACTGAATCAAGATCTTGTATCTTGAGGCATTGCACCCATTTTGGTCCATACAAAAGTTGTCTTGTTTGTTTGCCCTAACTTCCTCCTCAAACTTGACGGTACGGTCATCTATCCTTATGAAAAACTCCTCGCTTGAATCTAGTAAATAAGGGCTTTGTACTTGTTGGTTTTGAAGAAGATCAAGATATGCTTGAACTTGAGAGAGGTACCACGTCCTGATTGAGTTGAAAAAGAAGATATATCAGAGCTTGAGTCAAAAGAAGTGTGCGGCACTTCTTCTGCAATATTTTATAATGGCATTCCTTGATTTACACTCTCTTCTATTGATGCTCTACTCCTATTCTCTCTTAAGGTTCCCAAGTGTCCCAAAACTCTACCAGATCATAAGTTCATATATGGGATCACACAACTTAATTGAACAAATACTTCAAATCTGAAAAGTTTCCTTTGGTTTCAAACATAGTGCTACCGCTCCTTGTCTAGCCCTTTTCCAGAAAGTCATAATTGTCTACACACCAGCACTTCAAACCGTATGTGATTCCACATTTGTCAATTTGAAGTCACAAAATATCCAAAAATCCTTTTTCCAAGCAATGGATACATCCAATATGTTGTAGCTCTAAAATTTTGCTCAAGATATCTAGGCACGCCTAAGATGTCTGCACCTATCTGTGGAGGTAATTTCAACTTTTACCACTTGGATAGGGTCCCCACATCTTGAAAAAGATATCACTAGTCTCAATTTCACAAAATAACCTTCTTGGTGAAAATTTTATCTTTGGCATGCCTAAGATAAATCTTCTCTATTTCAGCATATTTTTGCCCAATGTGACTTGTGTTGGTTTCTACATGTGATTTCAAGCTTGACTAATGATTTTCACAAAGTTTGGACATTCTACCCGCGTTTTGTCACCCTTTTTGGTCCCATTGTAAAGGTTTCCAGCTTTCTTGGTGTTTTTTTCCCTTGTACAGCTCCAAACTTGGTCAAACTTGCTCAAGAGTTATACTATGGTCTAATGAAACCTTGTGAGTTGAAAATTAGGCAAAATACCCCCTCTAGATGGAATTATATCTTTGGTGCACCTAAGATAATTTTCTTCTAGATTTGACATTCATCTAGATTTGACGTTTTTCAATTTTTATATCACATATTGATTTTCCCACAAGTTTTAGGATTTATTCACACCATGGTTTCAAGTTTTAGCCAAAATTAACTTTTCCTTTGTTAATTTTCTTTGAAGTTGGACTTATTTTCTAGATTTGGACTTGATCAGGTCTTTTAGTGATCCAAATGTTTCCAAATTCTAGGGGGAGTAGTCTATTCAAGCTGGTCTATCACCTTGCCAGATTAGTTTGTCAGTTTCAGTCCCAGAAACCCCTTGTCTATCTTAGGTGCACCTAAGATAGAACTGATTTTTTTTTCTTCAATGCACCTTGGATCAGATGCAATCCTAATGGTTTTCTACTTACCCTACTCCTACTAAACATGAAAAAGAGCGGAGAAAGTGGAAAGTTCAACTTTTAGTCCCAAATCTCTACTTTCTACTTAGGTGATACCCTTACCACCACTAGCTAGTCTTAAGGATCCTTCACCTAATCCATCATATGAACTAAAGCTCCTAAGGTCCTTACAGAGTATCCCTACTCTCAAGTACCTCTCAGTCATGATAAAGTCTGAAAATGTGTTACTCTAACCAAAACTAGAGGAAGTAATGGAATTTCAAGTGAATGCTTTGGGTTTTTCCCTAGTCTAGGTTTCCTTGTCCCCGAAAATGGCACCAAAATGTCGGCCAGTTCCCAAGCCTCACCATATAGATGCTAGCAAAGCAAGAACCATTGAATAAAATGTCAATCAGTGGGACGCAATTGATTTCACTAGTGCATGGAGGCTATAGGAGATAGCTAGTCTCTCGAAATACCCAGGTCAAATATACACTCGCCTAAATCGATCTTAGCAAACATCAAAAGCTACTTTCCTTACCGCAAGCTTCACCCGAGCTACGTTGCTCCAAATGCAATGAAACTTAATACCTAGAATGCACAAAGTATCCTAGCATCCCTATGTGCTGAAAAGTCATTTTTGACACACGAATAAAATTGCACCTAAGATAAATGGAATCCCTCAACTTGTTTACACTCTTTGATAGTCAATGATAATATAACGACTTTGGACTTTTATGGATATCTCATTAATACATAAAGTTGTGATACAACCAATGAGGGTAAATAAGAATGATGTCCTTTTGCTAGATGAGCAGCTAACAGAGAGAGAGACCTTCCATTGATTATACATATTATGACATATCTAGACAAAATACACCCAATTGTAGGACTATCAATATGTGGAACTAGAAAAGTCATAGTCCCACCACATAGTGCACTAATAAAACTGTTAAAATTGGAAAGAACTCACCTCATGATCAAAATGGGGATTTTATATTTGCGAGCTTTTGTTTTTGAGCTTTTTAATGCTCGTGGTGCACTAATGATATCTTCCAATATTAATGTGGTGTGAGGAAATTCTACATTAGATTGTGCAAATGTAACCCAAAGGCATTCCACTACACGCGATCAATTTTGCCAATCCCAACATAGGGTCTATCCAAGAATGTCCTCATGACTCATTTGTTCAAAATATTGAAGATCTTGTCAGCCTTGCTCAGCTTGAGTAGACTTTGTTTTCCGAGCATTACATGAGAATGCTAGGAGAAGGGAGCTTCTCTAGGACACTTTGCCTTGGATCAGAGCACCAGACTTGGCATATATATTGATGAGAGCATTAATGCATAGTATGATACTTACTAAATACTTTCTAGAATATCATAGACCTAGCTAAGTTTACCTTGCAATCAGAGCAATCCAATAAAGGATGATACACAAGGGTGGGGCAAGGTTCAACTCACCACAAAAATTGTCTTCCATGTGAATATCCCAACTCCAAAACACACAAGCATTAGTTGACTGAATTATAAGAATGGCAAAGAGCGTGTTGGCCAAAGTTGTTGCCTCAAATTAGACCATAGCAAGTGACACTCGTGCCTAGCAAAGGGCACACCATTCATATACATATGTGTCCATAAAGTATTTACCTAGCACATTGCAAGGCTTCAACATTGCAATCAGTGTGTCTCAAGCGACTGGATCCTAGAGATGAACCTCCTCAACCAATTTTTGTGCACAGGGAAAAGGTTTTGCCTATAACATGGAGATTGACGTTGAGAGTTTAATAATCTTGAAACAACATCATGATGAGCATTGAAAGATAGGTCATGGAAGCAACAAAATGGTGCATGCCTGTCGACCTTCTTTAGAGGAATACACAATAACAATGTTGCAGTAGCTATTAAATTTTTCCATAAAACCATTATAAATTGTAAGCATAGGCATGATCCAACATAAAAATCGTTGTGTACTTGACTTTCCATCAGCCAAGGAAACTATCTTTGACATATATTGTATTATATATTATCAAAAGGAAGCATGAAGACCTATATATTATGTGTCAAGACATTTTATGGAGGAAATTCAAACTCCGAGCAAACCTTTCCGAGCAATCATAAAAGCGAGAAAAACCCCACAAGATACATAGAGCTTACATTATAATAGAAACTTTTAGAATTAAATTACATATTAGAATCTATCTATCATTGTCTCTAAACGCCTCAAGCATTCCTCATGGAAACTTTAATCATCCACCCTTATATTAACTCCTTGATTAACAAAGGTAATGTTGTGGAGGGGGGGGGAGGGTTTCTCAATACATAATATTATGGCAAATGCTTGTAGGTGAGAGGCTTGTTTTACAAAAATAATTGTCAAGAGATGCTTAGTTTAGGGAAGTTATAGAAGAAGTAGATTTGGTAGATCTTATTGGTAGGTTGGAGTGAATATGAACAATTGTATTTGCATTCTTTGGCTCTAGATTATACCTGATTGAAATTGGAGATTAAAAAATTTTGGTGAGTGTCTCCATTTTGTCTAGCTCCCAAAAAAACTATTTCAATGTATTATCATGACAATTGAGAAACCAAGAAGAAAAGGAAAATATCTTTGCCGTCACATACTTAGAAAGAATAGTGTGAAAGCATTAAAGAAATCCTTAAATTTCAAGTCTTTTAGAAATTTCATTATAAGGAGCTTTGTAATTTTAGAAAAGACGTCTTTTTTGTTGAACACTTGGTTGTAGATTGGTTGTAGTCAAACTCCTTTTGAGCAGATGCAATAGTAGCCAAAAGTACTATACACTTCTACAAAGAATCTCGCAAGTCTATGTGCACATAGGTAACACAATTGTCTTCAAAATGGAATGTAATTCAATGAAATGATGGAAAGTTTCACGATGTTGGCTACATTTTTTAGCTCTCTTGATCTTATTCTTATAACATTTAAACTTTTCATCTCTATTCGACCCCCCCCCCCCCCCCCCCCCCCCCCCTCTCAATCATGCTTTTGTTAATTTAAAAATATTCTACCCTAATGTAAGGTGACTGTCACATCATTCTGTCTGCCAATGCACATAGTCATCAACAGACCAGCTTGAAGAAATGGAAGAGCGCCACATTTGCTTTTAATGCCACATGAAGGATTTGATATGTGAAAAAAGAGGCTCTCCTTCAGTATAGTGACGCAAGCGCACATGCAATGTGTGCAATCAACAATTTCAGTGAGTTGGATGCAATAGCATCCACTGTATTTCGAGGTTCGTCTTCCATAGTTGCGCGCTTACAACCAAGGAATCCCTTCTCAAAAACTTAGCCTTTCTGGTCGCGCGTCAAGATTAATGACCCTGATACGTTGATGCCCTTGTTCAGCAATCCCTTCATCTCCACCTACTTCTAGATTTCCAAAAAAGCAGGTAGTGATCAATTCTAGCCAGTTACACTCCCTCTCTCCTCTCAGACCTAGCGCATCAACTGTCGAGTTCAATGAATTTTCAGTGTTGGATAATTACCTCCCGCGTATCTTGCTGCAAATCCACCTTCTAACCACTTACCCATTCCCACCTGCACTAGCTCAGTCTGCCCGCCTATTTACCACTTTCAACACTCCATGCTACCCATCTGTTGGCCGTACCTCTACCATGTGCCTTTGAGACATTGGCAACACAAATAGATGTAGTCGAACCCTAGCTCACAATAGTTTGGAAGGAGATGTACCCAAAAATCATTGCATCAAGGCAACAATTCTGCAAAACATGGAGGCATCAAAGTCTTGACGTAGTCGAAGTCTAGCTCACAGTAGTTTGGGAGGGACCGGTACCCGGAAAACGCTGCAGCAAGGTGGTGTGGATAGGGTAGAGATGCATCTATGTAGGGAGATAGACTATATATGATAGCAAGGTCTTCTCTCTCCTCTTCTCTTTCTCTTTCCCATATTTGGGATGCTCCAGCCAACTCATATTGGCATGCAAAGTGACATGACACACTCACACACGTACAGAGGTGCCTGGCACCTGCTTGTCCCCATAACCTTGACTCCTGAACTCTCGACGGCCTCTCTGATCTAACGCAGTGCTAATTAGTGCAGATTTCCAGCTTTCCACCCATCCTCCTCTGAGTCCTCATGAATATACTCTAGTCTTTCAGCTGATCGGCACTGACCCTATGTGACCATCTTCAACGAAACGTCATTATCAGTTGCACCTACTGTTGTGGGATGGAATGACACTGGCCGGAATCGAGCAGCAGTGTTCTTAACATCTTGCCTAATGGCACAGGCCGTCAAGCTGCCCTCACTTGTCACCTGTTGTATACAGCACAAAGCTTCTTGATGAAAACAACGCTGTCAAGATGCAAGCATCGGTAACGTTCATGTATCTGGAAAAAAACGGGGGGAGGGGGGGGGGGGGGGGGGGAGCCCCCTCATGGTACATGCGCGCGCAGACCATGAGGGGGCTCCAGGACCCCCCCCTTTTTCTCCAAACCTTTATATTTGTCCAAAGTGTGTTGTAAGCTCCCTTACTTCTTGGTCGGGCACCAACTCGTCGCCCTCATCGCCATTACTTCCCTACTTGCACTAGAAAGCAATTTTCCCTTACTAGAAGCTCGTGCAATCTCTTACGCAAGCTCGATCTATGTTCATCGCCATCATTGTGCAGTAGCAGCTACAACTCGTGATCATCATTACACGATGCAAATTTGTGGTTCTTTTTCATAGCAGGGTGCATTGCAATTGATTAATGCTATGGTTGTCAGTAATTATTAATGACTGGCAGCCTTGCAGGCCATAAAAACTTTCAAATAATTATAACAACTTGTGTTTAGTACTTACATCAACGCATGTGTATACCATTACTAATGTAAATTGGAGAGAACCACAAGTCCACAAAGTGACTCATTAATAACACCAAAGGGGGGCCGGGGTGAAGGCGGTGGGATCAATGGCTCCGCTCCCAAGTGTGTCAGTACTAGCACTATCTATTCAATTTAGTATAAGAAGAGAATGGCATTGGTTGCATGTGTGCTACGAACTAAGGCCGTGTGCACACCAATGTCAAAGGTAACGCACACAAAAACATCATTTGTCAAGATGCAAGCATCGGTGATTGCATTTGGAGAGATGCCCTCACTTGTTACTTGTCAAAAATAGTGCAGAGCTTCTTTTCTTTGCATTTCTAACTTGGCAATGCATATGTGCATAGAGGCTATGGCTAAAAAAATGGGGGCTCTAGCCCCCCAATTGTCTGCGTGCACACAGACAACTGGGGCCTTGCTTCTATCCTACATTCGCACAAATTTGAAAAAAAAGGGGTGGCTAGAGCCCCTCCATCATCCATGCGCACGTGGACGATCAAAAGGCTCCGGTGTTGGCTTTTTTTTTTCAAATCTGTGTGTATCTCTTTCCAATTGAGCGACAATTTTTGGCTTATTAATTTTTTGCAAAACACCAAAAAATTATGATAACCGGAGCATTATATTGTTTAGTACATTGATTAAAAAACCCTAAACTGGAGCATTATTTCTAAATTTATATGCCATAAAATTAAAGTAAAACATGAATTAGATTATTTTTACTGCCTATTTGAACTAGTGTGTCCAAATTTCATATAGTTTAATAGATTTTAAGCTCTCTGATCATCTGCGTGCACGCAGATGATTAGAGAGCTCAACACCTACTATAAAGTATGGGAAAAAACAAAGTGGTGCCTTAACTAACTGGTTAAATCTCAACATCATCAACATTTATCAAAGCTCCTTGATCATCCGCCTGCACGCGGATGATCAGAGAGCTATTTCTGAACATTTTTAGTGATATTGTTCAAAAAATATCTTAATCTCTTGTGGAGGCCTTCATAATAAAGGAAGAGAGGGGTTTGTTAAAAATTTACGCTAAAACAAAGGAGATTTTGTCTAATTTTATATGGTTTTTATACTTAGAATAAATTTTTTGGTTTTGACAAATTTTTATGTCTTGATTGTTTTGATTATATGTTTTGTATAGTGTATTTAATGGTGCCTTGAAAAATAGATTATTTTTGTTGCCTTTTTCTTATTAATGTGTCAAAATTGAGTCTAACACAAGAGTTGTTGAGCTCTTAGATCATCCGCTTGCATGCAGATGATTAGAGAGCTCAAACACGTACTATACACAAAGAAAAAATGAGCAATATTAGTTGAAAAGCTGTTTTAAAGTGCATTTAATGGAGCCTGAAAAAATAAATTAGTATCGTTGTCTATTTAAACTATCATCTCAAGATTACATGTAACATAAGAGTTGTTGAGGTCTCTAATCATCCGTTTGCAAGTGGCTGACTAGAGAGCTCAAACACCTGGTGATACACTAAGTAATAATAAAAAATGGTACTTTGGAAAAGTGATTTAATACTTGTCCTGTGAAAAAAATAACCACTTTTGTGGCTTTAAGAGGATTTTGTACAAAAGTGATTTAAGAGGACTTTGTACAAAAGTGCTTTGGAAAAGTGATTAAATACTAGTCCTAAGAAAAAATAGCCACTTTTGTGGCTTTAAGAGCCTTGTAAATGAATTGAGAGTGCGTCTTGTGCTTCATCTATAAGACCTAGGAGACTGTGATGATGGATCCACCGCCCTACCATCCTATTTATAGACCGGCTCCTGGTGGGCTTTGTAGTACACAATTACTATAGTAGGGTGTGATCACCCATGCTAGCATGGTGGGTGGTGCTTATCTAGATCACACTATGAAACCTTGTCATTTCTCATAGGTGGTAGGTTATGCTTATCTAGATGGTCCTCTATGTTTCTATCCCTCAAACATATATGAAGATATGGCCATCAAAATCATAGTCATCCCTCAACAATTAGCCATATGGTAGGTTTTGATCATCTATATGGATAGACATCTACTTTTCTTTCCTCTAGCCATAAATTATAGTCAATCATAAGCTATGAATGCTAATCCATAACATTTGTTGAGGGAGGTATGGATGAGATATATGTTTGAGCTTAAGTGGAAAATGCTAAGATACATGCATTTGGTGAGGTAGAATCCAAGACTGGAGGCAATTAACAACATTGTTGTGACCTTTATGGAGGAGTTTATATCAACACAAAGGATGCATGTCATTTTTTGTTGAAGAGCCCATATGATGTTTACATCAAAGAAAAGCCTAATTGCACATATCATGATTTGTGTGCTGCAAAGACATGTATTACATGAACATGCACATTTTTGTCCTTCAACCCAAGTGAGAACCCAAGGAAAACATGGTTATGCATCAACCTTGGACTAACAACCATAGACCTTGTCTTTTTGTTGGGTAGGCAACATAAGGGGTGTATCTTTTTTTAATAATGAATCGGATGCAATTTTTATTATTAGCTCTTTTGTCGATACCATGTATGTAATGTCATTGGATATAGTCATTATTACCTTCTTGATAGGTCAACCACCTACACTTGGGTCATTGATCACACAAAACATCACCCTGACTTTATCTTCAAAACTGTAGTTCCTAAGGGCTACTACAAGAGTATTACAATTTGTTCTAAGTTTCCCTTGTGTGAATGCCTTCTACGTAATCTTTTTACATATTGTAGTGATTCTTGGTTGGTTTCTTACACCATGGTATTATGCAATTTTCTCCACTATCCACTTCATCATCTTCACTTGTATGTCACCCACATAACATTAATGTATTGTGACGGAGGCCATTTTTAGCAAGTTATTCTTGTTGTTATTCATCCACCAAGGAATGAAAAAGTAGTGGCAAAAAGCTTGAAAAAATAGTTTGAACTACAAAAGCACGAAAATAAAAGCTCACAAATAAAATGCACTCGATCAAAATGTGTATCCCCCAAAAAGAAGGGAGCATTCCACTAAATTGAAACGGTTGATGTGTGATCATAATTAGGTTGTACTCTACGAATACCACAAATATTTGTAGCACATATAAAAAATAAAAGTATGTATGTAAAGTAACGGCGGGTGAAGATTTTCCATGACCTATGGCTTGGATCAAATTATGTGGCCACCTCCAAGATCCAAAAACCAAAAAACTACATTAGACTTACCAACTAAAAATACTCTCATAATCATGCAATCATTGCCTTTCATAATTTTGTTGAGACCAACACCATTGATGTGTATAAAATAAAGTGTGTGGGTGTGGACAAGAGAGCACGTACGAGAGAGAGAGAGAGAGAGAGAGAGAGAGAGAGAGAGAGAGAGAGAGAGAGATTTTATTATCATTCTCAAATGTCAAATATGGCGTATGGGACCAAAGATACCTATGATGTACTATATGTGGGGCTGATTAGTGACTCTTGATGCTCAAGGATCATGGTAATGTGAGCTATAATGGAAAGTCCACATTGTGGGTGGGAGATGAACATATGTAGGTCTAGGTGATGGCTAAAAATGTAAGGGAAGCAAGTTCGGATGTGAACAAAAACTAAGAACTCTAGTAATGTGCTAAGTAGCATTATTTGTTATTCAAGAGGCAAATAACACACAAATAATAGATGCATTATTTGTTGAACCAAATTATATGCCCGTTTTATATGGTGCCACATCAGCAAAATCGGTCTCCCATATAACTTCTTAACATTTTGTCAAAAAATTTGAACGAAAGATCTTTCGATCGAAAAAAACTTTGATCAAAGACATGTTTGATATAAAAAAATTATGTATAAGAAGGCAGTGTGCCCTCTTGAGCCCATTTCACATCATAAAAGGTAATCCATGTGGGAAACAAAATAGAGATAATTCTTTTTTATGACTTTGAAATCCATTGAAATCAAAAAAATAGTTTGAAATTTTTTTAATAAATAATTTAATTTTTTGATCAAAATTTGACCAAAAAATATTATTTTTAGGGTCAGATAGTATAAGCCTTGTATGTTGTGTAGAGCTCAGACTCTCACTCATTACAAGGTATTTATTTTATAGGATTCACTTGCTATATGCTCAATTTACTGACACATGGAAGTGAATTAGTGATATAATTTAGGGGTTACCATTGTGTGCAGAGTGTACTCTCACATAAGGTAGCCAATTTGCATAAAATAATATAATAGAGGTTAGATTTATTTAGTTCAGGGTTCAGATGTGTAGAGATTTTCTCACTTCAAAGTGAACATAGGTAGAAACTTTTTTGTTCTATGTAGAGCCATCACACTATGCGCTCACTAGAATTAAAATTTAGGAATATCATGTCTAAATATATTGATATTTAAATATCTTTATTTGGATTGCAAGATCTATCATACTGTGTGATTGTACATGTGCAACAATTGTAGATAGAGAAGTTCTCAAAGATCTAATGTGGAGTGTGAGAACTTCATGTGTGCACTTCGGATAGATATGGCAATCTTATCATGTTACAATGAGAATCATTTCCAAGACTTGATTAATATTATCAATTATTGTAATGTGTATAAGCTTGCACTTTAGATAAATCGATATAGTGCAATGTGAAATGATGTGATTTTATATGTATTTTTTTTAAATAAGTGAATCAATTATTGTAATGTGTGGAAGCCAAAAGCTTGCACTTTAGATAAATCGATGCAGTAGGATGTGAACATTATGATTGAAATATTTTGTTTTAAGTGATTATGATGCTTTTTGTTTGGAGCGATGTGGATTGATTGTAATGAGTTTATACATAGAGAACAATAGACCATCATTGCTTATTGTGAATTGATAATGTACAGTGAGTCCAATTGATAATATAGACACATTTTGATCACTAGATTGATAGATAGAGCATTGCTTGTGTAGTTTGTTGCTTAAATTGTTTTTGACCTTGAAACTGAATTTGTTGTTGAGAGTAAATAAAATTCAGTTGTCAGTAGATTATCCTTGTGCAACTAGGTGAAAGAACACAAGTGGAATATAAGCATGAGCTACATGCCTAGAAGAAATGCAAGTCTTGTGGCCATGAGTTCAGTGGTAACGCGACTAGAATCAAAGAGAATTTGTCCAAAGTCCCTGGAAATGTGTTGGAGTATACGGCCCAACCAAAGATATTCATGTTAGATTTCCCAAGTACTCTTGCACAACAAAGAAGATATTGCAGCTAAAAATAAAGGTAGTACTTCTAAAGAAGTTCGAGCGGATGTTGAAATGTCAATTGTCAATTAGGAGATGGAGCATGTGTATACGCAAGCAAATCATTGTACTCCTCATTCAACTCCTCTTGACGGTCATGATTCAATGTCAACAATGGGCCCTAGCACAACAAAAGCCAATGAAACATCATCTAATGGACAGACTTTTTATGAGGTGTTAGATAAGCAATGGTTTCTTGAGTTGCACTTGAAGTGGATGCAAGATTTTGTGGCATGAGGTATACCATTCAATATTATGTGCAACCCCATATTTCAAGATGCTTTGATGAGCACAACCAAAAAAGGGTTTGTGCATTTTTATTACAACAAGATACGCATAGAATATTTAGATAAAGTGAAAAATAGTATGGATGCCATTCTCAAGCACACGATCATAGAATTTCTTCCTACATATGGCTACACTATAGGGTTTGATGGATGGACTAACTGTCAAAAAAAGTTGCTAATCAATGTGATGCTTATCAACCCGAGGGTCCATGTTCATAGAAGCTATTGACATCTCATTGAAAGAGTAGATGAGTGAGTATCTAGCAAGGATATACAAGCATGGAATAGCAAGACAGGTGGGCCAAATCATGTAACTAGAATCATCACAGATAATGCATCCAACTACAAGGGTTCATGAAGGGCTATCCAAGTTAAGTACCCAATGATTACTTGGATGCCATGTGTAATGCATACTCTTAATTTTCTTTTAAAGACATTGGTAAAGTGGCTTTCATAAAAAAAAATCTATTGGATACAAACCATGTGGTGAAATTTATCAGAGAGCATCATTTTTTGTATGCTCTTTTTTGAACAAAGTCATCCCCAATAAAACTTTTTTGTGCTACAAGGTTTGCTATTGCATATTATGTTCTTTCCACCTTGCAAGAAGTGAATCTTGTCTTGATTGCAACTATAGTTGATAGCTAATAGACAATGGGATGCATGGCTCAACAAGTATCCTAGCTATCAGGATGTAGCTATAAGATATGCACAGCTTGTGAACTCGTCAATTTTCTGGCGTAATGTAGAGAGGATTGTCACTCTGGAAAAACCATTTGTAGATCTTTTGCGAATAGTTGACAAAGACTCTTTTATCTTTGGTCAAATTTTTTGGTATATGCAAGAGGCCTTACGCAAAATAAGAGAGCATGTTGGCTTTGGTGAAAAGGACAAAGCTACCATAATCACAACTACCAACAAGCAATGGGTGTAGTTGCATATGCCAATGCATGGTGTGTCATTTGTATTGGATCCTAAATTCCAAATGCATCAACAATCGGCCAACAAAGAAGTCATGACCGACTTCAAAACAGTGTGCTCTCATCTCTTGGGATAGGAGGATGGGAAAGTAGCTTATCATCAAGGAGTTGATTATGTTAATAGAACTAGTATGTTCTAGGATCCATGGAATATAGATGCCATTACCAAAACAAGTTGTAATGGAATTGATATTTTGTTATTTATTGCAGTTGACAGGTGGTAAATGCATAGATGCTCTATGGAATGTGCAAAGGATAACAGATTCATTATCATTGTATTATTAAAAAGCTCTTTGTGAGCTACAGTCACTTTATGTCCAGACGGACAATGTGTATTCATTTTTTAGCATTCAAAAATCTATAAGTAAATACGTGCAAGAGGAAAATGCTCACTCTTGCACGGGGGGAGATTGCACCCAGTCTCTGTGTTATTCTTCTCTCCTCTCCTCTCTCCTCTTTCGCCATGCTTGTGTGGCACTCCGCTCTAGGATTTGCATCTGCATGTGCTCTCTTTCTCTATCTCACTTTGTTAGCGTATAGCTTCGATTACATGCTTGTGGATGTGCCAAGTATGCAGATCTATCATTTTTATGTATTGTATTATGTTATTCTTGATATGTGTAGGGATCTCCATGCTCATGTTTGTAGCAGTGGTATCAGAGCACCAGGTACGCTCCGATGTTTATGAAAATATTGGTTTACCGCAATCAAATCTAAGTGTGATCTCTTCTACAAGTTAATTTTTTCGTTTTCTTGTTGGCACGATTGGTTGGATGTCAACAAGGATTTGTCTTTGCATATTTGTGTTTTTTTCTCTTTCATAGAGAATAATTATGAAAGATAATAGGGATAAGTGCTTAAGTTAAGAAGAGTAACATTTGCATAGATTAGAGATTTGGCATATGTAGTGTTTATCGCAATAAGATTAGAGAATGCTTGTCATATTATGATTAGATAGGTATTGATAATTAGCAAAAGAAAAGAAAAAAAATAAGCACGATCATTTTATTGAATTTGTTTTGCCCTCTTTCCATAGGAAGAAACTCTAGGTAAGTATATTTAATGGGGTAATTTTGACCCTATAAGTACTCAAAGATCTCTCGTAGGAGCATTGCACTCATGAGAATTAACATCATCACAAACCTAAGGGACCTATGAAAATTATAAGCCAATAGGAAGGAAACTTAAGAGATCTCAAGCAAATTTTGGAGACTTGTAAGAGCTCAGAAAGACTGTAGAGAGACGAAGTTTTAAACTCCATGGGATACAACCCCAAAAGATTCAATTAGATATTTGTTCATCCATTCACGTGCAACAATGTAGCAATGTTGCGGGAAACTTGAGAGCGTTGGATAGACGCACAAGAAGAGCCTCACCATAAGAGCATGACAATTGAATGCACTAGGGATACATCAACACACACCCCGCTTCTGTCCCGTTTTTTTCCCCCTCAACCCGTGTTATTTATCTCAAACCAAATCCATGTGGATTGTCGTTGGTTTCCGAAGATGAGCCGCAACAAAGTAGCTGCAATAAGGTCATGCAATAGGGACCACCCAATGGTACCAACCTTTTGAGGAATGGTGTTGCAATGAGGCAGTGCCCACCCTTAAGACTTGAGATACGCACAATAGCCCAAGGTGCACATGCTGCCCCATGCATTATAAAGGGAAAAAAAAAACGAAGGGCGTACACTTGTTTTTTTTTTGTCAAGTGAGGTAAGCTCATAACATGCTGCACCAAACCCGCTTGCCATCTCTGTGCTCTCAGCCCCTTGACCAAGCCCCTGTCTGTTTGTTTTTTTTCACCTACTCAACTGCAGATATCCAACAATTATTTTGTCCCTTTCACTACAAGTATCATCCAGTAAGTCTCCCTCTCTCTCTCTTGCTCTCGTCAGTTGGCGGCTACCTCTACCTTGAGCCTCCCTTCCCATGCACCAAATGTTCACACATGCACACCACCTCCCTCTCTCTCTCTCTCTCTCTCTCTCTCTCTCTCTCTCTCTCTCTCTCTCTCTCTCTCTCTCTCTCTCTCTCTCTCTCTCCATCATCTGTGGTTGTCACCACTTGAAAGGTTGTCACCAACCTTTTAGTCTCTACCACTACAGCTGTTGTCCATTTCTCCCCCTCTTTAGCCGACCTTTTGCGAGCTTTCCAATCCAGTGGCACACACCCTATTGAAGTAATTGGATGGCAAAGCTCAACCAATCCTTCCACCATTGCCATGCAGACGCAAAACAGCTCTCTCTCTCTCTCTCTCTCTCTCTCTATATATATATATATATATATATATATATATATATATATATATATATATTCCATGCAACCGTCCAGTTCTCATTCTCTCTTAAACTCTCTTGTTGGCCAAGAACCACCAACCACACACACCCCGCTTTTGTCTCTCTCTAATTTCTCTCTATCCCAGCAACATGCTTCCTCTTGGTATTTCTCTCTCCATTCACCTCTCGCTCTCTCTCCCCCTTGTCTATTGCATCTGCCATTCTATCAAGACATTGGATTAGATCCATAAGTATTGTATGAGTTTGATCCCATAGGCCTTTTGCAGATGGTTAATATGACACTTTGTTTCATTTTGCTATCTCTCTTCCCCCTCCCACTATGACTCCTTACAACGGCGAACATTGAGGAAGCTCTTCAGCGACCATTGCAATACTTCTCAGAGACAAACGCCCAGTTCTGGGAATCCAGAGGAATTGACAACGAAATGATGATTTTAGTCTGACATTCTTAGACTTTTAGTTTTAGTCTTTTACCTTACTTCATTTTATTTTAATACCTAGGCATTGGGTTAGATCATTAAGGATTGTGTCAGTTTGGTCTCATAGATCATTTTGGCCTTTTGAAGACGTTTACTATAACAATTCATTTCATTTCTCCCCCTTCTAATTCCAATTTCTCCTTCGTTGACAGTGGTTGCATCTAGTTCTCCTGCTCAATTGTGTATAAATTTGCACCGATAAAGTTTTATGTCTGGTATAAGTGCTACACAATATTTATGTTCCTTCTCTTCTTGGAACCCCTCTTGCCTGCCCTCCAATTAACTACTGTTGAAGATGATGAAACAGAAAACAGAAGGAAGACAACAACTCAGAGTAGGAAGAAGATGGAGAAGGAGAAGACACAGAGATTGCGTACGAGATCTCTGTAGTCTCTCTCTCTGTATTAGAATAATAGTGTACAAACTCAGAGCTACAAAGCTTATATGAAACCCTAAGAGATAAGGTGTCCTTTCACACCGGATGTCCAGGGGGAAAAACCCAGTGGGAGAAAAGTGCCCCTGGTGAAGCGCGTATACACACTAACACTACTACATGTCTACAAATCCCCCATGTAGTGATAGTGTGAATCCGTACAAGGTAGCAGATCATCATGTGTATGAGAGTAAGCCCAAAGCTTTTCGGAAAGCTTCAAACTTTTCTTGTGATAACGCCTTCGTAAATAGATCTGCAATGTTATCCTGTGTAGGACAGTAAGTTAGTGCGATCTCCCCTACATGTAGCCTTTCCCTGACTTAGTGGTAGTGAAATAATGGATTCCTTGCAACTGCCATAGCACTCTGACTGTCAGTGAAAATGGTAGTGGGTGCCTGTTGACACTCACAAAGATCTGCCAATAACCTGTGTATCCATATACAATCAACTGTTTTCGTGAAAGCTGCCCTATACTCAGCTTCACAAGTTGATGTAGCCACTGTGGGTTGCTTCTTGCTTAGCCAAGATATACATGCATTTCCCAAGAAAAAACAATTGCCACTTGTGGAATGTCGTGTGTCAAAATCACCAGCCCAATCTGAATCGCTGTAACCAAGAAGCTACATAGAACTGTGCTTTCCATACATATCCCCCCTTGGAAAGAACATGGCAAGATTAGGGGTACCTGAAAGGTAACAAAGTATGCGCTTCACAGCCTGCCAAACGGCTGCTGCATAAGTATGTACATCAAAAGGTTCTCCAGCATCGTGCATGCTCAACTTTGATCCAGTTTCTACGGGTGTAGAGATTGGCTTACAATTTTGCATACCAAACTTGTCCAAAATTTTATGCAAATATTTTTCCTACAACATGTATATTCCATCCTCTGATTGCACAAACTGAATACCCAAGTAATAATGTAGCAAACCAAGATCAGACATCTCAAAGGTTTTTCTCAAAGCATCTTTAAACGCTTCAATTTCATTTGCATTATTGCCTGTAAGAAGCATATCATCCACATAAAGTGTTAGCATAATGAGAACTCCATCTCTCTTTTTGACATACAAAGTACTTTCTGTTGGACTATTCTGAAATCCCTAGCCAATCAAATAAGTATGTATCTTCTCATACCATGCTCTTGGAGCCTGTTTGAGACCATACAAAGCTTTACGCAATCTACATACCTTTTGCTCTTGACCTTTTACAACAAAACCACTTGGTTGACTTACATAAACTTCTTCCTGCAAATCACCATTCAAAAAAGCAGTTTTGATATCCAACTGATGCACTTTCCAACCATGATGAGCAGCAATTGCAACTAGTGATCTAACTGTGGACGCACGAGAAGTAGGAGCAAAGGTTTCATCATAATCTATGCCTTTCTGTTGCGCATAGCCTTTTGCCACAAGCCTTGCTTTGTACCTGTCAACAGTACCATCTTGTTTCCTTTTTACCTTAAAAACCCACTTTGTACCAATAGGCTTTTTACCTGTAGGCAAGTCCACTAGATCCCATGTATGATTCTTATGAATAGAATCAATTTCTTGTTGCATAGCATCTTTCCACTGAACACACTCTAAAGCTTGTTCAAATGAATCAGGCTCATCTGCATCACAAAGAGTGCTAAAGCAAGCCAAATCTACTTGCTCTCTGCCAAAAGTAGTACCAGCACGTGTTTTTCGTGGCAACGGTGCATCCAACTTGCTATCCTGCAAAGTTTTCTGAACCCATTTAGGCAAGGTTCTTTCTTCCCTGAGAACTTCTTGCTCTTCACACACAATTTCCTCTACATCATGAGGTGTCACATGCTGATCAAAAGATTGATCAAGATTATCAACCTGTTGTGATTCTTGATTCTCCACAAAAGAAGGAAGCAAACCTTCAAATACATCATGTGTCTGCATATGCGGTACATCAAAAGCAACCATAGGTTGAGCAGTAGTTTCTGCAAAAATTACATCACGACTTTCAAAAATCTTGTTTGTAGCAGGATTGTAAAGTCTATAACCTTTACTTCCACTACTGTACCCCACAAATATACATTTGATTGCCTTATCATCAAGCTTCCCACGTAACTGCTGAGGGATGTGAGCATAAGCAAGACAACCAAAAACACGAAGATAACTGACTGAAGGTTTTCTGTCATACCAAGCTTCAAATGGAGTAATGGTCTCCAAGGCACGAGTAGGACACCTGTTCAAAACATGTGCTGCACAAGCAACTGCCTCCATCCATAGCTTATGAGGCAAACTCTTAGCCTTGAGCATACATCTAGCCGTCTCCATTAAAGACCTGTTCTTCCTTTCTGCAACACCATTCTGTTGTGGTGTGTATGGCATAGTGCATTGGTGTTTAATGCCTTTCTTTCCCAAAAAATCCTTAAATGCACCTGACATGTATTCACCTCCTCGATCGGTACGAAGATTTTGTACTTTGCAACCTGTTTCATTTTCAACCATGGCGACATAATGTTGAAAAATTGCAAACACATCTGACTTTGCTTTGAGTGGATACACCCAACAAAACATGGAAAAGTCATCAATGAAGGTCACAAAATAAAGGTTGTTTCCTATAGATGGCGTCCTCATAGGACCACATACATCACTGTGTACAAGCTGCAACTTTTGTGTCCCTCTAACTGAACCATCCTGCGAAAATGAAAATCTGTGCATCTTTCCAAGAACGCAACCTTCACATACATGTCTTGGTGGCATCTCCAATAAAGACAAATCATGCACCATATTATGACGTTGTAAAGTCATCAAACTGCCATAACTAACATGCCCAAATCTAGCATGCCACAACTCAGCATTCTGCATGGCCTGAGTCTTTGTTTCTGCAATACATACCTGAATCTGCTTTTCATAACGATCTAGCACAAATAGTCCATTTTCCAGCGTACCTGTAGTGATAAGAGAATAACCATTCTCTCGATCTCGTACAAAACATCTGTCATTCTCAAAAATGACCCGAAGACCATTTTTTGCAAGAGAGGATACAGACAACAAATTCTTCTTGATCCCTGGAACATATAAGACATCTGGCAAGCATAAATCTGAACCATCTGAAATGGTAATCAAAATCTTACCAAAGCCTTTGATTGGATAAGAAGAATTATTTGCACATGTCACCTTCTTTCTTGTTGGAGCTGCATCCAATGAACAAAACAAATCCTTCCTTGAAGTAATATGCCTGGATGCACCACTATCAAAGTACCAAATCATTTGTGTATTGTCAACACTATAAGCAGAAAAATCTGAACATACTACGAAAGCATAAGAATCCTGCACAAAGTTTGCAGACTCTTCTTTAGCTGTAGAAGAATCACCAGAAGCTGAAACAACCAAACTTGACTCTTTCTTCTTTTCTTTAGCAATTCGCTTTTTACACTCACTAATGTAGTGACCAAGTTTCTTGCAGTAGTGACATTTACCTTTCTTCTTGGACTTGTCGGAATCACCTTTAGACTTCTCTGAAGACTGTCCTGCACCAGACTTGGAGTGATGAGCACTCTCTTTACCCTTGTTTTTGTTATGTACAACAAGAGCATGATCCATACCATCCACCTGTAAAGACTTGTTTTTACGTGATTGATCCTCCTGCAATAGCAAAGCCACTAACTCTTCAAAATGAAGAGGCTCAGGATTAGCTCGCAAAGATAGAGTCAAAGAAGTCTGAAAAGTCAAATAAGATGGTGGTAGTGAATTGAGTGTTTTGGAAACCAAGTCCTTCTCTGGAATCACTTCATCAATGCTAAGAAATTGCTCTTTAAGATCCCTGATTTTTGTAAGATGCTCGACGATATCGTCACCTTCGTCCATCTGTATTTTGTCAAGTTGTTTCTTCAAAAACTCTATTCTGGCACCATTTCTTCCTCCAAACATAGCTTGCAGAGTGTTCCAAGCATCCTCAGAAGTTCTGCAAGATCTGATATGTGGTGTGATTGTCCTCTTTATGATTAAGGCAATCACAGCCATAGCCTGTGCATCTTTAGTATCCCATCCCTTTTGCTCTGGAGTGACTTGTGAGGGTCTTGCACCAACAGCTGCACCACGACCAGGCGTGGCAGGTGCAATGCTACCTGGACGAACTTCATCTCCAGATACATAATCCCACAATCCTTTACCAACCAAAACATTTTTGGCCATAAAAGACCAAAGAGAATAGTTGGTACCATTCAATTTGTCTTCGAATGTAAACGCACCGAAAATCTCTTTCTCCGTAGATTGAGCCATACTGTGGATGCACACAAGAGAGCAAAAGAACCTCCAAGAGATTCAAAAATCTCCTCTCCAATGCAAGAAAAACTCTACACAAAATCTCAGCACAAAGCTAAGACAAGCTGCTTCCCAAAAGAACTGTTTACCTGAAGAAAATCTGTCAAAAAGCACACCCTCTTGATCTAAATGCCTCCGAAAAGTAACTTCTGCTACACTGCTCAGAACAAAATTCTGAGGGCTCGAACAACTTCGAAAGGGGGGTAAAACCCTAGGTCGCCTGATCAGAATACTCCCGGAACGTCGAGGATGCTCCCACTAGCAAATTTTCCGAAAACTGCCTGAAAATTGCGATTGCGCACGCGGACGCAAAAACGCAAGTAGAGGCTCTGAAAATCACCTCGCTCTGATACCAATTGTTGAAGATGATGAAACAGGAAACAGAAGGAAGAAAACAACTCAGAGTAGGAAGAAGATGGAGAAGGAGAAGACACAGAGCTTGCGTACGAGATCTCTGTAGTCTCTCTCTCTGTATTAGAATAATAGTGTATACAAACTCAGAGCTACAAAGCTTATATGAAACCCTAAGAGATAAGGTGTCCTTTCACACCGGATGTCCAGGGGGAAAAACCCAGTGGGAGAAAAGTGCCCCTGGTGATGCGCGTATACACACTAACACTACTACATGTCTACAACTACATCATGCATTCCTGAAAAATTTTCCATTTCAGTGCTCCTACTCAACAATGTGTTGTCATGTAACAAAGGATACGCTAGGTTTGATCTTACATCCTTTTAATAGCCTCCTGCATCTACATGCACATTAGTGAATCCCTTGAACAATCAATGGATACATAGGATTTGTCAATTTATTCAAGCTAAAATTTCACACTTAAGAAGCATGGAAGACGTGCCCAAAGTACACTGTCCACAATATACTATAATTTAATTGCATCTTCCTCTTATACCCCTCAACCTCATAACCATCAATCAAGCTTTAACTGATCTAAAAGTTCTTTATTAAGGGCTAGATGTTTGGAATTCTCTTTGAAAGGCTCTAATTTGTATAGCTCCTCATAACGAATGCGAGATACCTCGTGAAAATTGCCCCAAAACTACACCATTTTGATTTCGACCGAGATAGGTAGTGAGTGACGTTGGTGTTGTAATTTTGATATTCTTTTTCAGCTTAGTCTTAGACTAGGTAGAATTCTATAATTTGGAGTGAGTGCAACTTGTTAATATGGGCCCCATCTATGGTGTGCATACATCTAACCATCTCTAACTTGCATCTCAATTCTAATCATCTACTTATCCTTCCTCAATTTCACAGATGGGCCATGTTGTCCTTCAGTTATCACACGTATATTGGCACTTTATCAACAATTTTCAGTTACAATTTTGTTAATCATTGGGATATATTCATCTAAATGTTGTATTCAGTGTTTTGCAAACATTTTTTGCTGCTAGATATCTAAATTGTTGAATATATCTTTTTTATTTTATTTTTTCTTTTTAAGTAGATAGTACAATTGATTAGTGCAAAATCTCTCCTCACACTACAATATTGCAATTTTTGTTGCTTATTTTGTGGAACTTGGAAACTCTCACTTGACACATGGGCTACGTATTCTAACAAGACATCAAAACTTCTCTCTTTAGTTACTTAGAAGGTTGCAAGGATGATGTTTGCACATACTCTACTTACGACGCACTACATTTCACTTGTCCATTCATTCTTAATACTTTTGAAGATAAATTGGACCATTGACCTTCTGATTTCAAGTATGTAATGAGACACAAATGATGGTAGAAAATTGTGTTTACAAGAACAGGAATTCAAGTAGTATGAGAGATACATTGCTAAACACATGAGTTGAAGTACTACAAGAGCCTCACGCTTACCAAACACACATAGGTACGTATATTTTTAGATGCAAAATATCCTTCAAGTATATACATCAAATACGTCACTCATCTTTTCATATTTCATTTCTCTACATTGTCTTCTAAGCTAAATACTCAAACACTGCTAAGGTCATGGCTTCCAATTGTATTGAAAAGAATTTTCATTAAGATAATTTGTCATTTATCTTTGTAACTACTCAAATGAGCCAAGGTGCTTTGGTGCTTTGGTGCTTTGGGATAGTGAACAACAATTTGTAAATATTATGGCTACTGAAACATACTCCAATTTGGTACTAGGTAAACATTTTGTAATTTTTATTGTCTCGTCTAGCCCATTGGTCACAAGTACACAAATCAGTCAATTTACACAATGTGAAAATGCTTATCCTGGTGTAGATTCGCTGATTTAGGCGACACTAGTTGTCCGTCCAAATCCACCAATTTAGGCGACACTAGTTGTCCGTGCAAATCCACCAATTTAGGCAGCACACCGAAAAATTACAAATTCGTTATTTTAAACAAAATGAAATGCAGACCCTCCAATTTAGGTAGCACTTGTGCAGATTTGCCGATTTAAGAAGCACGTCTTATTGGTGTAAATTTGTCAATTTAGACAACACGGATCACAAAATCATGCTGCAGTGGCTGGCCACCATTGTTCTTAGTATGATTTTGTTACCCAGGTATACAAAAAGAAGGATATTTGGATTTTGGATTTGAAATGGGTATATGCCAGATATTTGACTTTGGATTACATTTTGGATTTGGAATGGATATATGATGATTTTCTATCGCAACAGTATTTATGGAATTGAACTTGAGATTGATGAGTATTCATTTATTGAATGATGATGTGACCAACGATATCCTGATTCATCAAGGTATGACATACACTGCTTATTCTAGTGGTATGGGACACTAGAATAGGCAGTATGTGGATGACAACAAGCATAAGCAATGTTGTTTAATTTCATAAATTTTTCTTTTACTATGTGATATTTTTGGCACACAAGAGTAATGACGGTTTTGACAAGTATGGTTTGTAGATTCTTATCTTTTCAACTGAGGACAATTGCTTTCTAATGAGAGGTATATAATGGAATTGATATTTTCTTATTTATTGTAGCTGACACGTGGAAAATGCATAGCTGCTCTATGGAATGTGCAAAGGATAGCAAATTCATTATCATTATATTATTAAAGAGCTCTTTGTGAGCTATAGTGACTTTATGTCCGGGTGGACAATGTGTATTCATTTTTTAGCATTCCAAAATCTATAAGTAAATACGTGTAAGAGGAAAATGCTCAATCTTTCACGGGGGGAGATTGCACCCACTGTCTATGTTATTGGGGAGATTGCACCCACTGTCTATGTTATTTTTCTCTCCTCTCCTCTCTCCTCTCTCGCCATGCTGGCACTCCACTCTAGGAGGTGCATCTACACATTCTCTCTTACTCTATCTATCTCTTTCTCTCTCTCTCTCTCTCTCTCTCTCTCTCTCTCTCTCTCTCTCTTTGTTAGCGTATAGCTTCAATTAAATGCTTGTGGATGTGCCACGTATGCAAATCTATCAATTTTATGGATTGTATTATGTTATTCTTGATATTTGCAGGGCTCTTTGCACTCACGTTTGTAGCACAAGTGCGCCTCTATGGTGGAAGGAGTATGGTGGGGAGAAGATAAATGCAATTTTGAGATTACAAAAATTGCAATACAACACATTGTCTTCTTGAGAAAATAGATAGGTGGAAGTGAGTGGGGTGCCTAATTCAATGATTGTGTTAGATCATCTAATAGGTCATATATGTTGAACTCGACATTTCTGGGCTCAGGAGATTGGTATGCAAGTCCTTGTTGTGAAGGACCAGCCTCATCTGGAAGAGCCCCATACAGCGAGGCATATATTGTTGCAGATTTTCTTGGGCCTTTGATAGATCTATCTCAAGCTCAAGGATTCGGACGTGTAGCATGTCAGGTGTCTTTGCTTGGCTTTCAAGATCTTGCCCCCGGATTGCTAATTCAATGAGTGTCTTTGACTCTTTGAGAAGTAGAAACATAGGGTGTTTGTGTGCAGGCATTGGGTTATTGGTGTTGCTTACTGCCACTTTTTTTGTGATGCGACCATAGCCAATGCTAGCATTCTTTGGGCAGTCTGACCAATCTACACACCTCCCTAGGATGTCGTAAACATAACATGGTTGTATGAAGTAGAGTGCCATTTGGTTATTGTTTGCCATGATCCCAATAGTGGGGCCTGTATGTTGAAGATTGCTGTTTTGGGTAAAAATTTTCATACAACGGGGAGTTGCGGCTAGTCTAAAGTGATGGTGGAACTAGCATCAAGCTCTGCTCTAATGGTGGCTCTTGGATCTTTGACAACACTCAAATAGTTGGCTTCCACTATCGTATGTTTTGCTAATCTTTCGGCTCTTGAACTCACTATACAATTGTTGCAAAAGTTGTATGCAAGTAGTTGTGCCTAGCAAAGTAGTAATTTCATGATTTTTTAGCTCCTAAAAATTCTTTGCAATCCGCCCAATAGACTGCTTGACCATGTTCAATAATGAATCTGATGTCATTAGAAATAAGCTAGAGCTTCTCAAATACACACTTCGTTAAAGTCTCTGTAAAGTAGTAATAATGCTCCGGAGCAGGAGTGTTTAGGCAACAATGAAGCTCAACCTCTGACATGTGATGAAAGTGGCGTACTATAACCTTGGAGATGAAGGAATCACTGATGTTTTGCCAGCTTGGTGTCTACTATATCTACAAGATATAATTTTAAAGCATAAACATTATGATATGAATGCAAACTATTGGTATCATGTCATGATTGTGAACCATAAACACTGACATAATTTGTTTCCAAAAACACTATGTTATGATTTCAAACCATACACTATACAATAAATGATAATTTTTTAAAGAAAAAACAAAGCACACATAAAGACACACACACACAGACGTGAATAGGCCAGGAGTGTGAGGTATGCTCATCACAAGAACTGCACCCAGTTATGTGCACATGGGGGAATGTAGAGCGTTAGAGAATACACTAATCGCTCAATGGAGCATACATATGAACAACCCACCTTGTGTGAGGTACGCTCATCACAAGTCCTACACTTTGTTGTAATGTTGATTGGTAGTTTAATTAATTTAATCCCTAATCAAGTGTGTGGAACTTGCAACACAACCATCAACAGAGATCTTAACAATCTCATATTCAAGCCAAACTTTGTATGTATCTACATCCAAGACAACACCAAGTCATCTAGTGATGAATGGCGTATCTATGAATTAGAAAGTACAAGCCTTAATGCGTTTCATGCTAAGATGAAGAGAGCATACGTATGAATCTCTCCACTCTTAGTTTGATGAGCGTAACCCTTATATTTCTATGTAGAAATAGTGATAATGTGTCCCAATCTAATCCATGATGAAGTGTGTGGAGCTCACAACACAACCATCAGCAAACAACTTAACAATCTCAGACACAGGCTAGACATCGTATGTATCTACCTCCAAGACAACACCAAGTCATATAGTGATGAACAATGGAGTGTCTATGGATTCCAAATCACAAGGGTAACTAATGAAGAGGGCATGAAGTATGAATATCTCCATTCCCTGTTCGACGAGCAGCACTCTTTCATTTCTATGTAGTACAAATGATAATGTGTCCTCATGTAAAATTGAGAATCCTATAGGTCAATCTGAAGTGAGAGGTGTAGCATCATGCCTACTACACTCCACAAGTTGACCACTAAATTCTAACTCAGCTCTGTGGTGAGAGATAAACTATTGCACCACACGAGTGAGAATCTAAGTCTGTCCTGAAACCCTTCCCTAAAGTGAGCGATGTGGCTGCACAGCACGAGAAGAGAGATTAAATTCTACTCACTTCTAGAGTGATCCATATAGCTGCACACCACAAAGTGGCCTATAGCCTAGAAGACAACTCTGTGTTGAGAGAGAAATAGTTACACCACACAAGTCTAGAACAACACATAAAAACAAGCTAGTATGCACAATCGAGTGAAAAATTATACGTGAGTGGTGCTCTACCTGTCGGCGGTTGCACTGTAGCTAAGTGACATCTCCTATTGGTAGTCTCTCAAACTCTAAGAATGCAAGAGTCAGTTGTCGCTGATTTCAATCAAAATCGCCAACTTTTCATTCTATAAGTAGTTTCTTTGATTGAAGGATCGAAATATTTTTCGGTCAAAGTCTTCTTCTATCAAAAGATATTTCGACTGAAAAGAATAATTTGTGTATTCAAACATCATTTGGGATTATGGCATATATATAGTTTTATACACATAAGTTTATAAAAATGGGTGTAGAAATGTAACCTAGGTAATGTGTGGTACTCAAACTCTTGAACTTACAATGAGCATAATGTGCATAGTCCATGGCCCCAACGCTCTATCTCACATTGAAGGAAGTGGAAGATAATCCAAATGAGTGCAATAGTGTGCATCACTAACAAGGGGAAATCTCAATCATATAGGGTTGAATACAATATCCTCTTTTGATGCAAAACATGGCTTTGTAGTTGGGGTAATATGATCGGTGTAATGTATGAAGTGTGGCTCACTAGATTCCTCTCAAGACATGATACATTGGTGTTGTACAAAAATTGAACACTCACTTGGAATTCTACTGAGGAATCATATAGCAAGTGTAATTTATCTCATCTTCAGAACACTTAAGTTGGGGTAAAGGCATTGTGCCTTTGCCAGGGGTTGGACATCCTCTGTGCTCGGCTATCCACTGTGTGTACATACACATTCTTTATTCTTCATTTACACAAAGAATAAGGAGCTCCTCACTCTCACTACTTGGAGATTTCTCCACCCACACAACACAGTCTTGCTTTTCCCCTTCCTTGCATGCACCACACACACATGCATTCTGCACTACGTGCATTCACAAGTTGGTATCAAAGCTACGATGGTCTGGCCATGGACATTCTCCTAATGAGCTCATCGAAAATGGTAGAGCTTGGAGCTTGAACTTGAGCTTGGCTGCATAGATCTAGCATGGCAGCATTAGATCAAAGGTTGGTGTAGATCCAACAAGGATCGATTGCACTCAGAAGAGATCGAGATAATCTCAGAGCTCTTAGATTTTGATGTGTGTGCAACCCTCCAAAGCAAGCATGGAATCTTGGAGAATCAAGGGACTCTAGGAGAATCGAACACCCTAGCTTGAAGGAGCTTGGTAGAGAATTGTGTGCATTGGGAGGAGCTGGAGACTTTATGTTGAGTAGCAGTGTTGCAGCAAGTGAAGCAGGGACCTTAAAAAGGTAGCAAAGATTGGACGTTTCAAGCTCGGGTGGTGACTATGTATAAATCATGTATGTCATGTGCGTTTAAGGACCATTTTTAAAAATCCTTATCTTTGTGTGCAACCCTCCAAAGCAAGCATGGAATCTTGGAGAATCAAGGGACTCTAGGAGAATCGAAAGCCCTAGCTTGAAGGAGCTTGGTAGAGAATTGTGTGCATTGGGAGGAGTTGGAGACTTTATGTTGAGTAGCAGTGTTGCAGCAAGTGAAGTAGGGACCTTAAAAAGGTAGCAAAGATTGGACGTTTCAAGCTCGGGTGGTGACTATGTATAAATCATGTATGTCATGTGCGTTCAAGGACTATTTTTAAAAATCCTTATCTGTGAATTTTTGACAAATAAAATACACCCTTTTCCTCTTCAATTTGTAATTTCTTTTTCTCGACTTCATTTTATAGTACCCTTCTGTATGCAAAAATGTGAGAAGAAGAGAAATTGAATAACCTCTTTTGTTGCACTCATGTGATAGTCACATAATTATTAAGTGACCCCCCCCCCCCCCCCTTGAGATTGCAAGGCTCTCAAAAGCAATTGCAAGGAGTCAAAGAAATTATGAAAGCAGGACCAGTCAGTCGAGCAAGCTTAAGTGAGCAAAGGAGTAGAAAGTCAAAGAGCAACGTTGGACTATAGCACTACCATAATTGGAAGAAATGCAGGGGAGTATGTGTGTACACACACACACACACACACACACACACCACATCAGAGAGAAATTTCAGGTTTTAACAACAAGTAAGGAATTTTGGGCAGTTGAGCATTGAAAGAAGCTTAGTTAGCGTTGCAATACGGAGTTCTGTGTGCACTTGAAGCCAAAAGAAGGTTTTCTTTCTAACAGTAGCGATGTGAACAACAAATTGGGTTGGAGAGATCTCGAGCAATAGCTTCTTATTGAAAAAAACTTGGCCACCTGAGCGAGCAGAGCTCTTGGGAAACAACACTACAGAGTGCAAAGAAAGCAAGAAAAACTGCAAGGGAAAGGTGTGGGTGATACACACTCTCTCTCTCTCTCTCTCTCTCTCTCATGTGTGTGTACACACTCTTGGAGAGAGAGAGAGAGAGAGAGAGAGAGAGAGAGAGAGAGAGAGATTGAATTATCGTCCACGAAGGTCATATATGACCTATGGGACCAGAAACAAAACAGTACAAAGGATTCTGTCTGATACATGAGAGAGAGAGAGAGAGAGAGAGAGAGAGAGAGAGAGATTGAATTATCGTCCACGAAGGTCATATATGACCTATGGGACCAGAAACAAAACAATACAAAGGATTCCGTCTGATACATATCAGTTAAGGACTGAGGGTCCATTGAGGGGTGGGGAAAAGGTGGGACGAACAAAAACCTAAGATGAGGTAGGTGAGGGGGGAGCTGATTTGGGAGTTCGGAACTCTTGGATGATGGCTTTACCTCCTCGATAAACTGCCCGTTTCCCTGTTGCGAGTGCTTCTCGCATCTTTTGGAGTTCTTCCTTCTTCTGTTGAGTTGGGTAGGTGTGAGATCTTCAGCAAACCAAATTTTTGTGTCCTTGAGAAGCTTTGATTTCTGAAGGAGCTTGACTCGATCCGTTTGGTCTTGCAGGTAAGAATTGCATGGTTGGTGTGATGCTCGTGAGCAAGAGTGGTGATTGTTGCTGGATCCCAATGTATCATGGGGGTTGTTGTTTGGATGCAAGCAAAAGACTCGTGGAACTTGGGGTCCCCCTTTCATTGAAAATCACTTGGGAGCTCGCCAATGCAAACATTGAGAGCAATAGATTCTTTTCGCTGTTGTTCGTGTAGCGTAAACGCCACATGATCTTCAACTTTGCGGAAGATGACATCTTGCACATGAGTCTTGACCTTCTCTGTGAGGGTGATTTCTGTCTCCGTATTGAGCTTGATTTCCTTCAGTTTCATCTTTCCCTTGTTGGAGTTCTCCATTGTGGTGAGGCAAGACTCGATGGCTGTGAGTCTTTCCTTCAAAGCGTCGTTCTCCTTGCGAAGTCAAGAGACTTCATTTTGAAGCCGGGCCATGCTATCCACTTTTGGGGGTGTTGCCACGACGTCGGCAAATGTGAGCTTCCCCACAAGATGAGGCCTGAGTGGCCATGGTAGGCACTCCAACAAGAAAACAGGAATTAGTTAGGGGCTTAGGATTAATTTAATTAAGAATAGACTCTATGTGTAGCAGGTCGAGAGCAGGACTGTGTGTAGTTGGACCTTCTTGAAGTTGGAACTCCGACTAAAGCGTGAATTGGTAGAAGTGGTGAACTTGAGCTAAATCGTGAGTCAGCAAGGCTCTGTTCCACACAGTGAATAGGTGTGCCATTATCAGACAGAGGCAAGTGGCCGGGCCTGGGGAGAGATGGACCCCGAGTGTGAGCAGAGGCCTAAATGCAGAGCCTACAGAGGTCGAAACTGTAGGCGAGCAGAGCAGGGGTGGACTGAGCTACTACTAGATGTGGGGAGCAGGGCTCTACGGCCTCCCCTAGGGCTGCCCCCTCACCCTGTTACGGGTCCCCCTTTTGGAGAGAATTTCGGGACCCTCCACCTCTCCTCGGCTCCTCAAGACTAGCTCAATTTCATGTTCCGAGGCCTCGAGGGCTCCGAGCCGACGAGAGGCCCCCGGTGTGGGAAGACCCGTTAGTGGAGAGAAGCATCGAGTGCTCGACTGGGGCTGATGAGTGAGAATGCCTCTTGGTGGTTTTAAGATGGTTAGGTAATAGGGTCGGATGTGAAGGCAATCTACGGGCGCCTAGGGGATTAAGGCCCAAATGCATGCATAAGCCAAGGTTATCATCAAACCTTCGGGTTCAGGGGCCACTACACAGAGAAACAGGTAGACTCCGTCGCCTGGGCCGCGAGAGAGCGCGCCCGGCGGTCTTCTATCGCGCCTGCTCAGAGGCGGGTATTGCTAGCACCCTGCGGGGTTGCCTTGGCCGTGAGCTCACCCGAGAGCGGGAGCCACGAGACCTTTCATCACAGCTCAGAAACAGGTCGCGGAGTAGCCGAGAGCACCCTCGGCGAAGCAGAATCGGTACAGAAGGCCTCAGAGCAGCGCCTTCCACAGCTCAGGCATTGAGCGAAGTCAGCAGGCCTCCTACTCAATCGGGGGCTGCTTTCGGAAACCAGGTACAGCGCCTTGAGCAGGGCTGTGCTCAGCGCACGTAGGTACAGCAAGCAGGGCCGACTCCAGAGGGGTTGTGCCCTTATCCCTACAGGTTGCACACGCAGACAGTAAGCAGACCCCCCCCTGTGAGGGCTGCGAGCCGGTCAAGATCAGCGCCCGAGAGCGGGCCTATTGGAGCCGCAGGTCATTCCCGTTGGGGGGCTGCGCGCTTGAGTGCTCATGGTTACAGCAGGTTGTATTCGGGAGCAGGCCCGTGGGGCTGCTTAGTGCACACAGGACAGTTTAGCAGATTTCGGGCGCAAGGCCCCTACATTATTTCTGGATTGTGGTTGGTGCTCGTAGTGGGTTGTGGAATTGAACTTACCCGCAGTGGGTTGTGGATCTTTTGCTCCGCCTGGTCTCCACTGAGCCAGAGCGTCGAGGCCCTTCGAGGCATGATTGCATATCCACCTGGTCTCCGCTGAGCCAGAGTGCCGAGCCGGTTCAGAGGCTTTAGGCCGGTCTCTCGACAGAGACTCGAGCCCCTTTTGTTATATGCTATACGGGTGAGCTTAAGGCTCCGAACCCGATTGTATCTCCTTTTTGGATTGAGCCTAGTTGGCTCCTCTAGTGACGTCGGCCACTATAGACCTGGCCACGGTTTGCTCTCGGGCTCGAGAAGCCCTCGTGTATTGATCTTTGCTGGAGTACTGTGGGTTCCCCGTTGTGCCAGACAAGGGGCCCTAACATTTGGTATCAGAGCCAGACCAATGGATTCTTTAAATGCTGGGTTCGATGTGGAAGTAGCAATTTTTTGCTTCAATATGGCGGTGAGCCGATTATGTGAAGGATTGGACAGTTGGGGCAAGTGCTTAACGTTGTCCTGGAGTGAAGGTGAAATGGAAGAGCGCTTGAGCCGCGGAAAGGAGGTAAAGGAAGCGTTATGCCAACTGGATCACACCTATGACAGGAATAAAAGGCGTTTCGATTGGGACTGCGAAGAGATGCTTCGAAAAGGAAAACGAATGCGAAAGGAGTTGAAGAGGAAGAGAAAAGGTATGCAAGAGGAGTTGAAGAGACAGGAACACGAGCGGAAGGCGTTCCATGATGGGATGGCAACGGTATTGGGGCAAATGGACCGCGATGAGGAGATAAGAATGCTTCGTATGCTGGACCGTGAGGTGTCACAAAAAATTGATGCGCTAGCTCCCGCCGAGGAGACTCTTCCCGGAGGGGATTGGATGTATAATGCAATGCACGATCGTGTGAATGGAGAGTGTGATGATGGTATGCTTGTGCCTGAGCTTTGTATGGCTCCAAACGCTCAGCTGACTGTGAGCGATTATGAAGGGCAAGTGGTAGCCCCTATTGTATCTGACCTTCCGTGTGTGGACGAAGGAGAAGAATGCATGAGTGAAGAGGAGTGGACAAGGAAATTGGATGCTATGTTTCCCGGCTATGTCGAGGCCCGTTATGAGGAAAAGCTACTGCAGGTTACCGAAGGTGATGCTGGTCATACCCTGTTGGAGGGGGAGTGGTTGGCTTGCGAGCCATACTTAACTGATGGGTACGGTACCCGTGAAGGAATTGAAGAGGAGCACCAGGTGGTCCCTGTTGACTCCTATCCCCCACATGAGAGGGGAGAGTTGGAACACGCAGCATGTAGCGACCTACAGGCTGCTGCATTCGAATTACCCGAGAAAAGGATTGTGGAAATATGTGGCGATAATCCAATCGTATGCGAAGAAGTGAGAGGAGATGCGGTGAATCTGGGATATGGCAGGTTGGTCTTGACGCTTGCGTGTGAAGTGATCACAGAGGATGCGAGTCGGGTGCGAGTGGTCATTGAGATGCGAGACTCAGCCAAGTATATGCTAACAATGATGCACAGTGATTGGGTCACGACATGGGTCAGGGAGATCCGGTTGGGGATGTATCCAGAGTGGCCTTATAGATTGAATGCGAGTGAGGAGCGGGCTGAAGTAAAGCCAGCAGGATCAGCCATTGCAGGACGGCTTTTTGGCTTCAAAGAGCAGGTCCCTGTAAGGACACCCAGGCATGGGGCTGAGGATGGCAGAGCTAGCCAGCTCTCGTATACGTCGCCCTCGATGAGGGGACAGTTGGTGAAAAGCGCGCGAAGCATAACTGTGGGAAACGTGAACCTCATGGACGGGCCTGACGGACCAGAGATAACGCAGTTAGAGGGCCGGGTGCCCCTTTACTCGAGACGCCGTGCGATGTGGTGGGCGATCTCCTCGAGGGCCGAGAGCTTTCAAGCCAAGGCAGCCTGCGCTAGGGAGCCGGGCAAGATGCAGAGGTAACCAAGGAGGGGCCGAGTGTGTGCCCAAGCAGGACATGATGTGGGGACCTTGGGATAGAGGACCCATAATTTTTTTTGTGATAAGATGCTGGTACGTGGACAGTATGCTCGCTGGGAGCAGTATCGAATGGGACAGCCGACTAATTGATATGGAAGGACGGGGGTCTACGACTCCCCAGCCATGCGCCCCGTTGGTAAAGCGGGCCCTGAACGAAGACTCCAGGATGATTGTGAAGACGCGCGACTACCCGAGCCGGGCAAGGCGACCTGGGTTGCTTGGGGTTGTATCTTACGGGTTAGTTAATGTGCCCGACAAAGACCTTCGGGGGGTGAGAATATGCGTATGGGATCCGGGAGAGGAGTACCCATGCAGGGATGTTTCCGCTTGTGGAATGCGCAGAATAGCTGAGTTGACAGCATGCTGGGACATATGGAGCCGAGGCAAAGTTAAGTCGGAAGAGCTGGAGCCGTTCTCTGGTTCTGATATGCAGTATGTAGCAAAACAAGGGCTGGCACAAATGCAGCCTACGGATGGCCGATGGGTCCCACCTCAACAGCCAGGGACTAAAGCGAGTAGCTGGGGATGTATCACAATCGGGATGGGTCGAGCTGAGTCGAAGGACCAGCAAATAAATGAGATGCGTGGTGAGATAGGTAGGTGCAAGAAAAACGATATGTTGAGGCTAGAGAGGTATGGCCGAGGTATGTCCCCTCGACGAGGTGGGCTAGCCACAGAGAGCGAAGGCAACATAAATACGCAGCGCAAGAAGGCAGGCTCCGGTGAGCACCAGCCCGCCTTTCATTCGGGTAGCTGGGCTAGCCGAGTGATTACGCTCAGGTGTTTACACTTTAGCCGGTGCTGGTCCGAGTGGGCTCACGGAACACTGAGCAGTGGACGGTACGCCAGGCATTTTTGGACAGGATTGCTAACAGGGCTAAGAGCGTGGGGCTCCCTAGTGAAGAGTGGGGTCACACTGATCATGGTCATGCTGCTCGCATGGTGGGCACTCGATGAGTGTCACGAGGAAAATCGATGCAAGGGAATGAAGTTCGGCAAGGAGAGAATGCGGCTGAGAATTACGCAGGGAACACCAGAAGAGGGGATGAATGCTCAATGGGTGACGCTGCCAGCAGCCATAGATGCACGGTGGATTCCTCCACGTCGCACTAACTGTGAAGGTTCGGGGTGGGACAAGAGGAAGCCCCCTAAGGTCAGGAGATGTTTGGATAGTTTGATGAGGACTGATGCTGGGGACGGCTCAAAAACAGGAGATACGGTTGCTCGACGCAAAAAGGGGGCAAATGGTTTCCCTTGGCTGGTTGCTTGGACGACGAATACGTCAGGAAAGGAATTGGGATTCATACATGCGCGTGATGCTGGACGATGTAAGCCAAGTTTTGAGGCTGAAACACATTGTTTTCTGGGTAAGGTATATGTTCTCGATGAGGACATCGAACTTTTTTGGGGGAGGGGAGAGTGTTACGGGTCCCCCTTTTGGAGAGCATTTCGGGACCCTCCACCTCTCCTCGGCTCCTCGAGACTAGCTCAATTTCATGTTCCGAGGCCTCGAGGGCTCCGAGCCGACGAGAGGCCCCCGGTGTGGGAAGACCCGTTAGTGGAGAGAAGCATCGAGTGCTCGACTGGGGCTGATGCGCGAGAACGCCTCTTGGTGGTTTTAAGATGGTTAGGTAATAGGGTCGGATGTGAAGGCAATCTACGGGCGCCTAGGGGATTAAGGCCCAAATGCATGCATAAGCCAAGGTTATCAAATCTTCGGGTTCAGGGGCCACTACACAGAGAAACAGGTAGACTCCATCGCCTGGGCCGCGAGAGAGAGCGCGCCCGGCGGTGTTCTATCGCGCCTGCTCAGAGGCGGGTATTGCTAGCACCCTGCGGGGTTGCCTTGGCCGTGAGCTCACCCGAGAGCAGGAGCCACGAGACCTTTCATCACAGCTCAGAAACAACAGGTCGCGGGGTAGCCGAGAGCACCCTCGGCGAAGCAGAATCGGTACAGCAGGCCTCAGAGCAGCGCCTTCCACAGCTCAGGCATTGAGCGCAGTCAGCAGGCCTCCTACTCAATCGGGGGCTGCTTTCGGAAACCAGGTACAGCGCCTTGAGCAGGGCTGTGATCAGCGCACGTAGGTACAGCAAGCAGGGCCGACTCCAGAGGGGTTGTGCCCTTATCCCTACAGGTTGCACACGCAGACAGTAAGCAGACCTCCCCCTGTGAGGGCTGCGAGCCGGTCAGGATCAGCGCCCGAGAGCGGGCCTATTGGAGCTGCAGGTCATTCCCGTTGGGGGGCTGCGCGCTTGAGTGCTCATGGTTACAGCAGGTTGTATTCGGGAGCAGGCCCGTGGGGCTGCTTAGTGCACGCAGGACAGTTTAGCAGATTTCGGGCGCAAGGCCCCTACATTATTTCTGGATTGTGGTTGGTGCCCGTAGTGGGCTGTGGAATTGAACTTACCCGCAGTGGGTTGTGGATCTTTTGCTCCTCCTGGGTCTCTCGACAGAGACTCGAGCCCCTTTTGTTATATGCTATACGGGTGAGCTTAAGGCTCCGAACCCGATTGTATCTCCTTTTTGGATTGAGCCTAGTTGGCTCCTCTAGTGACGCCGGCCACTATAGACCCGGCCACGGTTTGCTCTCGGGCTCGAGAAGCCATCGTGTATTGATCTTTGCTGGAGTACTGTGGGTTCCCCGTTGTGCCAGACAAGGGGCCCTAACACACCCAAGGGGGACCGGAATGCACAGGGGGAAGGAGAGCTCGCTGCTACTAGAGAGAGAGAGAGAGAGAGAGAGAGAGAGAGAGAGAGAGAGGAGAAGCCAACATCTGTTCACACAAGAAAGAGAGAGAGGAAGCCGAAATTGGAGGTAGAAAGAAAGAGAAAGAGATAAGAGTTTGAAAACTCTCTTGGTCATGGAGAGAGAAGAGACAATGTGTGCACTCAAATCACGCACACATACACACACACAGGCATCATGTGTGAGTTTTAACAACTAAGCTTGGTCACCCTGCATCTGACAGTTTCTCCCTGATTTTTTCACCTCAACGTACACACACACACACAGAGAGAGAGAGAGAGAGAGAGAGAGAGAGAGAGAGTGAATTGGCTCTGACTCAGATCTAGCTTCGGAGAGTGGTTTCTACACGGTGATTTTCTTCTCAAATTTTGACGTTCTTCTACAGCTCAACATCGACTCAACTTTTGATAGTTGCAGCATTGGCTTTACAGCAATGACACCGATTTTGGTGATTTGGCTAGCGTGCTTCCATCTAGCAGTGCAAGGTGGCATATAAAGAGCAATTTAACTCTCCTCCAACATAGCTTCACCATCGACTACCCTTAGACACGCTGTGATTTTTTGCTCCAACAATTTCCCCGACATCCCTAGCTTTTCAACTTGACTTAGCAGGAGACAAATTTAGCGAGAGCGGCATCAACTCTCCTCTAGCCCCATCCAAAGCCTCGGCTCCACAGTGTCTCCCGTCCCCCCCCCCCTTCCCCTTGATAGCGATTCGACTTTGACGGTTTCTATTTTCTTGTTTTGGCAGCACACATCGACACATGGATATGACGGACCTTTTCGGAGTGGATTTTCCTCAAGCGTGTTTGGCTCTGGGACGGTGTTTACAACCACAGTTTGCACACTATGCGACACAAATAGTGCTCATGTATGACTATGTGGGGCATTTCTAGAGAGCATTTTTAGCACAATATTGTGATGATTATGCTATGTATGCTTTAGCGGATATAGTTTGAGCTAGGTATAGCTCACGGGTTGACAAATTCACGAGTTTCTAGTACTTTGGACAGGTGCACTCATCCATAGAACTACTTTTTTAGGAATGAGCTTCATTGTGAGGCTCTTGGACAGTTATGTATACCATTTGTGGATTTGTTTATTGAGACATTGACTATTTGGCTTCATGCGGTTTTGGTGAGAATTTTTGCATTTTTACTCAATTTTGAGGGAAAAGTCTCCCGGATTTTTTCCACATTCTTGCCATGCTTTGGGAGTATCTACAACTTTATTCTTTGATGGTTTAGTGGTCAAGTTTGAATCCCACTTTGATAGCTTTTATCATCTTGGACACAGTTTAGTGTTCTTGTACCCACTCTCGTAGGAGTGAGAGTTGCATATGTTTGCGTGGCTACAACTTACAATCAGTCACATGTTTCACTAGTTTTTTGCATTATTATGTCGTGCATAGACTGTATTGCAATGTGTATGTTTGCTCACAATATATATATATGATCGATATGTGGTTTCATTAGCGTGTTGAAAATCTTATATTGTGCATCATGGTTACTTTCATATTAATGGTTTTTATGTTGGAATTAGGGTTGCAGAGAAATGCACATAGCTTGGAGAAGACGAAGGAAGCTCAAGGCACAATAGAGAGCTTTACTTAGTGTGCACTAGAAAGATAGATAGCCCTAGAGTGATGGGCGTATATACAATGCACGGGGGAAAAAACCTCCTAAAGAGGGAAAAAATGCCCCGGCGGTCCTAGTGTATTCACACATCACTACCACATGTATATGGTAACAAATCCCCCCTGGAGTGATGCGGTGAATAAGAGCTGGCATGTGAGTAAAGGGAAGTGCCATGGCGTGAGGACATGATCAGTCCACAAAGGGGAGTAAGCCCAAAGCTTTGCGGAAAGCTTCAAGCTTCTCACAAGACAATGCCTTTGTGAAAAGATCTGCAAGGTTGTCATGTGTTGGCACATAAGCCAAGCTAATCTCTCCTGTTGAGAGCCTCTCCATGACATAGTGGCAATGCACCTCAATGTGCTTTGTGCGAGCAAGAAAAACTGGGTTCCTTGCAACTGCCAATGCGCTCTGACTGTCAATGTAGATAATGTTGGCAGTGTCCTCTCCAACACCCAAATCAGCCATAAGTGTTGGCAGTGTCCTCTCCAACACCCAAATCAGCCATAAGGCGTCTGAGCCATACACACTCCACCGTAGCTGTGAAGACTGCTGTGTACTCAGCCTCACAACTCGAAGTGGCCACAGTAGGTTGCTTCTTGCTCAAGCATGATATACATGAACTGCCAAGCATGAAACAAAAACCACTTGTGGACACTCGTGTGTCAAAACAACCAGCCCAATCTGAGTCCGAAAAAGCATGTAAGTCTGGCGGCAATGATCCCTCCTTGGGATAAAACAAGACAAGGTGTAAAGTGCCACTAAGGTAGCGGAAAATCCTCTTGACAGCCCGCCAATGCTTAGACCCTGGGCTATGCATGAATCTACTGACCTATGAGACTGCAAACTGAATAACTGGCCTCGTGTTGCATACATAAATGAGGCAGTCAACAGCATTTTGGTAAAGAGTGACATCAGCAAGATCGCCAGCATCATGTAGACTCAACTTCAAACCTGTTTCCATGGGAGTGGCAATAGGTTTGCAATCCTCAAGTCCAAACTTACATAGCAATGTCTCTATATAACTTTTCTGACACAAGGCAATACCATTATCACACTGCTTAAATTGTATACCCAAGTAATGATGCAACAGTCCCAAATCTTTTATCTTGAAAGTAGCATTCAAATTAGCCTTAAATTCAGAAATATGTTTCTCATTTGGTCCAGCGATCAGCAAATCATCAACATAAAGAACCACAATGAGAAGTACATTACCCTCACGCTTTACATACAATGTGCTTTGTGTTGGACTGTTACAAAAGCCTTGTTTAACCAAATGAGTGTCAAAGTTTCTCATACCAAACACGAGGAGATTGCTTCAACCCATACAAAGCCTTCTTACATTTGCACACTTTGTCCTCTAGTCCTTTTATGACAAAACTGCGAGGCTGCATTACATAAACTTCCTCAAATATGTCACCATTCAAGAAAGCAGTAACAATGTCTGATTGATGTACATCCCAACCAAAATGAGCTGCCAATGCACATAGAAAACGCATAGTAGTCATACGACAAGTGGGAGCAAAAGTATCTTCATAATCTATGCCTTTTTGTTGTGCATAACCCTTTGTAACAAGCCGAGCCTTATGGTGATCCGGCTTGCGTTTCAACTTGTAAACCCACTTCGTACCAATGGTCTTTTTTCCAGGAGGCAAATCACAAAGTCCATGTGTCATTTTCTATAAGTGCATAATATTCTGATTGCATGGCAGCCATCCAATTTTCTGAAATCTGTGCTTCATCAAAAGACAGAGTAACAAGATAATTAACAAACATGGGGGCATCATCATTAGCACCTTCATGTGCAAAATCAAAGTTATCAATGTTCATTCTAGGCTCCTCAACATCATGTAAACTAGACACAGCCAAAGCATAACAATCTGATGCATAAGATGCATGGCGAGAGCAGGAACGAGTACGACTAGACAAAGGTGCATCCAATTTACTGTCACGCAAAGTGTGCACCAGCCATTTTGGCATACCTCTAGCCTGCTCATTTTCAGCCCTTTCCTCATCAAGTACATCATGTACATCTGCATCAGTAATAGGCTGATCTGTAACATTTTCAGAAACCCCCATAGGCTGTACATTTGCCTCATTGGAAATTACATTCGTATTTCCACCACTGAAAAGAGGCAACAAAGTGTCATAAATGTCCTGCGAGCTTACATTACTGTCTCTAGTACATGACAGCAAGGGCTGAACAGAATCTTCCACAAACACTACATCCCGTGAAACCAGAATACGTTTTGTTTGCGGATGATACAACCTGCAACCTTTGCTTTCAGCACTATAACCAACAAAAATACATTTGACAGCCTTATCATCTAATTTTTTGCGATGTGTTTGTGGCACCAAAGCATATGCCACACAACCAAAAACACGCATGTGCTCAATAGAAGGCTTTATATCATGCCATGCTTCATATGGAGTAATAGACTGCAAAGCTTTCATAAATGTTAAGTACATAAGTGGCACACATGATGGCCTCAAGCCAAAAAGAATGCGGCAAAGCTTGACTTTTGACCATACATCGTGCCATTTCCATAAGTGACCTATTTTTCCTCTCAGCAACACCATTTTGCTGAGGTGTATAAGGCACTGTACATTGGTGTTTTATCCCACGACTAGCCAAAAATGCATTAAATTCATGAGACATATACTCCCCCCCTTGATCGGAACAGAGGGTGCCCATAGTACATTTCGAGACATTTTCAGCCATAGCCAGAAATTGCTTGAAGCACAAAAAAACTTCGGAGTTCTCTTTAAGCGGAAATACCCATGCATGCCTGGAGTAATCATCAATGAAAGTCACGAAGTACAGGTAATTGCCCAAGGACGGAGTTTGCATGGGCCCACAAACATCACTATGCACAAGCTGCAACCTGCATGTGGCCCAAACTGAACCATCCTTTGGAAACTTAGAAAGATGCATCTTACCCAAAATACAGCCTTCACAAACATGTTTGACAGGTGCTTTAAGAGGCGGAAAAGAAGCAACCATAGCAGATTTCTGCAAATGCAGCAAACTGGCAAAATTCAGATGAACAAAACGTGCATGCCAAAGTTTTCCATCTGAAATAGCCCTTGAATCTGCAACATCATTTGCAAAATTTTGTCCACATTTGTCATACAAAGTGAGCTTATATAGCCCACGACACAAAAAGGCCAGATGCAACAATTTCATCACAAAACTGAGATCATGAATTGTACATATGTCATCCACAAATTTGACTACAAATCCAAGTCTAGCAAGTGTGGATACAGACAAGAGATTCTTCTTGATCCCAGGTACATAAAGTGCATCAACAAGTGTGAAAGAACTGCCATTAGCAGCAGTAAGCACAATCTTTCCAACTCCCTGAACTGGATAAGAGGCATTGTTGGCACAAGTGACTGAATTCCCATGAGGGACAGACTCGAGAGAGGTAAAAAATTCACGATGTGAGGTAATGTGCTTTGTAGCACCACTATCGAAATACCACACATGTGAATCTGCAGCAACTGACAAGCATGCATCATGGACATCAGGATTGTAAGTGCACTCTGTGCTAAAAGCCCATTTTGCATCAACATCAACATTACAGTCTCCTTTCATAGAAGACTCAACAATGGCTACATTTGTAGTGGAACCAGCATTTGCAGTGGAACCACCCTCTTTCTTCTCAGCCTCTTTGGCCTTCAACTTAGGATACGACTTGATCAAGTGATCATTAGCTTTACAATAATGGCAACGCATCTTCTTTTTGCCCTTATCACCAGAATTTCTAGACAAATTGCTACTAGCAGAAGCATTAGGAATAGAATTTTTGCCACTCACAGCAGAACCATAAGAAGTGGCTGCATTACTGTTACCACCCTTTCTTTGAGAATCAATAAAAGCATGTTCAACTGCACGCTGCCTAGTCCTTTTTTTTTCTAGAAAGTGACTCTTGCAACAGCAATGTGCATAATGCATCAAACTTGACAACTTCAAGATTTCCTTGGGTCATCAGTCTCCAAGTACTAGCAAAAGTCTGGTAGGAATCTGGTAAGGCATCAAGAACAGTCTGCACAAGGGAACTGTCTAAAATGACTTCACCTGCAGAAATAATTTGCTCATTGATATCCTTGACACTAGCAAGGAAAGTGTCCATATCATCTTCCTCATGCATAATCTTCGACTCCAACTCTTTACGCAGCAAAGCAATTTTAACCTCATTGCGGCTTGCATAAAGACCTGCTAGAATATCCCAAGCCTATTTTGTAGATTTTGCTGAACGGATGTGAGGAACAATGGTGCGCTTCACACACAATGCAACCAATGCATGAGCCTGCGCATCCTTTACATCTCAACGAGCTTGTTTCATTGTAGGCAAAACAACTCTAACAGCAGCAATCCTTGCAGCAAGACCTGCAACATCTCCTACATCCTCAGAACCAGGACGTACATCAATGCCCTGCACAATGTTCCAGACGCCAGGCTTTGACACAAGAACATGTTGCTTCATATAAGCCCACATAGGGTAGTTGTCCCCATCCAACCTGTCCTCAGTAGCAAACATCTTGAACACATTTGTGTTGTTGTTGTCAGCCATGGTAAATGATGCACATGATGTGAAAACTGCCCGAAAATAGGAGAAACGGAGCGGGAACAACAGGTTCTATATAGCACAAACCGTAGAAGACTATAAGGCACCTTTTATGTAGAAAACGACACTGACGGAAATTCTGCACAAAATGACGAAATAGCATGTGCAGTACTGCCTCTAGTGGAAACAGAGGCCGAAATGAGCCCAAATCAAAAATCTGAGCGACCTGCGAATGATCGCCAAAGCTCACTGAAATTGGAGAAAGTGAGCAAGCATGTACTAGAGTAGCTGGCGACTAAGCCCGGGAGGATGCAACCTGCTCTGATACCAATTGTTGAAATTAGGGTTGCAGAGAAACGCACATAGCTTGGAGAAGACGAAGAAAGCTCAAGGTACACAATAGAGAGTGTATTACTTAGTGTGCAATGGAAAGATAGATAGCCCTAGAGTGATCGGCGTATATACAATGCACGGGGGGGAAAACCTCCTAAAGAGGGAAAAATGCCACGACAGTCCTAGTGTGTTCACACACATCACTACCACATGTATATGGTAACATTTTAACTTTTAATATATATTAAAAATAAGAAAAATGTTTCAAAAATTGAACATATGGTTCTTTTGTCTTCAGTTTAAATTTAAAAGCAACGGAGCAAAATGTGGGCACAAGTGGTACGAAGAAGCCAAAGAATAAAAAAGCTCCTGGCAAAGAGTGGGATTATGCTCACAACATATGCGGCCGATATATAGAGTGGCAATGTAAATTTTGTCACACAACAAAATCAAGAGGTGCACCACGTATTAGGGATCATTTTCTGGGTAGCGTTAAAAAGAGTTGTAAGAAATGTGAACATTCTCAGGCACCTGCAACAGTTGTAAAGCGTTTGAGAGAAGAGCTCGCCAAAAAGGGTGGCAAGAGACAACAGATATATAGCTCTATGGCTTTGAGTCAAGAGTTCTCAGAGCCAAATATTAACTTCATAGATCATGTAGTGACGTCAACTAACCTTGGAGAACAACCTACGCAAGGAGAGGAAATTCCAGGTAGTGTTCCTTTTAAGTGTCACGATGAAGGTAGACTTGGCCAAATGCGTCAAAAATCATTACATCAAAGCTTTCGAGTACAGTCTCTAGAAGAAGCACAAACTGCACTCATCAAAGAAATATTCTTTACTGGAAGTGCTTTGGTCATGGTAGAGAGCAATCATTGGAAGGCTGATTGGAAGAGAATCGGCGGTGAGTTTGGCCCAGGATTTTCAGCTCCTTCTTATCACACGATACAAAATGTTTTCTTAAACAAATGTTACATCAAAGTCAAAGAGCGTGTTGGCAAAATAATTCGTGGGAATATTTCGCTTTCAGGATATACGATTGTGAGTGATGGCTGGTCAAATGTTCAAAGAAGACCGGTGATCAATGTGATGCTGGTTTGTTCAAGGGGAGAAACGTTTATAAAGGCGATTGATAGTTCTGGTGCAATTAAAAGTGGCAAATACATTTTTGAGGTCTTGATTAATGTAATTAAAGAAATTGGTGTTGAACATGTCATTCAAGTAGTCATGGACAACTCAAAGAATTGTAAAAACGCCAGTAAATTAATAAAGAAGTGCTTTTCACACATTTTTACCAATGGTTGTAACACGCACAGCTTAAACTTGGTGCTGAAAGATTGGTACACTAGCGAAGCAACCACATGATTTACCAAAATAATTGATACAGCGCCTCAAGTTCTGAAAATTATCTTGAAATGACAAAGAGTGCTTGATTTGTATCGGATGCGCATATCAACGATGTTGAAATTTCCTGTTGAAACTTGGTTTTGCACACACTTTTATACCTTGGAATCACTTCTCCACAATAAATGTACTGTGATTGACACATTCAATTGTGCGGCCTTTGATGAATGGAATCTTGAGCAAAAAGGAAAAGTGAAACATAAAATTACATGTCTACGTGGCAATGTAAACAAGGCTGTTTGGTGGAGGAGTGTAATGGATGCATACCATGTAATGATGCCCGTTATGTTTGCGATCCGCAATCTTGATCAAAGGGTGCCAAACTTGGGCAAAGTGTGGATGACATGGTGGTCAGTCAAATAGAGTCTTGAAAATCCCGAAGTGCTGAAAGAGTTTGTAGTAGAGAAGGAGTGGCGACTACCATTCTCTGGCAAACAACGAAAAATTTTGGCTAAGTATTTTCATGCAAGGTGGAAGAGTGCTCATAGTCCACTCCATAGTGTTACTTACATGCTCGATCCAGAGTATTGGAATTTAGATCTGATGTCCAATACAGAGGTGGTAAGCGATTTCTATCACGTGGTCAACACGTTCTACTCCTATGTTTAGGATCGGATTGATTGCATCAAAGAAATCAGTGAAGAAGGTCCCTTTGTGAATGATTTTGTACAAGTAATGGCAATAGAGCAACCTGCATGGAAGTTGTGGATGATGAATGGTGGAGAGCATCACTCTACCTTATGTCCCCTTACAATGAAAGTACTGGCACAATGTGCAGCAAACTCAAGTTCAGAGAGAAACTAGAGTATGTACAAGTATTCTCACAGCACTATTTGCAATAGACTATTAGCAGACAAAGAAAAAAAATTAGTGTATATGTTTTGCAATGAAAAGATATTGAATCACATCGAAAGTGCTGGCTACGAGGAGGAAATGCCAACCTGGTTGATGATTGTCAAAATGAAGACAAAGAAGAGTTCAATGTTGGTGTATCTCAATGCACTATAGACGAAATAGAAGAGAATTTGATAATAGATGTGGAGGTTGAATTACAAGGAGAACCACAACACTCAAACTTAGACCAGATAACAACTTTACAGATTCAATATAGCTTGAGAGTAGAATGAGTAAATATCAAAAACCGTTGTAAAAGACCTTGTATTCAAATGTGTTTTGATCATATACAAGGATTCATATTCGCGATTATACATAGTTTTTTATCTCAATTGTGTTGCTTTGAAGCAACATCTTGCTCATCAAATAGATTTCTAATTGTGCTAAGGGCATCTTGGTAGCCTTTATTGAATTTATACTCATTTGCCATGCCAAACATAACATATATTCCTTGTGGAATATCTTGTGAACAGATTGCGCATCGGCTACTATTTTGCATTAAACAAATAAGACAAACAAAGTGATAATAATGACCACATGTCAATGTATAATATCCACTCCATCCATCAAAATTCTTGTAGCAAACTAGACATTGGGAAGATGAGGATGCATCTGAAGTAGATGAGGGGACCAAATCTAGATGCAGACAAGGTGGCTAATGTGTGTCCCTTGTACAGGTGTTGGATTCACTCATTGTGTCAGATTTTGAACGTCCTAGCTTAAGCGGTGAATGCTTTTCTCCATCCGCACTTGTGAGGGTTGGGGTGTCTGGGTGGCTATAGAAAGCCATGTTATTTCTGCATCTTTCTCTGTCAACTGTGTCATGTAAATATCCTTCTCTCTCTTTAACTGCGGGTCGATGTCTTCCACTATCAATACCAGCTCATCTCGGGTGAAAGTGACACAACTCTCCCTTTTATCATGAGTGGCAACAGTTGTCTCCTTCGACGAAAAATCTAATGGTTGCTGTTGCACAAAGTGAACATACAACATTTTTGCAAAATATAGCGAACAATCTACATTGTGCATGGGATAGCCATAAACTTCCAAGTAAATCCTCTCAGCATCTTCTTTGATCGCATCATGGTTGCACTTCAAAACCTTCCACCTTCCTTTCTTGATCTCTGCGTCCTCACATAGCCATATTGTCTTGATCATGTCCTTCGTCACTTCTTTATTGATCTCTTTCCATTGCATGTGGTTTTGATTTTTCCATTTTGAGAGTCATCGAGCAGTGCACATCGCTTGTTGTGCCGACATATCGTGTGCTAGAGACTTCATGCACTGAAATGCATTAACAACCGCTTGTTGTTGATCATTGAGTAGTGATTAGGTGCCAATATCTTGTTCTTCATCGGCCATTTTCTCTTGGAGCTGCAATCAACAGAAAGACAAATATTCAGTATCATTAGCAAATATATATTCTCATGATTCAACAGTCTCACAGATGCACAAGATAGCAACTTCTTGTCCACTACATAAGACGTCAAAATCCACTAAATCAAACCACAACTAATGCGACTAATTGAACCACAAGGCAAATTTGAAATACCGACACTCAGCACGACAAATTTGAAATGACTAAAGATAATTGACTCAATTAGGTGAACCACTTCAAAGAAGATAATACACCAATTAAAAAAACAATACCCTGGACAAGACAGATATATCATAAAAATGTTTAGATCGGATAAAATGATGGTGCAAGTTCAACAAGGGGACGTTGGACAGGGTTAGGGTCTATATTTAAATGTTCTTTGAAAAATATCAACACGTGAGAAACATTTCTTCTTTGTTCCCGCTCTTTTAATTTCATCCAGCAATCTACTTGAATCCGAATATCTCTCATAAAATCTTCATCCGGGTGGTGAAAAACTTCTTCTAGAAAATTAACTTTTCTGGCTGCACTCCAAAAATCTTCCAACATGTCGAATAGATGTCCCAATGCATAAATGTCACTCCCTTTTGTGTATGCATCTATGCACCGTGGATTGTATAGTTCTGGAGCAATTCACGGTCACTTAGCCATCTCGGCATCCCCTGCTCTCTGTGCCTCCAAAACTGTAGAGTCCAACTGTGCGCTTGGATGCAAATAATTAATTGATGCGTGCTTAGCTAGCGTTCTGAGCATCATCTCTCAATCAATGATGCCAATGCGGGGTTTATTGACGCGAGTAAAGTCCAACATTATGTTGAACGGGTGCAGGTCACTATGCACTATCCCGGTCGAGTGGGTAGCCACAACACCATCGATTAAGGCATGACAAATGGTTGGCATCTATTGGGGTAAAGCCCCATGTGGCCAATTAGACCAGGTGCCCGCCCACTATACTTATTCATAATGTACATAATAGAATAAGGGGGGCTTACATGTAGAGAGTGAGTTTTAGCCCCTTCAAACACAAGGTCTCCTCTCTTCTCCATTGTTGCACACACTCACACACGCTCCCACTCGTGCACTTCAACTGGTATCAGAGCTTTGGCTTCCCGACAAATGGAGTGCTACAAAGAAGTGAGCTTTCGGCTATGGTGAGCTCGCTTTCGGCGAAAGCTTGAGATCACTGAGCAACCACCAGATCTGTGCTCATGGAAGCTTGAGGGACATTCCCAAGCTTAAGAGAAGGGTGTATTGCAAGTGTGTATGCTTTTTTGCAGCCATACTTGCAGGAACAATGCATATTTTTATTTCCGCAGGTCATTTTTCGGGTTCCAACAAGTGTTTTTGCATAACGTTTGCATACGGAATGCGCTTTATGCAAGGTTAGGGTGTAACCTGAGGTTTTGGCATGCTCCAGACGCAATGGTGATGTCCATTTGGCTTGATTTTGACCTCTGAATTTTCTACAGCAGCAGTTGTTTATTGTGTGTCAAGGATTTCACACATGGTTTACTCTCGGGTGTGAGAGTGGTAATGGCTGCAAGTTTGCTCATAGGTGGGAGGATACGATGTATGCCTTTGGATACGATGTATGCATTATGTGGTTTGATGCTCAAGGAGTTGAGACTTTGGGGCAGCTCATGTATGCTTGAGTGCGGATTTTGCGTATGATTTGCTCATGGTTTTGAGCATGTTTATGGCATGTATGGTTATTAAGGTTTGATAGCCAAATACTGTTGAAACTCTGCCGAACTTTTCTTGTGAGTTTATTTGTTATGCGCATGGTTTGCAATCGTGTTTTGATTGCATTTGGCACTCATTGGTTGCATTGTGAGAGTGTTTGCTCACCGGATTCTGTCATTTGACATAGATGCGGTAATCTCTTTAGGTTGGGGATTTTTCATGCTAGTTTCATCGATTCTCACATAGTGCTCTTGAATTAGAGCGGGTGTTTTGGCATCATTTGAGTGGTTTTGCTCACTTGTTCATTACATTGATCGCCATATTTGTTGACACTTCTCTTAGACAGCTTATGCCAGCTTATGTTTGTATTTTGACAGTACTTGGTGTATGAGTTAGCCAAGCTTTGGCTATTGTCAGTTGATCGACTTGTGCTTGGTCTTGTCACAAGTTATTGTCATGGATTTGGCATGCACATCATTGTCAGGATTTATGCTTTTCCATACAAATTTTGATGGTTCAAACTTTGAGCATTGGAAAGCAGGTATGCATGCTGCATTGACTCAGTTGGTCCAAGTGTTGCCACTACAAGGCATGGATGCTAGGCCAGAGTCTATGACTAACAATGAGTGGGAGGACTTGGATGAGCTTGCACATTCAACGATCATGTTACCCCTTGGTGAGTCTGTCTACTATCGCATTGGTTTGGATGCATGTACAACTAGAGAGCTATGGCAAATATTGTGCAATGCTTTTGGCACAAATGAGTGTAGAGAGATGCCTACAGTCAAAGGACAATCTTGCAGACATAGAGATGTTGTGTGTTGGCATTGTGGTCATACAGGGCATGTACATAGGCGTTGTTTTCGATGGATGAGACAACACAGGAGATAGCACAAGAGGGATGCTATCACTTTGGATGATGTGGGAGCAGATGTAACGTATGTGGCTACGCATGACAGAGATGTCACCTTTTCTTCCATGTTTACTCTTGAATTTCTTATGTCGGTTTTCGACGACACATTACCTTCGCATTGGATACTAGATGTGAGTGCTAGATTTCATGTCACGCCGAGTCGTGAGTGGTTTAGCACATATGCTAGTTTGTATGCTTGGACGTGTGTGTCTAGCTGATGTCAGACTATCGTTGCCGAGTGGTGCATCATATGTGTTGGGAGATATACGCCATGTGCCAGGTTTGACGCAGAGCTTGATCTCTGTGAGTCAGTTACGAGATAGTGGATGCTAGGTAGTGCTGGATGAGCACAATTTCAGATTGCATTGTGGACAGCTAGTCATAGTGAGAGATGCTAGTGTTGGCAGGATTCATGCGATGCGAGTACGTCACATACGAGATGACACACTCTTCGTGCGTATGTAGCCATGCAGAGAGACGAGGCATGTCTCCTTTGCAGATAGGTTGCATGATGCTCCAATTTGTGAGCATGTTGAGCCAATTGTGCAGACATTTGTACATTAGGGCATGTCATTCGTGGATACGATGATGAATATGGATGGTTTGAGTGTTGAGGATTCAGCCATGATTCACGATTCAATCATTCATGAATATGCTTAGGCCAGAGGCTGATGTGTGTGAGTTAGAGCTAGGCATTTCTCTTACCACACAGGGTTCAGGACAGAACAGATGCTCTTGGTGCGCATGTGACATGCGATGGACACGAGGATGGATTCCAAGGATCGGAGTTGGGGTGTCAGGGTTATTACCATGAGTGGAGTTCTGACTGAGATGGTCAACTTGGCAGATATTGCTAGGATTGCATCAACATTTGGGAGTCTCATGTACGAGATACTGATCTTGAGACCCGAGATTGCATTTGCAGTAGGTGCATTTGCAGTGGGAGCAGTTAGACGTGTAGTGCTGACGTTGGCCTTGAGCATAGGGGTACTTTGCAGCGTATGGTGAGATACCTTCACGATGTGTGCGGCTTTGGTGAGGAGTATGGTGTCGATCGCTCTATACTTTCTCTACGATTAGAGCCAGATGCACATAGATTCAGTGAGCCAGTGGGCGTTGGCTGAGGCCATACTTGTGATGGCCTTGTACAGGTTTTGTATGGTTTTCTTTTCTCTCTCATGGACACATTGGCCTTTACGTGGGAGTTGTTGGGGTAAAGCCCCATGTGGCCGGTTAGACCAGGTGCCCACCCACTATATGTATTCATTATGTACATAATAGAATAAGGGGGGCTCACGTGTAGAGAGTGACTTTTAGCCCCTGCAAACACAAGGTCTCCTCTCTTCTCCATTGCTGCACACACTCATACACACTCTCGCTCGCACACTTTAGCATCTGCTTGATCACTTCTTTGATCCATGCCATGTCTATCTCTTGTACAAGAAGATTTGCTGCAGGCAATGACCTCCAGCCGTGTTGTAGCATGTGCATGTGTCATCTAAACAATCCGTAAGCGAATGATAAGCGGCACATCATGTCGCCCACTGTACCGCCATTGTAGTATGGGAGTATTGTGATCCAAGGAGCTTCGGTAGTAAAGCCAATGCACCTTACAATGGAGGGGTGAATCGTTTGCATTCCTTGCTCTGTCTGAAAGCTATCAAATTTTGCCTCACTCCCTCCCTTGTAACATTTTCCCACATATGTAATGTGGTCTGGAAAAAAAGATATGCCTTTGATGGTGTACAATGTGCACACACCAAAGAAGCCTGCTCCAAGCCTCATACCTTCTACCAAGGCTTTGTGAGGGATGCCGACAAGATGAGAGACTTGGCATTCAAAGCTGTGCACATGATTGTGCCGGTGCTGCTGGCATCGGATCGCCCTCCCAAAGCTGCTTGCACATCTTGGGCCATCTTCAATCTCTTGGGTAAGGCTGCTTGGTCCTACGCTTTCACATGCTTCATCTTTACCTTCTTTTCTTCCCACAATTTATCCCAAAGCTCTAATTTTGACATGTCGCAGGCAGGTGGGATATCTTCCTTTAAGTCTCTGCAACATACTTTCATTTTGCCAACATTGTTCTAACCTTGTGGTGGGGGTCAAATTCTTGAATCCCTACTGGAATCAACAACTTGTATTGGCCTTCACCTTGTAGCCTGCACTCTTTGATGAAGATATCGCTTTCACTAATCTTATGTATGCAACCATCTGCACATGATGAGATTGCCAAATACATTCTTTACGAATGGCACGCATCATACTTTTCTTTTGATCTGGCGTCATGTTTGCATTGGACAATAAAAAACAGTGTATCAAATACAAATTCATGGTTGCGAATGACACTAACACTCTCACACTATTTCAGGCAAACCCTTAACCACGACTTGAAGACTTTAAGAAATGTGCTAGGAAATATTGATAAAAATTGAAAACAATCTTCACTTAAATTTGTAATTTGTTACACGTGTAAAATGCAAATCAAACAAATGGTTTATAAGAACTTAATTTACATCAAACAATGCATGTTAACAGTCTGGCATATTTCAGCATATATTGAATTTTAACTTATATTTTTCACCGTGCACACATACTAGTTCAAACAAAGCACACACCGGCTTAAAGACTTCAAAAACATTTAAAACATTTGAAGTATACAAGTCGGACTAGAAAATTGCAAAGAATGTCTTGCTCTTTAAAAAGACAGAAAAAAATAAATAACATGCAGATTGTGTTCACACGCTTTTTTACATAGAATTGTAGCATTCAAAATAGCGATGATAATTGATGCTCTGTAAAAAGATATAAAAGAATATTTAACATGTAAATTGTGTGCAAATTCTTTTTTACATAGAATTTATGTAAATAAAGCATTAAAAGTAGCGATTATGCTTGAGGTCCTATTAAAAGATAAAAAAGAATATTTAACATGCAAATTGTGTGCAAATACTTTTTTGCATATAATTTATATATATGGAGCATTTAAAATAGTGATGATTGATGAATAAAGCACTCTTTTGAATATGATTAGCTAGTATATGATTTCATATGAATAGTTAAAAACAACAAAATCAAACAATTCAAACATTTGTATATAAAATACTCTTCACACCCGCGTTACTGACCAGAGTATTTCATATACTTAATACTTAAAATACTCTTCACACCCGCGTTACTGACCAGAGTATTTCATATACTTAATACTTAAAAAATTAACTGCACATGCACATACAAATTATATGACGTTCGTATGGCCGGGTTAACGACCTAAATGCCACATTTATGCAAAAACAAATGCTTCTAGCAAAAAACACTCTATTAGTCGTGTTACCGATCGAGTGCTGCCTGAATCTAAGGAGAAATAATGGCTTGCATACGAACATCATATAGCCGCGTTACCGATCGATGCCCATATGTTTCTTGGGAAAGGGGAAGGAAAGTTGACTTACCATAAGCATATTAGATTTGCCTTACTAATGTAGTACCCAGACAGTAAGCCAATACTTACCACAAGGACACCATCTTCCCTGCGTCACCGAGGTGAAGCCCCTGTGGTAAGCATTGTTCCGTAGGACAGCTTACGCACACACTCCCATTGTGTGGTAAGGTACCTTATGACTTCCGTGCAATACAAGAAAAGGCACGCTACCTGTATACAACGCATACACACACACAACACATACCCGGATTGTATGGTCAGGTACTCCGCTATACTTCCACGGACTGCGATGCAGAGCACGCTCCCACACGACCCCCCCCCCCCTCTCTCTCTCTGTCTTTCTCTCTCTCTCTCTCAAGATAAAACAAAGAAATAACACCCAGCGGGCCCGATTGGGCCCATATATATAAAATTCTACGGGCCCGTCGGGCTTTTTAGTATTCCCAGCGGGCCCGCAAGGAAAATGGAAAAGCCCGGGGGCCCGCCGGGAATATTGGAAAGCTCGATGAGATTTTAGTGGGTTTCCAGGTGCTTTGTGATCATGTTTAGTGTAATCATGTAAATGTGTCAATAAGACCTTGTGATCACACAAAATTTATTGTAATTATGTAAATATTAAATACATGCGAGCAATCTCCCACTTTTGTTGCCAATTTGGCATTGTTTATGGTTGAGTTTGTTTTCTTGCCATACTTTGGTTTCTTGGCACCCATATAGGAGACATGTGTGATCGTTCAGAGTCTATGAGAGATGCACAAGGTTTTGACACGTGCTAGAGCGGTGGCTTCATATGCTAGTAATGGTGATTCCCTGTTTACCTTTAGAGTTCCTCCTGCTTACATGTCTTTGAGCGGTGACACTTCTCCCCATTGGTTGTTAGATGAGGATGCAGTTTTCCACGTCACACCACATTGTGAGTGGTTTAGCACCTTCTCTAGTGAGAGCTTTGGTTGTGTGCACTTAAGACGATAATTCCGCATTTGACATTTCACTTATAGGATGTGTTTGCTTGTCATTGCCCAGTGGTGCATCCAATACGCTACAACATGTGCGCTATGTTTGCTAGTTGAGACAGTTTGATCTCAGTAAGATAGTTAGCAGATCATGGGTGTAAGAAACTCCTTAGAGAGTAGCCTTTCCAATTGCATTTTGGATCATTAGTGATTTTTAAGGGAGCCTGCAATAGCTTGGTTTACCCTATGCATGTATCTGAGGTACGAGATGGCATAGTCTTGTTTTTGCTGTTGACATGCGTTGAGAAAGAGACGAGATGTGTCTCCTTCGGGGGTGAACTTCAGTGTGCTGAAGAGATAGAGCATTTAGTTGGGCAGAACATGCCTGCAGACTCTATAGAGACAAAGGTAGAGCTTTAGTGCTCTAGTGAGACACAACACACGCTATCAGAGTCTATGTAGGCAACGGTAGAGCGGGTATGCTCCCTAGAGACAAAAGTAGAGATGACAGGCATGGAGTTCATTGATATGCTCATGCTAGAGACCAACGAGTTGATGCTAGGACACACGGTTTTGCCTATGGGTAAGAGAGACGTAGCAACCCCAGTGTTGGTCATGAAACATTCATACATGATGAGTCATGTTGATGATGTAGTGCATGCAGATAGCGTAGGAAAGTCTAGAGGAGCCAAGTTTGCACAGATTTTGTCAGTGTTCTGGCATCTCATGTATAACCTACTAGTATGAAGGTCCAAGATAGCAGCTCCTAATGGAAGCATTTGTAGCAGGGATTGTTAGCTGTATGGTGCTTGACACTAGCATGATGCTTCGTGGAGCTTTATAGACCATATAGAGTTGCCTACCAGAATTACATGTAGGCTCTAGCGTGGATACACATAGTCGCCTATTCCTAGAGTTGATACAGTTGTGCATGTAGATTGACTGAGAAATCCAATGGGTGTAGGTGAAGAGAGTCCTCACCTATTTTCTTGTACATACTAGTAGTTTAGCTAGTAGGTCCCACTCATCAACGCATCACCTTTAAGAGAGATTCTATTGGGATAAAGGCGTTGCACCTTTGCTCGGAGCCGGACATCCAGTGTTCATCCGCCCACTATGTGTACATACACATTTCTTATTCTTCATATACACAATGATTAAGGAGCTCCTCAATTTCACTACTTGGAGGTTGCTCCACCCACACAACATGGTCTTGCTTCTCTCCTTCCCCGCATGCACCGCACCATGTACATGTGCATTTTTCACTATGCACACTCACAACTTCTTCATGGCTTGCATCCATTATGTGCTCAAGATCTTGCTTTTATGCATCTTTTGAACTTTTAGGTGTGCTTTCCATGCAATTGTTGTCCAAGTTGATACCTCGTCGATGGGTTTTGACCCATCTTTATCATGGTCTCCACCACCATCACATCCCCATAACCTCAATATAAAAAGATTCCCTCTATCAAGAAGTAGTAATATACACACTATTTGTGTCTTAACTTAGAGAAATTTTAAGAGAAAATTCTTTTTGGACATTTTTAAACTCTTTCCAAGTAGACTTTGCGACTTCAACAACATAAAGAAGAATTGTTATCACTAAATGTATCAAAAAGGCTCGGGGGGTGCACTATATAATCATGTTAATGTATAAAATGAGTTCGATAGGAGGGGTTTTAAAATGCAAAAAATAGACAATTTAATAGAGATACATTAAAATGAGGGATTTTATATGCAATTTTGAAAAAAAAATCTAAAGTAAAGGGTCATTTTGTTCATTCAAACATGTTAAAAGAGGGGTTTTTTTAATATCGTGCGAGCGCACATTATATAGGGGGTACTAAACGGTGAACCCCTTGAGCAAAAAGGGACTTCTTAACACTAGTTTGGTAACCGAACATGACATAAAAGTGTCCTTTTAGAGTTTTGGAAAAACAATCAAATACCCTTATCTTATGTATGTACGTGTTTTTAGAGGTCCTTGATTCAACTCAAAGCTAACACCACAATTTATGTGAGAAAAATAAGAAAAACTCACAAACTCTTGATTTGTATGGTTGTGAGGAGCTCTCAAAGCCAAAGGAGTGCTCAATTTGACAAAAAACAACAAATCTAGGTGAACCACATTTTACATAAGGTATAAAAATCTCCAAACAATGAGCCTATTTTTCTCATAAACATCAACGAGTTCTTGACCAAAAACTATGGTTGCTACAGACCCAAAAATTTCCTTTTTAACATAGAATTAAGTACAGAAAAGGTACATTTTTGCATTTTGCTTGTACCTATCATCAATGTTTCCATGCATATTAAGAACCCAACATTTGATATCCCCCACATTAAATTTGTTCTCAAATTCATATTATGATCTCTTGTCAATTTCCAAATGATATATATCATATTCATGCCATGTGTGTTTAGCCAAAACCTCAAGGTCAAGATACTTAAAGCTCTCAATCACTTCAAGTGCCTCGTTATTGTACACAATGCAAGACTACTTTCTATGGTTGGTTCCACAAGCATAACATTTATTTTGAATTCATTCACAATCCTCCCACAATGCAAGAAGAAGCAACCATAAGCTTTTGTGCATCTTAGATACAATATGTGCTAGAAGCACCGCATTATTTGTATGCAATCAATACATGATTATGGCATGCAAATAGTAACCTCTTCAATGCCTTCTTATTGCATAAACTCAAGTAACAATTGTTCTAATTGATCAATGCATATCCAAAGCGATGTAGTAGCACTAAACATCCTTGTTTAACACCAATAGTGCTTGTGAAACATCACATCATTTGATGTGTGATACGTTTAACCTTGCACTTCAACATGACATGGTATGTCTTATGATTGAAGCACTAATGGGGTCACGTCTTTGCATAAAGGAGGTGACGTAAAGAATGTAAATAACTACCACACTATCATAATTGGGTCTCTTATGATAGTCATTTGAGTGTATAATAGAGATAAAGTCGAGTGAATGGATTGAAAATAATGATAAGCGTGTAAAAGAACATGCAGGGCTTCATTCAATATCATAGCACCGTTGATAATCTTGTCACTCTTTATGTTCTCATGGTGGAGAGAAGAAGATTGAAAGGTGAGAAATTGTATTACTACGTTGTGGACTTTAAAAAAGCATTTGATATGATTCCTCATAACAATTTACAGAGAAGGATGAAACAAAAATGCACGTACCAAGTGAGCTTATGTATAGATAAGACTCAAGTTACCCAAACTCTAAACTAGCTTGCCCTAGTTTGTGTGTGTGTGTGTGTGTGTCTGTGAGAGAGAGAGAGAGAGAGAGAGAGAGAGAGAGAGAGAGAGAGAGAGAGGGGCCCGAGACATTTGTCAATGATATTAGTTAAAGCGTGCTATAGTCCCACGTTGCCAAGTAAACAAGTCAAATTGCACGCAAGGAGGAATATTGGTAATAATCCGAGCCTAGTCTAAAACGTCTAGCATGCCAACAGCTTCATGACTAGCAGGAACGAGAGCAAGGAGGAACTTGCCCCAGTGGATGGGCTTGAATCAGGGGTGGCTCTTGATGAGGTCGGGGTTCTGGAGTCGCCTGCTGGGGTCTTTGAGGAGGAGGCCTTTGAGAAGGGAGTGGGCCTCTTTGGAGAGGAAGGAGGGCAGCTTGAGGCGCTCTTTGGGGATGCGGACCATGAGGTGGCCGTAGTCGCCGATGTCATTCAAAGGCGGGCAGCCCACCAGCATCTCAAACATGCAGATTCCCACGCTCCACCAGTCGGTGGCGTGGCCGTACTGCTTGTTCAGATCCACCTCCGGCGCCATGTAGAGCCCGCTACCCGCCCGATGGTACCACGGCATGTGCTTGCCCATCTACAGCTCGTGGGCCAGGCCCAAGTCAATGAGCTTTACGTGCTCCTGGGAGTTGTCCAAGACCACGTTGTCGGGTTTGATGTCGCGGTGCAGGACTCCGTTGCTGTGGAGATGGGACACGGCACACACGAGGTTGGCCATGAAGCGCCGGGCCTTCTCCTCGCTCAGCATGTGCTCCTTGCCTAGAAGAGAGCGAAGGGTTCCTCCGCCCACGTAGTCCAGCACGGCGATGTTGTGAGTGTGAGTTCTGAAGGAGCTCCAGAGGCGGAGCACAAAAGGGTTGGGCGACAAGCAGCTCAGGATCTTGTGCTCCACCTCCCAACACTTATCGTTTTCCTTGGCGACCGCTTTCAGGGCATACACCCACTCAGGCTCGGGGGATGCACTATGTAATCATGTTAATGTATAATGTGATTTCAAAGGAGGGGTTTTAAAATACAAAAAATTTAGGAAATTTAACAGAGATACATTAAAGTAAGGGGTTTTTATATTCAATTTTGGAAAATTTCCCTAAAACAAGGGGTCATTTTATTCATCCCGGCATGTTAAAAGAGGGGTTTTATTAATAACCCACGAACGCATGTTATATAGGGTGGTATTGAATGGTGAACCTCCCGAGCCCACAGGTAAGGGGTGGGTTAGCCCTAAAGCTTAGAAAGATGAAAAGAAGGACCCTACGGATGATGGTGCAGGTCCCAATGATAGAGGGGACAAGTATAAGGATGATGATGATGACAACCCACCCTCTCCTCCACCACCAAGTTCAACAATAGGTGGATCATAGACTAATGCGAGACAAGGGTCATAATTTGAGAATGTTTGAAAGCATTTTCTTACAAGCTTTCTCCAGGTTAAGACACAAACGTCATATATTCTCCTACTTCTTGAATCTTTCAATTGAGGTTATGGGCATGGAAAGGGTTGTGGAGTACAGGGTGTAAGCATGTTAACTTGTCATGCTTTTTGTGCTAGTTATCATGTGGCAACAAGCATATCTTGTAAGCATAATGAGAGTGTAACTTTTCAAACGTGTGGGAATCCATCAAATATTTCAAAATAGGGAGACCACCCTGAATCCACTTTCCTGACCATTTACGCAGTGTTACTCTGAGGGGAGTGAGGCAGTCAAAATGTGTGGAGAGAAGTGGAGTGGGACAGTCAACATGCATGGAGAGAAGCGGGATGCAGGGGCCAGAGGTAAGAGAGAACCAAAAACAAAGTCGAGGGTTGAACTTTCTGCTGCTTCTTCTCCGCCCCGAAAAAGGGTGAAGCTCTTTGATTCCCCAGCATCCCCAATGGAAAAGACCTTGCATACAAAGGGGAAGGATGACTCAGGTACTCTCTCTCTCTCTCTCTCTCTCTCTCTCTCTCTCTCTCTCTCTCTCTCTCTCTCTCTCTCTCTCTCTCTCTCTCTACCTCATTATGATTTGCGAGGATAGTTGCTGGTGCTGTCTTGGCTGGACAATTGTCCCTTGATGTTGGCTTTAGCAGTAGGACATCTTGTGAATGTCACTTGAAATACAATCTCTCAAGTCGAAGTCTGGCTCAATAAGCACAAACCAGTGTTTGATTTGAACCTTGAAATTGGAAGGAAGTGCTCAATACTGCACTTTCCTACTGCTAATCTTGTGACATTATGGGTGTGCAGGCCGATGGAAAGCTCCAAAGTTTACAGTCCAAGTACAGAGCAAGTTCTGTATTACAGCAGAAGAGTTCAATGATGTTCATGGCCTCTCCCTGGCTGGTGCCAACCCCAAACTAGTGAGGTGGGATGAGATCAGTGATGTGGAGTGGTTCAGTTTTTCAGAGAGTCAAAGAATCGTAGTCACTATCGCAATAAATGCAGTTGTTTGTGTACTGATATGTTCGACCAGGTGATGCAACTGCATTACAAGGTGTACCAGAAGCCCCCAACAAACATGGAGATCAACTCTGCATTCGCCAAGGGGTTTGTAAAAGAATTCAGCCCGGAGGCAATTGCATGTAGCTCAGCCATGCAATTCAATTGGGCTGAATTCGTTGTCCAGCATTTGCAGGACCTCCGAGAGAAAGGGTACTACGAGGCCCATGTCGAAAAGTGGAGGATGTGCAATGTATGTCAAAACATCCAGGAGGTGCAAGCTGAAATGAAGGAGGATACCAAGGAGACACCCATCTCTCACCACAACACTCACCAGCAGGCTGAAAGCCTATCATTTTTTGGCGTTGAGAATTTGCAGCACATAAAGGCTGCCTCTGAAATTCTCAGCAAACAACTGCAAGATGCTAAAGAACACCTTCTAACTGCAAAATCAGAGTTTGAAGCGAGGGTTGTCCAAGCAAGCAATGCTAGGGTCACCCCATTTGTGCTTGTTATGAGACAAAAGCTTCACGACGCTGAAAATGAATTACAGAGGTTACTACAGAGCGACAACATGGATGCAAAGAGGGATATAGAGTGTAAAGTAAAAATGGAGACATTTAAAGAGACATTGGAAGGTTTGGCATTTCTTGACAGTGAGGACACTCTTGCTGCTGACTCAACTTGTCAGCGTGTAAGTGCGTGACTTTTATGCTTCTACCGTATGATTGGAATACGTGCACAACAAACCTATGTACTTACCATGCTCCTCTTTTTTTTGGTGTGTAGATTAATGTGGAGGTTATGGAAGAAAAAGTGAATGCATGTGAAGGTCAAATGCAGCTTCTAATGCACACGAGCAAGATGCTACAAGGCTCCTCCATTCCCACTGCCCTGTGCAATATGGCTATGGGCACTTTTATAGACAGTATAGAAGGGGTATGCGATGGGACGATGATCAACCCGTGCAGTGGCTGGAGTTTGCCACTTGAAGTAAAGGGAACCAATGCCAGGGTCAAGATACCCTATGGGAATAGGTACCACTTTCTCTGCTTTGCAGCTGCATGCTCCTTGTCGACAAAATGTAGAGTTGTGACTTGCCAGCAAAGGATACCACAAGAATGGTGTTGGAAACCCGCAGAGCAAAGACATCCAATCACACCAACATCTGGTAAGATTGTACAGGGTGTGCTAATTAGCATACCTAGTGTGTTAATTAGAATATTGAGTGTGTTAATTGGATATGCTAATTAGCATACTGGATATGCTAATTAGCATACTTGATAGGCTAAATAGCATACAAGATAGGCTAATTAGCATACTAGATATGCTAATTAGCATACTAGATATGCTAATTAGCATACTGGGTATGCTAATTAGCATATTGGGTACCTGGGGAGATCACTTAATAAAAATGTAACCTATCACGTGAGTTCAACCGAAGGGTATTTAAAGTTCTTGAAACTTACAGAAATATATATATAGAAGGGCATGAATTTTTCAAATTTGAAAAAAACTTACATATTTTAAAAGAAAAGGATACATTATATTCCTACCAGAATTCACAGATAAGGGGGTCTACAAACATTTCTTGAACGCACGTGATATGGTAGTTTTACACATAGTGAACCCCCCGAGAGTGGGTATGCTAATTAGCATACTGAATATGCTAATTAGCATACTGGGTAAGCTAATTAGCATACCCAGTGAGAATATTGAGTGTGTTAACTGGATATGCTAATTAGCATACCTTGTGCTCAGTGTACAGATTAGATTAAGTTTGGCATATTAGCATATCTAGTAAGTTAACTACCATATCTAAATGCTAAATAGCAAACTGTATATGATGATTAGCATACTGGGTATGCTGATTAGCGTACTGGATATGCTGATTAGCATACTGGATATGCTTATTAGCATATTGGATATGTTAATTAGCATACTGGATATACTAAATAGCATACCGGGTATGCTAATTAGCATAGTGGGAATGCTCATTAGCATACTGGGTATGCTGATTCACGTACTGAGTATGTTGATTAGCATACTGGATATGCTTATTAGCATATTGGATATGCTAATTAGCATATTGGATATGCTAAATAGCATACTGGGAATACTAAATAGCATACTAGATATGCTAATTAGCATATTGGGTATGCTAATTAGCATATTGGATATGCTAATTAGCATACTAGGACTGCTAGTAGCTAGCATACAAGGACTGTCTTTTAGCGTACAGGGTGTGCTTATTAGCATACCCACAGTGTTAATTAGAATACTAAGTGTGTTGATTGGATATGCTAATTACCATATCTTGTATGCTAATTAGCATACTTGTGCTCAGTGTACAGACTAGAGTAAGTTTTTCATAATGGCAAATCTAGTAAGTAAGCTACCATCTCCATATGCAAACTAGCATATTGGATATGCTAGTTAGCATACTCATCAATTCGAATTAGCATATTGGGCTTGTCAGCATAATGGATTCCAATGTATGCTAGGCCGCACACATAGTCACAGCATATCAAAAATTCTCTAACATACATGACATGCTTATATGAGTCTTAATCCACGTTTTTTGTTGCAGGCCTGTGGCAGTCCCTCCGTGATGTGGGCAGTGTGCATGACACAAAGGGCAAGGGAAAGGCTATAATGGAGGACCTTTCGATCGAGGAGAGTGATGAGCTTGATACAGGTGAGAACCCTTTGACGGAGAAGGGTGTTGAGCTGGATGCAAGGAGTGAAGGGGTGGATGAGGGCTCCCAGCAGATGCCAAATGAAAGCATGAAAACAACGGAGGAAGGTGGTGATGTGAGCAGGAATTCAGAAGATGAAAAAGAAGATGATTTTTTTGTTATGGCTCCTCATGTGCCTCGTGTGCCAGCGATGCCTGCTGCAACTGACAAAGCAGAAGCTTCTCAGCATACAGTGGCTAGTGGCTCAGGGGAAACTTTGAAGAATGACAACATAGAAGATGAGCAAGAAGTTGGTGACAACAGCCCTCTCGAGGGTTTTTTGCGTAAAGCTCAGCTGAAAAGAAAAGTTGGCCTTGAAGAGGTACCCAAAGACATTGCAAGCACAGCCTATGGTTCGGACAAGGCTGAAAGCTCCAAAGGTGAAAAGAAAGCCACCCGCTCAAGAGCTTGCAAAAAATTGTGTTAAGACTTATTGCTCCCTACCCGGTTGTGCCCTTCACTGTATATGCTAGACCATTTTGAAACCCAAATGCATATTGTAACTGACATGCATTTTGTTTTCCAATGAAAATGTATTTTTGTGCAATATAAATCTGAGCAGCAGTTCATTGTAATAGTTCATTATAATTTTTGCGGTTTTTCTTTTTTAAACTCGTTCATTTTGTATCGCGGTTTCCCTGTAGAGGAAGAGAAACAGGCATTAATCGTCATGCCTGATGCAACTGCGGCCATGCAATGGCAGAAATTGCGGAGATGGAGAGTCCACAAAGCCAGGCAGTTAAGGAGACAGCAAATGGAGATTGAAAAACGCCTTGAACAATATTCACAGCTTGCTCGTAGTATTATTAAGCGCCTAAATTATGTGCACCCAAGTGGGCTAGTTATTTTTGCTGAATGGTATCCTCTACCAGACCTAATATGGGTGCCTAAGAGTTTATGTGATGAAAAAAGGGCTCTGGTGCTGGACCTGAACGGTCTTTTGGTGGCAGTGGTAGAGCCTCGCTTTGGTGAAAAGCCCCCGGCATATGCAGATGAAATGCTGAAATACGATGTACTTGATAAGCAGGTGTTCTGTCGCAAGGACAACCTTTTTTTTTGGACTGGTGCCTGCAGTTCTTTAATGTGTTTATATGGAGCACAAGCCTCCATCGTAAAGTCATGAGTATTTGCCATACTGTTTTTAAAGAGCAGGTGCCAAAGATTACTGGGTTTTTTGCTCAAGCGCACTGTACAAAGAAATCCTGGCAGATCCAGAGAAAACCTGTGTTTATGAAAGACTTATCCTTGTTCTGGAAACACACTCCAGGGTACAACTCCCAAAACACACTTATAATCGATAATAGCTTCTACAAAGTGTTTCAGAACCCACCACAAATTTGGCTTGTTACTCCCAGTCTAGAGCACCTAGAGTGCTGAGCAGAGGGAAAAGTCCTTATAGAAACTTTGAAGTCCTGGCTTTTTCTTTCGCTGCAAACGGATGATCGGAAAGCATATGTTGCTGATAATGTGTTTGAGACAGGCTCAGATGAGTTTTCTGATGCAGTCGTCAAACGTTTGCTTGACATTCAAAAGAGGGATATAGAGGCTAAAAGACTGGAAGAAATTCATTGCAAACAGCGGGAAGCTGACCTAGAAGCAGAAAGAGAGGAAGAAAAGCTGGAGAGGGAAAGAAGAGAAAGTGAGCAGCATAGTGCCAACCTAGAAGCAGAGGAGGAAGCAGAGAGAAAAGAAAAGAGGCAGCAGGAAGAAGACAAACAGCGAGGACAGCCCGGTCACTACAAGCGCCCTCCAAGGAGGCCTTAAGGGTTTTTGGGGCAGTGAATGTCATTGTAAAATTGAACCCTATGTAAATAATTTGATGCTGGCAATTAATGTAAACAGTTTGATAGTTAGCATGCTGACCAACTTTATAATAAAACTGCATACCCTTATAGCAAAGTGGTATATAGAAAATCCAGTGGATACAACTTAAAAGCTGAAGGGCATGCTATTACAGATTGCTTCATAGCTTTCTAGAGTGATTGTGTACACCTGCCTTCTCCTTGGGACGTGCTCCATGGGTATTTTGATACATCGCACCAGATGTGAAAGTAGGTGAAAGATAGGCTGCTTGTGGTCTAGCTTGAAGGTGTATGCATCCAATTGCTTGTAATACAGTCCTTGCACAACATATGAGCCTCTATCAATTACATTGCTCCATTCATCAATGTACCCCTTCTCCACCTTCTCCTTTTCTGCAACACACTTGACCAGATAGAAATCCACATCTTCGGCGTTGGTTAAAGCATCTGGATTTACAGAAAATGTGTCTCCAAAACATAGAGCGCTTCTCAACACATCATGATGACCTTCGTATGTGAAGTCATCATAGCCAATGACTTCCTCTGTCGAAACTTCATCTGTTTGCTCAAGTAATGGCTGTAGAATCTAATAATCCCAAGCCTCAACGTGAGCTTTATTGATGCAGCGATTCCACCTTCCATTCATGCATGCATCACAGAAGCATGCCAACTTTCTTGTTGCAAGGGCAGTTGGATCCTACAGGTTGTGACCACGAATAGCATGCAAAGAGCGAGTTTTTGCCACAGTGGCACAATTCCACTTAACTTCCCTGTTAACATCTCCCTCTTTAACCTCCCAGAACACATGAGCACATTCCCTTTCTTTCGAAGGATATGATGCAGGTGCTCCCTACGACGATAGGTTGGCCTGGCAATAAGCAACCACATCTGCTCCACACTGCAATATAGATCCATTAGGTTTTAGTTGTTCATGGGTCAAGTTTCTTTTCACAACTGCTCCTGCACCATCATGCTCACCCTTGCCATGCCCTGATCCAAAGAAGAACCAGCTCATCCCAACTGCTCCTGCACCATCATGCTCACCCTTGCCATGCCCTGATCCAAAGAAGAACCAGCTCATCCCAATCCCTATGAGTCCACCATATCTTGCAACAAAATAGAAAGGCCTAGCTCCCTTGAATTGCGAGGCCCCACCATCTGACCACACCCAATGTTGTTTACAAGTGACACCCTCTTGTTGTAACCAGTCATAGTGTAGCATGAAGCAATGTTGCACAAACAGCGTGTCATGCACCCTATCATTTGATATGAAGAAGTGGATTGTTTTGACTACCTCCCCTGCCTTGCGGTAGTACGTTATGTGTAGAAAAATAGTTACTTGACTAGAGTGCCAATGCATTGACTGAATCTCATTTTTCTCCTTGAAGGCGTAATTTTCAGCAAAGTCAACAACTGAGACAATGACATCATCTGGAAAGCGAAGTATACAATCCTTAAATTGTTGTCCTTGCCATTGTGCCACATAGTTATGAGTGATGAAGAGCTTCAACTTGGTCTGCAACAGTCGAAGAAACTCAGCACTGCATTTCTTTATGCAAAAGATCTTTTCTTTTCTTACTGTTTCCATGCTTGTCTTTTACTTCTACATACGCAAATACTTTCACATTAATACTCTTACCTGGCTTTGATGTTTCAAAGCAACATAATTCTAACTTCTTTACTCCACATATCTTACAGTCTCCCATCAGTCATTCCCTTCTATGAAAACTGCATCTGCTGGCTTTGGACAGAGAACGGACCCCCACATCTGTGTGACACCTTTGAACGTGTGATGTGAAGCCAGGCAGCCGCTGCTAATGTTCTTGGCTGTAGCACAAATATTTCATACACAGTTGCAACATGTATCATGCAGCCCAGAAGCACGAGAGCGCATGTGGTTCAGTGCGTCTTTCAAAAAGGTCATCTGCATATGGTATTCGCAACAGCATGTGTACCTATCCTTCAGCCTCCTGCAAAAGAATGGCTTTAACATCTCAAACATCCTCATGCCAATCTTGCAATCTGGATGTTTTTGTTTGAATCTTTGAAAGAGCTCAACCTGAAATATCCATATTTGATCAGTATGTTTACTTGGAGAAATAATCCAAACACGACTATACGCATTGCTACTTAATACATCCACCATAGAAACAAATTGGTGTGTTAAACAACACATTGTATGGTCCTAACATGCATGTAACTGGGTATAACATTGTATACTAAGCATGCTAGTTAGCCTGCTGAGTATTCTAACTAGCATGCTGAGTTAGCATACTAGCTGTGCTAACTAGCATACTCATTAGCATACTTGTTAGCATACTCATCAGCATGCTAGTTAGCATGCTGAGTATGCTAACTAGCATGTTGAGTATGCGAACTAGCATACTAGCTGTGCTAACAAGCACAATCAGTGTGTAGTTTAGCATACGAGGCATACTCATCAGCATGCTAGTTAGGATGCTGAATATGCTAACTAGCATACTAGCTGTGCTAACAAGCATAATCAGTGTGTAATTTAGCATATGAGTCATTGTTAACCACATGAATGTGTGCTAAGAAGAATAGAAGGTATGCTAACTAGCATACATATTGTGTTAAACAGCACACTTATTATGTTGAACAGCATAGCCAGCACACTACGAATGCTAACTAGCATAAATCAGCTTACCCATTATGCTACTTAGCATTCTCAGCTGTGCTAACTAGCATACTCATGAGCATGCTAGTTAGCATGCTGAGTATGCTACCTAGCATGCTGAGTATGCTAGTTAGCATAGCTGAATATGCTAACTAGCATACTAGCATAAACTAGCTTACCCGTTATGCTACTTAGCATTCTTAGCTGTGCTAACTAGCATACTTAGCATGCTAGTTAGCTAGCTGAGTATGCTTACTAACATGCTATATTGCTAGTTAGCACAGCTGAGTATGCTAACTAGCATACTAGCTGTGCTAACAAGCAAAATCAGTGTGTAGTTTAACATATGAGTCATGGTTAACCACACAAAGTGTGCTAAGAAGAATAGAAGGTATGCTAACTAGCATACATATTTTGTTAACCAGCACACTTGTTTTGTTGAATAGCATAGCCAGCACACTAGCATAAAAGGTGTTAAAGTAGCATACATATTGTGCTAACCAGCGTAGTCCTCAAGATCACTATGCATGATAACTAGCAGAAGGTTTATGATGAACACCATACCCACCATACAGAAATGCTAACTAGCATATACCATAAACCAACTTACCCATTATGCTAGTTAGCATACTACGAAAGGTAGCTAGCATACTAATTGTGTCAAAGAACATACAGAGCATGCTAGTTAGCATAATAGGTATGCTAACTAACATAAAGGGTGTTATAGTAGCTTACATATTGTGCTAGAAAGCATACTTATCATGCTAAACAGCATACCCAGCATACTAGGAGTGAGACTATGCTAACTAGCACACATGCTAGGTGGCATACATAGCATAACATATTGTGATAACTAGCATGCTCTGTATGCTAGGTAGATTACTAGCATGCTAGAATGCATAAGTTATGGCGCAAGTATGTCATTGATCACCTGAGACTCATCCAGGAGGTGCACAGGGTGTTTTATGTAGCTTTTCCTTCCCACTATCTTTTGACAAACATCCTTCTTGTTGGGTGAAACATGAGTCTCCTCTGTCCAAAATGTGTAGACCAATTTCTTCAATTCATCTATGATAGGGCTATGATGGTGTTTCTTGTGACATTCAGCCAATGAAAACAGTCGAGCATTGACACCAGACTTCACCTGCCATGATTTTGCTTTGAACAAGATGCGACGGTTGACTTTTAGGACCCTGGAGAATTTGGAAATAGGCATGTTTTCCTTTGAATTTATCATCATCTACAATGCTGTGATGGGGGCTTTTCACAAGCCAAGCTCCCATACCCCTCTTCTCTCGTCCCCACCCCATGGAAACCCCCTCTTAGGGAGGGAGTGATAAAAGGCATTGGAAAAAGTAAGAAAAAAATACAGTATGATTATGTAAATATATAAGAAAGGTCAAATAGGCCACCTTATGCTTGCGGGGTAGCCCATCCCCACCTTGACTCCTTTTTCTTCACTGTTGCCCCGCCGTGTGTCCCTTTTCCTCTCCTCCACTCAAAAGGTCAACCCCCTCTCTCTTCCCCTTGTCCTTTCTCCTTTCTCTCTCCCCTCAAGCTACCCCACCTCTCACCAATAATGCATTATAACTCACCAATAATGCACCAACTCACATGCAACTTACCCTATCTTCCAAAATAGTATACCCCACCCCCTCTTTCTCTCTCCTATCATATCCCATGACCCAAATACCCCCCTCTCTCTAAAGGGCGCCATGTCTCTTGTCTTGTAGCTAAATAACCTCCCCCACACTCACACACACTTAGTTTCACTGAAAAAGGTGCCCACAAACCCATCCCCACCCAGTGGTTACCTGATTTTTCTTGTGTTCACACACATCTGCACACAGATTCACCTCTGAACACACTCCCCTCTCTCCCCTCTTGTAATTACTTTATTCTCCATGTCACCTCTCATTTTCCATTCACCCATCTCTCTCTCTCTCTTAGTCTCTCTCTCATGAGACTGCTGTTCTGGCACATAAACACGCAGCCAGACAAGTGGGGCCCACAGTCACATGGCCTATGTAGATAATGATTTCTTCATTTCTAAATTCTAGAATTTCTCCCCCCTCCTCCCCTATATAAAGAGGGGTCACCATCACACTAAAGACACACACAAAATCACCAAAGAACACACTATGCACTGTGTGTGCCTAGTGCACACACACACACACACCCACACCATCACCATCACCGCAATCACCATGCTTGTCTTGAGCATGACCTCTACACCCTTGGCTATGGAAGATGAAGGGCAACTAAATGAAGGATGATGGCCATAATCCTCGTGCGAGTCTTCGCCATCAACTCCCACCTATCCGCCATGTGCTCTACCACTCTCTCCCTTCTCATTCCCCTACCCTATGCTCCCCATTTCATCACCTTATTCTCTAAATAAAGCTTGAGGTTTTGTGAGTATGTTTTCTTGCAATGTTTTTCCCATGTGAGGTGTGCGGAATCGCCACCTAGTCTTGTGTTTGGAGTGAGCTTGTGTATGTGTGAAGGGTGTGCGGATTCGCCATCCTTTTGTGGTGCCTAAGTACTAAGCCGCTATACCCCCTCCCTCACTCTCTCTCTCTCTCTCTCTCTCTCTCTCTCTCTCTCTCTCACTTGATCTCATTCCCTTTCCTCTTCATCATTACTCCCAAGCATCCATCTCTCTTGGATGAAAACTTTGTTATGGTGGTGTGTTGTTTGCATCCTAGCCGCTGAAGCTAGGTGGTGCCCCCTGTTTGCTTTACCATGACAGGCTCGAGGCGCGCCATTCGGTCCCCGGTGTTTTAGAGGCCGTCGGGGTTCGGGGTTCGCTTTGCTCCCGTCAGCTGCATTCTTCAAAAACAGATCCTCGTTAGAAGCTGACTGCTTTGATGATAGCTAGTGTGTTGCGGACATTGGAGACAATTGCACTCTGCATAGCAGCCTCCTCCTCTAAAGACTGATCACGGATTGCCCGAACAAGCGGATGTTGAGCAACAAGATTCCAAATTTCACACTTTGCTTCTTTGTTGAGACCTTCAGTCCTGCTCTTGAAAGTTTTCACAATCTCGAAGGAGATTTTCCTTTTCTCCTCCATCGTCGACGGCATGATGTCCTCATTTAGTTGTCATCTGTCGATGCTCCCGCTGTTTACGCTTTCTTTTTGTCTCATATTTCCTGATAATAGAAAGAGCTGGATGCTGGTAGTTGTGTTTCATTTCTTGTAATGGCTCCCTTCTGCCTCCATTTCTAGTGGCAATAATTTTGTCTGCTGGTTTTCCATATCTGCAAGTCTGCTAAGCTTTGACAACTCAACTTCGAGGCAAGAAGCAATGCGAGAGAGAGAGAGAGAGAGAGAGAGAGAGAGAGAGAGAGAGAGAGAGAGAGAGAGAGAGAGAGAGAGAGAGAGAGAGAGAGAGAGAGAGAGAGAGAGAGAGAGATAGATTGAATTATCGTCCACGGAGGTCATATATGACCAATGGGACCAAAAAGGAGCACTACAACAATTTCTTCGTGGAGCGGGGTGTGATACATATCAGTTAAGGACTGAGGGTCCATCAAGAGGGTAAAGTAAATAAAAGAGAGAACAAAACCTAAGGGGGTTCAACTGAGGGGATAGCCGGCTTAGGATTTCGAAATTCCTGGATGATCGCTTTGCCATTTCGGTAGACTGCCCATTTGCCTTGTTTACGTGCCTCATGCATCTTCTTGAGCTCACTTGCTTTACTCTTGAGTTGATTCGTGGTCAATTCTTCAGCAATCCAAAGCTTTTTTCCCTTGAGAAGTCGAGATTGGCATAACAGCTTCATACGCTCATCTTTGTCCTTAAAGGTGAGTATGCAATGTTCGGGTGGCACATGCCTATGTGTGTCATTGATCCATGAAATAGTTTCGGGCTTAACTTCACTTGCTCTTTGGTTTTGAATAGATGCTAACAAGAACCTCTTACTAGCATTGTCCGGGACACCAAAAAGCATGACAAGTTACCATGCTTATACCCTACATGATAAAGATGCTTCAAAACCCCTCACATCAACTTCCTACAATTGCATGAGAGGCAAGCAAAAAAATTCAAAAGATTCATAAAAGCAAGACCTTGAGCATGGGATGGATGCAACACATAAAGAAGTGGTTTGGGAGATGGGATGCATTACACTTACTACATGATGCCTCGATTGACTTGCAAGTGAATGAAGATTTTCTAAAACGCTAATGTATTATAGATTTGGATGAATCTTGTGGGTCACGCTTCATACATTACATCACCCATATTTCACCCATATTTCCCCCATCTTGAAAATCCATTTGGACCTGGATATCCTCATCCCATTGGTTCTAGACTTGTGTCTCAATATCCACCAAAGTTTTAATAATCAAATATGGACAATCCTTGGGATTTGAAACCTTGTGACCTCTCTTTTGACAATGATCACACCTCTTCCATAGTTGAATATTTTGGATCAGATATTGTTGCCACCATTCCTTGATAGCTTCCAGTATTTCCAAGAGATCTTCATACAAAAAAGCATGATGTCTTTGAAAGGATCTCCAGTAAGTGTATTTGGCTCAGAAGCAATACTTTCAATGATATTTGGAATAAAAATACTTGCATTTTTGGAAAGGTTCAGATAAAAACTAGTCCATCTCTGAAGAAAGTCTTCATCGATATTCGTCTGCCTCATTTTTCACTCTACTTTGATTTGTTCTCCAAGATCTAGTTGACTCACAACACCTATCACCTCTTGTAGTTTGATGTCTTTTGGACGATTGACTTATATCATATCCATAGTCTATTTTAGTATCAAAATGTCACTCCTCAACTCCAATAAGTCTCCTAGCAGTCCTCCTCCCATGTCGCCCTCCTCTCAAACTCAACATGATTGAATTCAACTCAAAAAACCCAACTAGGACAGTGATTCTTTTGTCAAGAGCGATTCAACTCAAGCCATTGTGATCACCGAAATGCAATGAGCTAGTCACTTTAGATAGGTACTCCAGGTTGGGTTATTCAACTTAGTTAAACTAGTTCAAGTAGGCATACTTCAAATAAGAGATTAGATAGAGACATTAATATTGAAATGGAAATGACAAACTCGAACTAAAACTGGAAATGGATTATGTACAAATTAGTACAACTTGAATGGAGTACAACAACACCGATCCAAAGGATTTTTCTGGGCTTAATCACGAAACAAGTACAAGAGAATAATGAGCTCCAAGACACTAGACTCCGTGATAGTGGTGAAAGGTCTCTAAGTAACCTGCAAATGAATAGCTTTTGGATTGGGTCTTTCACCAAGTGTAGCTACCACCACAGATTATGTGGCCACCTCCTATACATACATGTTATGGATGGTGCAGGCAATGTGACTTGCTTCGAAAGAGGCAATCAAGGCAAAGCTTCCGTGTGTTGTGTATAGCTAGATGCAGGCTGATAATGACAGGAGAGTTGGTAAAAATTCATGGTACAATGTTCATGTTTCTCTAATGGTGTAGCTTTTGCATCCAATAAGCTGCATCAAAGTGTTACAATCTATAAACATACCATTTTCTTTAATTATATAAAGAGAAGAAGCATTAGAAACTTGTGCATAGGACAAGTATTCTCTTTCCCTTAAAAAGATTATGGAATAGAAGGATAAAATGTAGCTACCCTCAGAGTGTTAGGCCCAATACAAAAAGGCATCCTTTGAAACTGACATGCCTTCCAAAAGAATGACAAAACATGCATTGGCCATTGTAGATCCAACCTTGGGAGATGATTGGTGGAGGTTCGTAGCAGATAATTAGTGAATGGTATATAAAAAGAAGCATGGAGTGTAGATATTGATCCATATGGACATGCAGAACGTTATCCACAATCGAGTGGACCAACCATCCAAAGTGGATGCAATAAGAATGATTGTCCAGATTGGCTTGTGTAGATCTCCCCACAAGAAAAAAGACCTACTTCCTCTGGGCGATGGCTTCAAGTGATCCTGCAGATGTGAAGAGTTTGGACATTAATCAGACTGGTAACATGACTAACTCCCACAACCTTCATGATATTTCATTAGAGTTTAAGACTGTTTTAACCATACAGTGTGTACTTGTAATAGGAGAATCGACTATCTTTCAAGAGTGGTTTTGCAGATCAAGATTTTATGGTCATCTATTGAAACAGAGGCTAAAAATGTCCATAGCTCTATCAAGAGTCTACACATTAGGAAGAGGATGGGGTCTAGGAGGGCCTCTTTATTTTCCATGAGCTTATAGAGGTGATTAACATTTTGACAAATAGGTGTATGCCATGTGTGCAAGAATGGTGAGTGTGTAAGAAATGTGTAAAAGTGGTCAAAGGATGCACTTCCCCCCCCCCCCCCCCCCCCCCCAAAAAGGAGGTGGATAATTTTATGATTTTTGGTCTTCCATAACTCCCACATTTGATCTCCAATTTGAGCGGAGATCATAGATCTATAATCTACATGTTGAGCTCTTTCCATAGATATGCCACATGATATGGTTTTACCCGCTAGATTTTAAATTCCATTATGGGAGGAAAATTTGAATGCAAATGAACTAGCCATTTTTCCTGTTTGAATTCAAAAGCTGTCCTTTCATTACTTTCTTAATACTAAAGGTTTGGCTTCCTTAAACCACCAAATAAAGTGGCCCTCCTAGACCCATTCTCTTCCTAATGATTTGAAAGAGATACCTGTTTTAGACCTTGACTCATTTTTTAGGATGCCAAAGACCAACACAGGGGGTAAGACCTTTGCTTAGGAGCTAGGTCTAATGAAGAAAGGACCATTGTCTGAGGTGAGCAAGGCATTGGAAAATGCAAGAAAAGATGTACATGCAAGTATACACATTACATTGTTGAGCTAAGAATTAACAAGTTATTTTGAAGCTTATTGTTGACAGGCACACTAGTATGTCAGTTATTTGGTCAGTCGGATATCTTTCTATCAGAATTTTAGTAAGTTAGATTATGGTCAGTCAAACTGTGGTGAATCTGATATTTAACAGCTGGTTGTATTCCAAGACTGAGGTTGTTATAACCACATTCAGGTGAATCAAGCTTACAAGCTCACTCTGCACTTGTGTCCCACTTGTGTGGATCCGACTTGTGTCCCACTTGTGTGGATCCGGCTGTAATGGGGTTTGAGGTTGTAGTTCATTTCTTGATGAATAGAGTGAATATGAGTTTTATTCTGAGCTACATTCTTTCTCTATCATATCTCTTATGTGTATCACTTTGTTGTATCTGAATGTAGTCTTGAGTTATGTGAGGTTAAGGGTAGTACTTTGGTTCAGTTTTGATAGAGAGTGCATTGAACAAGTTAGATGACTTGGAGTATGAGTTGGAGAGTGCATATGATTGAATTGATAATCATAAAAGGAAGAGTTGTAAGTCATTTGCAAGTAGGCAAAAGGTGTTTCAATTGTGTAAAGCATGTGGAAAATTTAAAGATGTTTTTGGGGATAAGTTTGAGTCAAGTGAGGAAGCGGATGATGATGCGTGTGATAGCATGGTGATCATAAGCCAACATGAGGGGATGCCAAAGATGGTGGATAAGAAGGTTCAAGCGACCACACAAGAGTCTTTTCATTCTGTTATTTTTCCACTAGAGGGTAATAATCATGGAGTGATTGAGGATCATCCATTGGTAAATGACATGCATTTCATGTCTAATGCATATGTAAGGTCTTGGTTTACTCATGTTGAGAAGAGGCATAGTATATTCATGGGGGATGTTTCCAATCAAAAACATGTTGATGGGGAGTTGGATGATGTGGATGATGTGGATGATATCTCTACCCTAGGATATGAGATAGGAGAGAGGATGGAGATTGGTATATGGAGAGAGGACCTAAAGAGACAAGAGGGCCAAAAGGGTACCCCACATAATTTCATACTCACACCTATCACTATTCATCCATTGACTGAGACTCATACTCACAATACTCATGAGAACGGTGTGTCTAAATTTGATGTGCTTTCACTTATGTCTTATGATATGGATAATGATGATGATGTTATTGGAGAGTTTCTTCAATGTTGTGATGATATGGATGGAACTAATGTTGATGTGTATGAAGAAAGCAATATTTCTTGCTTAGATGAGAGATATTTGGTTAAAGAAAATCAGGTTCTTTGTGATGAAGCTCATGAGGATTTAGCTTACATTCTATTTTCTTATGGTGTTTTACTTGATGATATATTGTGTGATGGGATAAGTGTATCTATCCAAACAATGAAATTTTTAAAGCATTATGGGGCTTGTTTGCTTATGCATGTCATGATGTTTTATATTCAAGTAATGCTAATTGTAATTGACAAGGTAAATTCTTTTACTCTCATTAAACCATGTTATCTCAAAGGTAATGATTTTATTGAGGTTGAAGCTCATAAAGGAGATGGAGATGTATGCAACATGGAGATGAAGACCATGTTTGTTAGCTATTCTTATGCTAACAAGGTTGAAGAATTATCATGGAAGATGGTGTCTACTCGTTTCTCATGGAGTAGCAATACGCTTGTTTCTTTCTGGTTTTACAAGTATATTTTATATAATTTGAGATGGTTGTATCTCTTTATGATGTTCTCTCAACCTTGGCACAATGATCTATTTTGGCTCACATATATCTCATTAACCTTTGTACTCAAAAGCTTCATGAATTGGCACATTGATGTAATCCCTTGGGGAAATTTTGGGCGATGTTTAGTTTCTTTCTATGATGTATTTTGTGTACCTTGGTTTAAGTACCAGGCACTACACATTGCTTCATATGAAGATCCTAGCATTGAGTTTTTCATAGTGTTGTACGGTTTATTTGTATATCTTGGATTAGGTTCTAGGCACTATACTTTATGTTATATAGTAACCAGGGATTTTTGGGAAAATAGGATAAGGAATTTGACTTTGATCAAGGGATGTGTGGATCCATGTCGGATTTCTACAAAATTCACTATCGGGATGTGCCATGTGTTGACAGGCACACTAGTATGTTAGTTATTTGGTCAGTCGGATACCGATGCTGGTCAGCCGGATATCTTTATATCAAAATTGTAGTAAGTCTCAGTCAGACTGTGGTGAATCAGATATTTAACAATTGGGTGTATTTCAAGACTGAGGTTGTTATAAAAACATTCAGGTGAAGCAGGCTTATAAGTTCACTCTGCGCTTGTATGGATCCGACTGTAATGGGTTGAGGTTGTAGTTCCTTTCTTGATGAATAGAGTGAATTTGAGTTCTGTTCTAAGTTACATTTTTGCTCTATCATATCTCTTCTGTGTATCAGTTTGTTGTATGTGGTTCATCAACACAAAGAAAACTGAACCAAAGTACTACCCTTAACCTCACATAACTCAAGACTACATTCAGATACAACAAAGTGATACATAGAAGAGATATGATAGAGCAAGAATGTAACTCCAAACAGAACTTAGATTCACTCTATTCATCAAGAAAGGAACTACAACCTCAACCCATTACTATCAGATCCATACAAGTGCAGAGTGAGCTTATAAGCTTGCTTCACCTGAAGGTGGTTATAACAACCTCAATCTTGGAATACAACCAATTGTTAAATATCTGACTGACCATAATCCAACTTACTACAATTCCGATAGAAAGATATCCGGCTGACCAGCATAGATATCCGACTGACCAAATAATTGACATACTAGTGTGCCTGTCAACACTTATAATATACTTTGTTGTGCTAGATGGTAACAAAAGGGAAACTTCAACATTAAAAGCATCAAAATTTTGCATGCATTGCTCAATTTGACAAAGGTAGACTACATTTTCAACCTAGTATAGATATCACATAACTTCCAAATCACCGTTTATATGAGTATGCCATGGTTCTTGAAGTATGGTGAGGGGTACTTCCCTCTCAACATGGAAAAGGCACACAATGTCGCTATGAAGGATAGGGAGGATGCTGCTTGTGGAGGTTCACATTGTGCACCACAACATACCCCAATGATGCACATGGCCACAGAATCTAGTGTGCAGGTGTCTCAAAGAGAAGATATTGCTACTAAGTCTCAGGTGTGCGATTGGTCACTTTATTAAAAAAAGGGATTTTCAATGTCATCATGGAAGTTAGTATTTGATAGCAATTTCAATTTTGTTTCACAGATGAGCATTTCGGAGAGGCTACAGGCTCAAAAAGACCTATTCGTACCAAGGAAAAAAGTAAGTTGTGTTATTGCTCATAATAAGTAAAGGATTTTTCACTTTGTAATTGCTATCTTTTTTATGTTCAAGAAAGAGGATTGGAATGTTTGCGAAGGAAATAATTGACTTTTCTACAAGTCTTGAAATAGAAATATTGAATGTGTCGGTTAGTTATGTAGTCATCATTCAATGGGTGTCCTTCAAAAAAAGTGGTTTCTTATTGTTATGTGCAATAAGATCTAACTTGATTTGCTAACATTGTGTGGTCTTGTTTGTGGATTATGGAAGATACCAATGGTGGTTGTATTCAGATGCGGCACATTTCAATTTGGAGAATACAAAGGAGGACATAAAGGATGCCTTGCTGAGCATTGTCGAGACACGCATTGTGGAGAAATGCCTTGTCCGTTCTGAGAGGGGTTGGCCATTGAGTTTGCAGTGAATGCCTCTATTTTATTTTTGCCATCCAATACTCCTGTGTATGGGCTATCAAAATCTGAGGTGCCAGATTGGAACAAAATGGAGGTATTCCAATTTGGACAACTCACTCAACTCACGCTTGCAATGGCCGAAGACAAAGGCGTGTTTGTATTTGTTTGCAAATCTAATAATTATGTCATGGTTCCTCACATCTATGGTGTGGTTGGATGGCATGAAGACCACCTAAACATTGTGGTCTATAAGACACCAATCTACAAGAAACAAAGTAGGAATGTGCGCTCATTGTTAATTAATGTCTATAATGAGGAAAGAGCTTACTTCACCAACGGAAGCCATTGAGATGTCTGAGGATGACACTTGATTTGATACATTGGAGGAGGAGGATTGAAAAAAACAAGAAGATGGCACACCATTACGAGTATAGTTTTGCATGTTGTAACTGAAAATACAGTTTAAATACTTTATTTGACCTTGTTTGATTTTGTAGGAGGTATGGACGTGGGCATTGCTTTATTTGGCAATTGCTTTCATAGCACAAACACACATGACGTTGTGGTCCAATTTGGAGGAGACTACAAGGCACTGGCTTTGTTGTTGGGGAGCCAAATGGGTTGTATGGTAACAATATTTGAGAGCAACAAGCAATTTTCCACCAAACTGCACAATGTTTTGGATATGCAAGCCCTTCACTTAGAGAGATGCAGGAACGTAGAAAGAGGCATGCTAATGAGATGGATCATGTGACAAGGGAAGCATTTTTGGTGGGGCCTCTATCAAACATTGTGGAGCTAGATCCAGTAGCCCGTGCCTTAGAGTAGATATTTCAAGTTGCACCTCACATTATGCAAACAATAAAAGATTTTGTAAACTGTGATAAACAATTTATTTTTACATAAAATTCAATGGAGATATGTTTTTTGTCAAGTTGTATGCTCTTGTAATTATATGGATCTTTTGTCTTCTTGTGATCTTTTTTGTGAATTATGTGTGAGAGAGATATAGATTTGATGTGCAACACCTCTAGAGAGTTGTTCGCTCTTATATTAATATGGAGTTATTATATTCTTATGAGCCTTTTTATGAATTGTTGGAAAGGGGGGGTGGGGAAGAGATAGAGGGAGAGGGAGGCAAGTTTAGACAAGACAGATATGGAGAAAAATTCACACACACACACACACACACACACACACACATAGAGGATAGTGGGAGAGAGGGTGAGGAAGAGATAAAGACGCACTGAAAGGGAGAGAGTGAACGCGAGATAATCAGATTAGAAAAATAGAGAGAAATTCACAGAGAGAGAGAGAGTAATTCTTGGGACCTTCGGAGAATTCAAAAGTATTACGTGGAGCAAGCTTTTTGGACAGAGATATATTGATTAAGGAATCTAGGGCAAGCTTGTTGGAGAGAGACTTTTCAAGAAATTTTCCATAAGGTTCAATTTTTTGACAAATCTCCCTATGAAGCTCGCTCCAAAAGCTCGCTTTGTACCCCAATTCCACCCACCCAACCCATGTACAAATACATACACAAATACAACTCACACAATTCTGGTTGCCTAGAAGGCCTAGTTTAAATAGTCCCTCATTTATGGCTACCAAATCCACTTTCTCTTGCACCACTTGCGATGATACAACAACCACGTGAGGACTACAACTAACTACCACTTGCATGCTCATTCTCTATTTTTATTTTCAGCTTGCATGCCTGAAACCCCTTTGTCATTACTTTGCTCACCCGCTTTGTAGAATACTTGCCCACCCTTGCCTCCTTGCATAGTGGGTCCACACACACACAAAGAGACACACTCACATGTGCATAATCAAAAACCAGTAGTCCCTATCATTCAGCCTCTCTCTCTCTCTCTCTCTCTCTCTCTCTCTCTCTCTCTCTCTCTCTCTCACACACACACACACACACACCACTCTGTGAGCGTGCATACACACGTGTAACTCATAGGTTGAAAACAACTATAGCTAATCAAAGGATGGCATCAATTTTACATGAAAATAGCATATGATCTTCAAGCTATGGATGACGCCAATAGACATCCCTTGACCAGATTGAGCTTTTTGGTGTCTTGATCAGCATACAGATAGATGTGTGTGCACCTACTCAATACGTTTAGCTTTCTTACTTGTTCTTGTTCAATTGTTGTGGGTTCTAGCTTTGAGTTTTCACACAACAATAACTTTAAACCACTTTGGTAGTGTAGTAATAGTAGGACATTTTATCTCTAAGCATAGGTATGATGGATTGATAATTGTTGGTGACACCTTCTCACTTATGGTTGTAGCGCCAAAGACTGCAAAACACAAGACTTTTTAGATTGACACTTACTATTGGTTTCAATTCTTATATTACTGATGTGGTATTCCCTCAAGCTGGTAATGGTAGAGACCAATGCTCCGTTTGTTTTACATATTTGGGACAACTATTATGGCAGTTATGCCATAAACCTTAAATCAAGATATGGTAATGATTGTATGTTTTGAAAACATGATCTATATATAAATATCATGCCTTTGACCGCAGATGCGGGTCTCTATGGAGATGGTAGTAAATGGAATTTTTTGAAAATTTGATCAAACTACAAGCAGAATGCTGGAAAATTCTTTTAGAAATACTATATTTTAAGATATATGCACAAACAAGGATGAAATTCTTTTTACTCTTTTCAACGTGGATAAGTTGAGAAGGCTATTGACATCTCTTGATCATTGGCTCTCAAATACATGAGCTTTTGTATGCACACAACACTTGTCATTCTTGATATGCTCGTTCATAAAGTGGCTACAATAGATCTTTAACTCAAAAGAAATTTTGGCTACTAGTGGATAGAGGTTATGCGGTAGGTTCTACGGACATAAATATGTTTTAGGTTCTGTAGAGATACATATGTAGCTTGAAATTTCTTGAGAATGAAATTCAAAGCAGCCATATAGAGATCTTTGTAGATATGTGGACTGCCAAAGATTGGTTTTTTGGGGCTGAAATTGATGGTTAAATATTGGGCGAAGAAGCATTAATCTTTTAGTCCAACAAGGTCCTAAGTTTCAAAATAAGACTTTACATGGGTTACTTTCAAGATGAACTTTCATACTTGCTTTTGAGCTACGATTTCATGGGTTTTTGAGATGAATTTTTGAGGAATTTTCATGCTTTTATGATAGAGTCTTTGCAACTTTTAAGCTGAACCGTATTGAAATTTTTAAGGAGAAAAGGACCTTTCTTTGGGTTCGATTAAAATCCCCTCACTACCCATACTTAACTTTGACTTTAGGGCTAAAGTACCAGCATCAATATTAAATAATGATGCCATAAATTTGTGATCGTAAAACCATTGGTTTTTCTATCCATTTTCAAGGGAGATACACCTACAATCTAGTGTCAATAATATGGCTCTATATATTTTCATAGTCACACAAATGAAGCTCACTACCTACTCTTTCTTCTTTGCATGCCCATTTGGCCTTAATGGGAAACCACATATATAGCTTCAACTTGACTTAATCCTCACCAGCCTTGTATGGTTTTTGGCTCAATACATATCTCATATTTAAAGGTTTTGGTGCATTGATGGTTATCATCTAGTTTGAGCTTTGACATGTTGGATTAACCTTTAGTGGACAACACCGCCTTGTGGAGGTAATGATGGACATGCTTAGGATATTTGATCTTATTTTGGTAGCAACAACCATGGGTGTGAAACTCCGATGGGAGCATGGACTCCTTTTTGGCAATAATCTTTTTTAGGGCTAGAGTATACTTTTCCTATACAAAAACCCATCTTTCATTAAATCACCAGCATGTCTTCTTTTATGTTTAGAAAATTTTTATATATCCCAAAGATGAGGTCATGTATCGGATGCAATAGTTGTGGCATTATAGCCACAAAAACATTGTACCATGCTTTTTTTCCAACCCTTTTAAGACCCCCAACCAAGCGAATAATCCTGGGGTAGTGCACTATGTAATCATGTTAACACTCCACGGCTTTCCCTTTACATAAAGGGAATACTGGATGCATGTCAAACTCCTAAACCAGTTGCTCCCAATCTCTCCTCAAATCCTATTGAATGGCCATAGAGGTGGACCAATGAGAATTAGGCTAGAGTAAATTTATTCTAATCAATTTAAAAATGCTTGATAAAAGAACCAATAGAATTTAATCTCCCTAGAAGACTATTGGATAGTCTACCAAGGGGTCCAATGAGCATTCAGCAGCTCAATGGCTTGCATGATTCCTATTGGCCAGACGACTAAGAGGTACAATAAGAGTTTAGTTGAATTATTTAGTTATCTAAAGCTCTCACAAAAGAGGAAAGGGGGACATTTGTCAAAAGGCTATCAACTATGCTTCTAATTTGTGATTGGCTAAGCTTTACATGAGCCAATGGGAGGAGGCGAGCATGAGCATTTAGCAAGAGGGGTCAACCAATATGAGAGATAGAGAGGGCTGAATTTTACTCTAACACAATGCTACACACACACACACACACACACACACAACTCATGTGTGCAAGAAGAACTCCATCTCTTTCTCCAAGCATTGAGAAGTAGGGGCCTACACCAACATCTCTTGGCTATGGAATACAAATCCAACCAAGAGCCAAGATTCAATGGCATGCTCATCTCCTCTACCATGCTAATTACTAAGCAAAGCTATGCTATTATAGTGATTATGTGAGGATAATACTTCTTTCTCGTAAGATACATCTTCTTCCTCTCAATCTATCTTCATTCCCTGCTAGCTCTCACCATTTTTGAAGGTGTGTGAGGTCTTGGGACTAAGGCTAGGTACACTAGGTGTGTTTTCCAAGCATAATTTGGTGTATGAAGCCTCCATCTTCATTACACCAACTAGTTTTATCAAGGAACACAAAGATTGTATTGTACAAAAGTCTTCTTTGATGGGAGAAGCTATAATACAAAGCCTTTATGGAGGGGGGACCGGCTCCATGTAAATCCGTCCTCAATTGTTGTCAAATATTCTATTTCTCTCTCTTTTCAAGTATTTTTAGTGCCAAATTAGCTAGGTGTAAACTGCTATGTTGCTTTCTCAAATAAAGTACTCTCTCTATGCTCATTAGGAACTTGTTCTTAATGACATGCTCATTATGTTATCAATTTCAGCTACACACAAGTTACTAGTGAATTAAATGTTACATGGGCAAAGACAACTATCAAAGTCATTTGTATATATACAAGGTGAGGCAAGCTTTTCCATGCATGGGAACCCCCCCATATATCTTTTCCCTTTTACCAAAATATTTTCTATTATATAAGTTACTTTTGATTTTTCTTCCTTTTTCACAAACGTGTCAGCCTTTATTAAATAAATAAGACTTACGCTAATCAATCACGATGTAGCATAAATAAGTAAGCTTTCATTGTTGATGTCTCTTTTGACCTTAAATATTAAATATATATATTCTAAATTACATTATATATTTTAGTATTTTCAAATATATTTTTCATGTATATATATTATTCCACCCAACCAAATATTTTATTCACTAGTTTTCATTTTCAAACCTCAACCCCACTTTCAAATTTCAATAATACCTCCATCTAGATGATTGCCAATCTTTTCAAAACTCTAGGTCATGTTTTCATACACATGAAGGAGCTTACACTTGAAGGCAAGAGAGAAGTCCACTCAAAGGGGACCACCAAAAGACCTTTGCAGCCACAAATATTACATTATTTGGCTAAATTTTTTAAGTAGATAAGAACCCCGAATCTAAAGGAGCGTTCAACATGAAAGATGTAGCTCGTGATCTCGACTTTTAGCTCAATGTTTTTCAGAATTTTTGGAGTTATGAACACGGAGATATGATTTTTGTAGTGGACCCCAATTTTCTCGTGTAATGGTGACACATGCCATCCCCAATTTTCTTCCCTCTAGAATGGCTATGGTTCTACAAGTCTTCAAGCATGATTACAAGAGACAAGGCTCTTTTAATGAGGTCTTGGCAAGTCTAGAGTGATTCTATCACCATTTTTGGAGGATCCATCCTCATCAACAACTATCCACCTTTGACAATCTCTCTTGTAAATTTCTTACCTCTCTCTTCTCTCCCTAATAAGCTTATATCTAGCCAAAGCTAGACTATTGTAAATATCTCCTATCCTCTACATCCTACCCACATTATCTCATCTTCTCTCTCTATTGACTCTGGTATTTTAAATAATGAGGAGACAAGATGGGAGCCACAGTCACATGCACCCCATTTTCCTAGTCACCAAAGTGGGACACTCACCTGAAATAGAAATATTGCTAAATCCTCCCCTCCTTCCCTATATAAGGAGGCCATGAGAGCTTACTTGAAAAAAACACAAACACAAACACACACACACACACACACACCTATCCATACACACTCTTGTGCTACATGCTTGTGGTATGAACCCTAATCACATAATCACAACACCATCATCATCACCATCACCATGCACAAAAGATGAGCACCACACCTCCACACCACTTGTAACTAAGGGTTGAAGGCACAATTTCAAGAAGAAGAAGGGTGGACACACTCTTGATATTCCTCTCCATCAACTCCCATCTCTCCATTATGCCTCCTACGATCTTGTCCTCTTCTTATTTTCCTGCCATACGCTACCTATGGTATTCATCTTTTGCAAGCAATCAACACACTCCATCTTGGTGCCATACTTTGTGTGGCTTTGGATACATCTTATTGTGAGTATGGTATATGCTTGTTCCTTGACTTTTTTTTCTGCTTATGTAAAGGTGTGTGGATTCACCACCATACACACACACACACACTCTCTCTCTCATATTCCTATCATCTTGCTACTTCCATATTGAGGTGTGCGGATTCGCCACCTCTTGTATGATAAGCTCGCAAGTTTCCCCTACCTCATTATCTTCCTTACTAACATGCACGAGTAGCAAGCCCATTCTCACTCATTCACCACTCCTCTCATCTTATTCTCCGACCACCCCATGCCACATTTGGGCGTGGATCTTGAAATTGTTTTCCATGGCATGCTTCATTGTGTATATGTATGCGTCCTAGCCGCATATCTTGCTAGGTGGTGCCCCTATTGTGTATCCCGCATGATGAGGCCATTGTGCATAGTCTTGGTGTAGAGGCCACCGAGTCTATTTTTCACTTCCGCCTCTCATTTGCGGCCCCCACGGAGGAGGGCTCTTGAAACCTTCAGTTTACAAGGCTGACTTGTTTACTTCTCTTCATGGACGAGTGGCTTCTTGAATTCTCTAATTGGACCACTGAAGAGGAGGAGCTTCAAGCAGGTTTGACACAAGTCATCAAGACACTCTTGCCAGGGTGTTGTATTGTTAGCATAGAAGAAGTGGTAAGACCCTCTTTCCCTACTCAGATTGTTTACATTTCTCATCATCCCCGCAAGCGTAAAATCAAGGCACAAGCTGCATCATGCTCACATTGTAGCCAAAAACCACACCTTCGACATGAGTGCAACCCAAAGTGAAGAAAAGGCCATCATTTTCTCCCTCGACATCTTCACAGGCGTTCTCAAATCAGTAGGCTTTCAAGTAGCACCAGGCTTCTCTACATCTACGTCCACATCTTTCCCACCTATTCCACCTACGCCCACAAAAAGCCTTCACAACTTGAGGAAGCTACTACGAACGCGTGGTCCCTCCCTCTCCCTTGCACCAAAAGATTCAAGGGTTTTCCAGCGCCGACAATCACCCCGTCTTCAAAACAAAAGGGTAAATCCTCCAAAGTCTTTCTATACCTCACTCTCATCTCATGAGCCAGGAACTAGGAACAGCAGCATGGATTCTACGTCGTCTATCGAGTGAAGTGGCGGATCTTGTCATCAACAAGGTCTTTGACACTGGTTTTTCTTGGCGGAAAGACAAGACCCTCCACCTCCAAGGGGTGTTGCTTGTGGATCAAGGCTATGATGATGACTTTATAGCTTGCTATGTATCCATCCAACTTGGATTAATACAAGTGGTAAGACTCACCACCTACCTCATCACACCTGTGTATACATTAGATGGCACTCTATCTTGCAGGAAAGTGAAGTTGCTCAAAGAGAGAGAGTTCAATCTTTTCCAAGAGCTTGCTAGAGGGACAGTCCTAGAGCTAGAAGACGAAGACAACCTTGTCCTGTGGTACTATAAATTTGACCTCGACTACCAAGAGCTCTACACCTCTGACTATAACCTTCCACCACGAAGGAGAGAGCCTTTCCGAATTATCATGTGATGGACCCAGCGCATCAGCCTTTTGCAAGGAACCAAACTTATGCACCACAACGAATTCAATCAATCAAAGTAATCTTGGACCGCAAGATGTTTTATCAGCAGATCATTACAACCATGTTTGGTAGAGAACGACTGCAAGAGATAAACACCTCTTCTCTACCCTTTATCCTCCCTATGATAAATCATGAAGTGTCTTTTGATGTAGTTATTTTCATCCTTGTATAGTATGTTTTCCATCCATCGAGCACCCAGGTATGGAATCTCTATTAAAAAAATAAAAAATAAAAAATCTAAGACTAGTTAATTTTCTCACTCTCACAATGGCAAGTGTAGCATTTCCAACATTTACTGGTAAGGTGGGTGAGGATGCTGCAGACTTTCTAGACAACTTGGAAATAGCATGTGTCATCTCTACGAGAGATGATGATGCTTCGCGCTTGCGCATCTTCCCACTTCTAATGAAGGTAGAGGCAAGATCATGGTACAATGCCTTGGCACAAGCAACCAAGGAACGGTGGGACTTATTAAGAGCAGCCTTTGTCAAGCGTTTTGGAGAGGGCACAACATCAGAGAAGCTATGGAAATTGTTGACAGAGTTGAAGCAGGGCAGTATGCTGAAATACGCATCATATGAGTCAAACTTTGTATTTATGGGGGCGATGGGTTGCATCGCTAAGAGAGGATGAGGGGGAACCTGATTTCCTAAAGAAGGATCGGTTTGTGGTTGGGTTATGGCCAACTCTTAAAGAGAAGGTGAAGGAAAGTTTTCCTGCTACGTATGAACTAGCAGTTGAAGTGGCCCACCTTAAAGACAAGAAGTTGCGCCTACAAGCTAGGAATATTGATGAAGAGGAAGCCGTTAGGACCCGACCACCTCTAGCACCATTTACAACAGCCGCCAAGAGGATTCAACCACAAGAACCAATTGAAGATCAGCAAGACCTGCTCAATCGAATCACCAATCAACTTGAGAATCTCTCAGTCCATTTGATACAACAAGGGCATGCACACAATCGCAACCAAGAGCAAGGAAGAGGACAACGAAGAAAAAACCAAGAATACCACTTCTACAATTGTGGGGAGGATGGTCATGGCATGTACTACTGTCCACACCCAAGGAGGCAGAATTTCAATAGAGGAGCCAGGCAAAACCAGGTTTCACCACCGAGAGCAAGACCACCACCACCGAGGGCACCACAACAAGCACCACCCATGCAAATCCTACAACCACCCATTCAACCACAAACACCACCACAACCACTCATTCCACCCTTACCCCCACCACTAGTTGGCAATCAAACAGTAAGCGTCATCAGTCTTGAAGGTAAAGGAAAGGAGAAAGTGGAGGAGGATATCAAGGGAGTAGCAAAAGGTAAGACCAAGTTTAAAGGAGTAGATGCCATAGGGGTAAAACGCGCTAGGCAAGGTGAATCTTCCCAAAAGAAAGAAAAGATGAAGACTAAAGGGGAATCTAGCAAAAAGCCGTCCAAGTCACGACGTAAAATTGACATTGTAGATTTCTCTTTGGGTGAATGTTCTAAACCATATGATTTGGTTCAAGATGTTTCTATGCAGGGCCCAAAACTCACCTGGCCCCAATTACTCCACCTAGCACCTAGGGTGAGGAGACAATGGACAAAGATGGTTAGCACGAGACAACCAAAGCCAAAGATAGCTGGGGCTATCTCTGGGAGGAATCTAGTACTACCAGTGATGGATGCTTACATCAAAGGGCAACACATCTCCAATATCTACATCGATGGTGGCGCACAAATATGCGTCATGAGTGAAAAAATGATGCACCGTTTGGGTTTAGAGGTGAGTCGGCTGGCACCATGCCGAGCCAAAATGGAAAATAATGTAAAAGTTCAATGTGTTGGTGTTATAAATGCAGTTAGGATAAAGGCATTCAACACCGAGGTAGATGTGGACATCTTCATCATGCCACACAAAGGGGAGGGCTATCCTATCATTCTAGGGAGACCTTGGCTTATGGCTATGAGAGCTAAGCAAAACTGGGACACCGGCATAATCCAAATGAAGGATGCAAAAGGGAGGCCAATACTTTACGACATAATGAAAGGTCGGCAATGCGACATGGATCTAGAAACCTCTATGGATGAGTTTTCTAGTGGTGAATCTTCAACCGCTTCAGAGGAGGAGTCAACAGTGAGTGAAGAAAGTGACAGTAGCATTGAGGTGATGGGGATCATTCTCAAGGACCCTAAGAAGATGGAGCAACCTGATGCCTCATCATCAAACCAAGGGGAGACACCAGGTATACAACCTCTAGTAGAAGCACGTAAGCTACATCAAATGCTCTCTAGTGAGTTGTGTGGGAAGGAGCGTGAAGATTATATTTTGATGCTAAGTAATTTTACCACATTGTTCATTGATGAATATGATAAAATCATTGGCATCACAGTAGTTCAAAATCACATTAAGCTCAAGGAGGGAAGTAAACCTGTAGTGCAGAAGCTCAGGTGGCTAGGAGTAATTCAACAAGACGCCCTGCTCAAAGAGGTGAGGAAGTTGCTAGAAGCCGGTTTTATCTATCCTGTTGAAGACTCAGAGTGGGTTTCTCCAGTGGTAGTCACACCAAAGAAGAATGGTAAGTGGAGGGTTTGTGTTGATTACAAGCCTCTTAATGCAGCCACAAAGAGGGACCATTTTCCTCTTCCTTTTCAAGACGAAATTCTCAATGAGGTAGCTGGACATGAGCGCTACACGGTATGTGATGGCTACTCAGGCTACTTCCAAATTAGCATCGCTGAAGAAGATCAAAAGAAGACAACCTTCATCACACCATGGGGATGTTTTTATTACAGAGTTATGCCTTTTGGTCTCACTAATGCTCCAACCACTTTTTAGCAATATGTAACATTTGTTTTTCAGCCATTCTTTGGAGAATCAATCCGTGTTTTTATTGATGACTTTTGTATCTATAGCTCTCGCTCTCTTCATTTGGAGAAAGTTTATGAAGGTCTAGCTAGGCTACAATCTTTGGGGGGCCAACTCAATGTGGAGAAATGCCACATTGGTGAAAGCAAGGTTACTATTCTTGGCCATGTGATCTCGGCCAATGGCATTGAAGCTGACCCAAGCAAGGTTCAAGCCTTGCTGGCTTTGACCTCTCCCACCACAATAAAGCAGTTGGTCTCTTTTCTTCAAAAGGTGAGGTATTTGAGTAGGTTCATTCACTTGATCTCCCAAGAAAATGAACAACAATTCAATGAGGTAAAACAAATTCTAGCTTCACTTCCCACCATAGCACCTCCAAAGTGGGACGAGCCATTTTATGTAAACCCTAGTGGGGGCAATGACACACTTGGGGCTGTATTGATGCAAAAGGATCCTCAAACTTCGTTCATGCGTCCTATCTACTTCTCTAGTCGAATGATGACTCCATCAGAAAAGGGATACACGGTAGTGGAGCACATGGTGCTTGCATTAATGTTTGCTACCACCAAATTTCGCTCTTATTTATTGTCTAGACCATTCATAATCTTAACAATGGAAGAAGTATTTCCTTATGTAATGCAGCACATGGATGTTTCTTCTAGGATTTCCAAATGGCTCACAAGGCTACAAGAGTTTGACTACACAATGCAAGTGGAGAACTCCACAAGGGCCAGTCTAGGAGGTATTCTCACTCATCGCCACTATGAAAAGAAGCTAAAGATAAAGCCAAATGATCAAGATATTACACCCGTACTGGAAGTCCCTAAGGTAGAGGAGGCTCACTCTCTTTTCTTTGATGGAGCCTACAAGAGGAAAGTGGACAAAGATGCAGCAGGCATTGTCATCTTCAACGAGCGAGGGGATAAAGTTTTCTCCATTGGGAATCTCTTGGATTCTCACTCTAACAATGAGGAACAATATGCAGCCTTAACTCTTGGGTTAGAGTGGTGTGTGACACAGGGCATTCAACGGTTAAATGTATTTGACGATGCCATGCTTTTAATAAAACAAATACAAGGAACATGGGCTTGTAAAAATCATATCTTGCTAGGCCATTGGCGCAAAGTCAAGGAACTTTTAGGAAAATTTCAAGTTGTAGAATTACATCATGTCCCTCGAGCAGAAAATCAAGAAGCAGATGCTCTAGCTAGAGAGAGGTTGCAAGATGTTTCAGTGGTGGGTGCTATCAAGTTGAAGCTGCCTCTCTTCCAAGGTAGCGATGCTATGCCTGACATCATGAGTTTCTTGGACACAGGAGAGTGTCCTAAGGATCTTACTAAGGGCCAAAAGCAGTGGCTTGTGCCCAAGGCAACAAAATACCACTTACTATTGGTTTCAATTCTTATATTTCCTGATGTGGTATTCCCTCAAGCTGGTAATGGTAGAGACTAATGCTCCGTTTGTTTTACATATTTGGGACAACTATTATGGCAGTTATGCCATAAACCTTAAATCAAGATATGGTAATGATTGTATGTTTTGAAAACATAATCTATATATAAATATCTTTGACCGTAGATGCGGGTCTCTATGGAGATGGTAGTAAATGGAATCTTTTGAAAATTTGATCAAACTACAAGCAGAATGCTGGAAAATTCTTTTAGAAATACTATATTTTCAGATATATGCACAGACAAGGATTAAATTCTTTTTACTCTTTTCAACGTGGATAAGTTGAGAAGGCTATTGACATCTCTTGATCATTGGCTCTCAAATACATGAGCTTTTGTATGCACACAGCACTTGTCATTCTTGATATGCTCGTTCATAAAGTGGCTACAATAGATCTTTAACTCAAAAGAAATTTTGGCTACTAGTGGATAGAGGTTATGAGGTAGGTTCTACGGACATAAATATGTTGTAGGTTTTGTAGAGATACATATGTAGCTTGAAATTTCTTGAGAATGAAATTCAAAGCAGCCATATAGAGATCTTTGTAGATATGTGGACTGCCAAAGATTGTTTTTTTGGGGCTGAAATTGATGGTTAAATATTGGGCTAAGAAGCATTAATCTTTTAGTCCAACAAGGTCCTAGGTTTCAAAATAAGACTTTACATGGTCTTTTATACAAAAACTCTCAGATTTACAGTAAAAACCTAGCTTACTTTCAAGATGAACTTTTATACTTGCTTTTGAGCTACGATTTCATGGGTTTTTGAGATGAATTTTTGAGGAATTTTCATGCTTTTATGATAGAGTCTTTGCAACTTTTAAGCTGAACCGTATTGAAACTTTTAAGGAGAAAAGGACCTTTCTTTGGGTTCGATTATAATCCCCTCACTACCCATACTTAACTTTGACTTTAGGGCTAAAGTACCAGCATCAATATTAAATAATGATGCCATAAATTCGTGATCGTCAAGCCATTGTTTTTTCTATCCATTTTCAAGGGAGATACACCTACAATCTAGTGTCAATAATATGGCTCTCAATATATTTTCATAGTCACACAAATGAAGCTCACTACCTACTCTTTCTTCTTTGCATGCCCATTTGGCCTTAATGGGAAACCACATATATAGCTTCAACTTGACTTAATCCTCACCAGCCTTGTATGGTTTTTGGCTCAATACATATCTCATATTTAAAGGTTTTGGTGCGTTGATGGTTATCATCTAGTTTGAGCTTTGACATGTTGGATTAACCTTTAGTGGACAACACCGCCTTGTGGAGGTAATGATGGACATGCTTAGGATATTTGATCTTATTTTGGTAGAAACAACCATGGGTGTGAAACTCCGATGGGAGCATGGACTCCTTTTTGGCAATAATCTTTTTTAGGGCTAGAGTATACTTTTCCTATACAAACACCCATCTTTCATTAAATCACCAGCATGTCTTCTTTTATGTTTAGAAAATTTTTATATATCCCAAAGATGACGTCATTTATCGGATGCAATATTTGTGTCATTATAGCCACAAAAACATTGTACCATGCTTTTTTTCCAACCCTTTTAACACCCCCAACCAAGCGAATAATCCTGGGGTAGTGCACTATGTAATCATGTTAACAATCCACGGCTTTCCCTTTACATAAAGGGAATACTGGATGCATGTCAAGATCCTAAACCAGTTGCTCCCAATCTCTCCTCAAATCCTATTGAATGGCCATAGAGGTGGACCAATGTGAATTAGGCTAGAGTAAATTTATTCTAATCAATTTAAAAATGCTTGATAAAAGAACCAATAGAATTTAATCTCCCTAGAAGACTATTGGATAGTCTACCAAGGGGTCCAATGAGCATTCAGCAGCCCAATGGCTTGCATGATTCCTATTGGCTAGACGACTACGAGGTACAATAAGAGTTTAGTTGAATTATTTAGTTATCTAAAGCTCTCACAAAAGAGGAAAGGGGGACATTTGTCAAAAGGCTATCAACTATGCTTCTAATTTGTGATTGGCTAAGCTTTACATGAGCCAATGGGAGGAGGAGAGCATGAGCATTTAGCAAGAGGGGTCAACCAATATGAGAGATAGAGAGGGCTGAATTTTACTCTAACACAATGCTACACACACACACACACACACACACACAACTCATGTGTGCAAGAATAACTCCATCTCTTTCTCCAAGCATTGAGAAGTAGGGGCCTACACCAACATCTCTTGGCTATGGAATACAAATCCAACCAAGAGCCAAGATTCAATGGCATGCTCATCTCCTCTACCATGCTAATTACTAAGCAAAGCTATGCTATTATAGTGATTATGTAAGGAGAATACTTCTTTCTCGTAAGATACATCTTCTTCCTCTCAATCTATCTTCATTCCCAACTAGCTCTCGCCATTTTTGAAGGTGTGTGAGGTCTAGGGACTAAGGCTAGGTACACTAGGTGTGTTTTCCAATCATAATTTGGTGTATGAAGCCTCCATCTTCATTACACCAACTAGTTTTATCAAGGAACACAAAGATTGTATTGTACAAAAGTCTTCTTTGATGGGAGAAGCCTTTATGGAGGGGGGACCGGCTCCATGTAAATCCGTCCTCAATTGTTGTCAATTATTCTATTTCTCTCTCTTTTCGAGTATTTTTAGTGCCAAATTAGCTAGGTGTAAACTGCTATGTTGCTTTCTCAAATAAAGTACTCTCTCTATGCTCATTAGGAACTTGTTCTTAATGACATGCTCATTCTGTTATCAATTTCAGCTACACACAAGTTACTAGTGAATTAAATGTTACATGGGCAAAGACAACTATCAAAGTCATTTGTATATATACAAGGTGAGGTAAGCTTTTCCATGCATGGGAACCCCCCCATATATTTTTTCCCTTTTACCAAAATATTTTCTATTATATAAGTTACTTTTGATTTTTCTTCCTTTTTCACAAACGTGTCAGCCTTTATTAAATAAATAAGACTTATGCTAATCAATCACGATGTAGCATAAATAAGTAAGCTTTCTTTGTTGATGTCTCTTTTGACCTTAAATATTAAATATATATATTCTAAATTACATTATATATTTTAGTATTTTCAAATATATTTTTCATGTATATATATTATTCCACCCTACCAAATATTTTATTCACTAGTTTTCATTTTCAAACCTCAACCCCACTTCAAATTTCAATAATACCTCCATCTAGATGATTGCCAATCTTTTCAAAACTCTAGGTCATGTTTTCATACACATGAAGGAGCTTACACTTGAAGGCAAGAGAGAAGTCCACTCAAAGGGGACCACCAAAAGACCTTTGCAGCCACAAATAATATATTATTTGGCTGAATTTTTTAAGTAGATAAGAACCCCGAATCTGAAGGAGCGTTCAACATGAAAGATGTAGCTCATGATCTCAAGTTTTAGCTCAATATTTTTCACAAATTTTCGAGTTATGAACACGGAGATATGATTTTTGTAGTTGACCCCAGTTTTCTCGTGTAATGGTGACACATGCCATCCCCAATTTTTCTTCCTCTAGAATGCCTATGGTTCTACAAGTCTTCAAGCATGATTACAAGAGACAAGGCTCTTTTAATGAGGTCTTGGCAAGTCTAGAGTGATTCTATCACCATTTTTGGAGGATCTATCCTCATCAACAACTATCCACCTTTGACAATCTCTCTTGTAAATTTCTTACCTCTCTCTTCTCTCCCTAATAAGCTTATATCTAGCCAAAGCTAGACTATTGTAAATATCTCCTATCCTCTACATCCTACCCACATTCTCTCATCTTCTCTCTCTATTGACTCTGGTATTTTAAATAATGAGGAGACAAGATGGGAGCCACAGTCACATGCACCCCATTTTCCTAGTCACCAAAGTGGGACACTCACCTGAAATAGAAATATTGCTGAATCCTCCCCTCCTTCCCTATATAAGGAGGCCATGAGAGCTTCCTTGAAAAAAACACAAACACAAACACACACACACACACCTATCTATACACACTCTTGTTCTACATACTTGTAGCGTGAACCCTAATCACATAATCACAACACCATCATCATCACCATCACCATGCACAAAAGATGAGCACCACACCTCCACACCACTTGTAACTAAGGGTTGAAGGCACAATTTCAAGAAGAAGAAGGGTGGACACACTCATGATATTCCTCTCTATCAACTCCCATCTCTCCATTATGCCTCTTACGATCTTGTCCTCTTCTTATTTTCCTGCCATACGCTACCTATGGTATTCATCTTTTGCAAGCAATCAACACACTCCATCTTGGTGCCATACTTTGTGTGGCTTTGGATACATCTCATTGTGAGTATGGTATATGCTTGTTCCTTGACTTTTTTTTCTGCTTATGCAAAGGTGTGCGGATTCGCCACCATACTCTCTCTCTCTCTCTCTCTCTCTCTCTCTCTCTCTCTCTCTCTCTCTCTCTCTCTCTCATATTCCTATCATCTTGCTACTTCCATCTTGAGGTGTGTGGATTCGCCACCTCTTGTATGATAAGCTCGCAAGTTTCCCCTACCTCATTATCTTCCTTACTAACATGCACGAGTAGCAAGCCCATTCTCACTCATTCACCACTCCTCTCACCTTATTCTCTGACCACCCCATTCCACATTTGGGTGTGGATCTTGAAATTGGTTTCCATGGCATTCTTCATTGTGTATATGTATGCGTCCTAGCCGCATATCTTGCTAGGTGGTGCCCCTATTGTGTATCCCCCATGATGAGGCCATTGTGCATAGTTTTGGTGTAGAGGCCATCGGGTCTATTTTTCACTTCCGCCTCTCAAAGGCATTGATTCAAAAGAAGAGAATAAGATGGTGAGGAAAGCTTTTCAATACATGGGAACCCCCCCATATATTTTTACCCTTTTATCAAAATATTTCCCATTATATAAGTTACTTTTGATTTTTTTCTTCCTTTTTCACAAACGTTTTAGCTTTTATTAAATAAATAATACTTATGCTAATCAATCACGATGTAGCATAATAAGTAAGCTTTCTTCATTGATCTCTCTTTTGACCTTAAAAATATTAAATATATATATTCTAGTATTTTCTAATATTTTTTTTTTCATGTATGTATATTATTCCACTCTACCAAATATTTTATTCACTAGTTTTGATTTTCAAACCTCAACCCCACTTTCAAATTTTATTAATACCTCTATCTAGATGATTGCCAATCTTTTCAACACTCTAGGTCATGTTTTCATACACATGAAGAAGCTTACACTTGAAGGCAAGAGAGAAGTCCACTCAAAGGGGACCACCAAAAGACTTTTGCAGCCACAAATAATACATTATTTGGCTGAATTTTTTAAGTAAAGAAGAACCCCGAATCTGAAGCAACGTTCAACATGAAAGATGTAGCTCATGATCTCAAGTTTTAGCTCAATTTTTTTCAGAATGTTTGGAGTTATGAACACGGAGATATGATTTTTGTAGTGGACCCCAGTTTTCTCGTGTAATGGTGACACAGGCCATCCCCACTTTTCTTCCTTCTAGAATGGCTATGGTTCTACAAGTCTTCAAGCATGATTACAAGAGGCAAGGCTCTTTTAATGAGGTCTTGGCTAGTCTAGAGTAATTCTATCACCATTTTTGGAGGATCCATCCTCATCAACAAATATCCACCTTCGACAACCTCTCTTATAATTTTCTTACCTCTCTCTTCTCTCCCTAATAAGCTTATGTCTATCCAAAGCTAGACTATTGTAAATATTTCCTATCCTCTACATCCTACCCACATTCTCTCTTCTCTCTCTATTGACTCTGGTATTTTAAATAATGAGGAGACAAGATGGGAGCCACACTCACATGCACCCCATTTTCCTAGTCACCAAAGTGGGACACTCACCTCAAAAAGAAATATTGCTAAATCCTTCCCTCCTTCCCTATATAAGGAGGCCATGAGAGCTCACTTGGAAAGAGAACACACACACACACACACCTATCCATACACACTCTTGTGATACATGCTTGTAGCATGAACCCTAATCACATAATCACAACACCATCACCATGCACAAAAGATGAGCACCACACCTCCACACCACTTGTAATTAAGGGTTGAAGGCACAATTTCAAGAAGAAGAAGGGTGGACACACTCATGATATTCCTCGCCATCAACTCCCATCTCTCCATTATGCCTCCTACGATCTTGTTCCCTTCTCATTTTCCTGCCATACGCTACCTATTGTATTCATCTTTTGCAAGCAATCAATACACTCCATCTTGGTGCCATACTTTGTGTCGCTTTGGATACATCTCATTGTGAGTATGGTATATGCTTGTTCCTTGCTTTTTTTTTTTTGCTTATGTAAAGGTGTGCGGATTCGCCACCATACACACACTCTCTCTCTCCCTCTCATATTCCTATCATCTTGCTACTTCCATATTGAGGTGTGCGGATTCGCCACCTTTTGTATGAGAAGTGAGCATACTTGCATATATCCCTGACCTCGTTATCTTCCTTACTACATGCACGAGTAGCGAGCCCATTCTCACTCACTCACCCCTCCTCTCACCTTATTCTCTGATCACCCCATTCCACATTTGGGCGTGGATCTTGAAATTGTTTTGCATGGCATGTTTCATTGTGTATATGTATGCGTCCTAGCCGCATATCTTGCTATATGGTGCCCCTATCGTGTATTCCCCATGATGAGGCCATTGTGCATAGTCTTGGTGTAGAGGCCACCGGGTCTATTTTTATTTCGCTTCCGCCTCTCAATGGGAAGTAAAGAAAAAACTTTTTAGGGTCCAAGAAAAGGCACGTGCATGTGAAAGATTTTGGAGTAACTTGAGGGGTAAGCTGGTTGAGAATTTTGGTAACTTGAGTTTTGTGGATATGTACACACAGTGTAGGAAATTATATGAGCAAGAAAATGCTTTAAAAATGCCATTTTATGGTTCACTCCCATGTATGGCCTCTTTTCTACTATTGAGGATGTATGAGGGTGGGCTTGAAAATTTTGCCACTCGCAAAGCAAGATACCTTCAAGGTATCAAGCCGGAGATGATCAAATGGACGGGAAATTTTACCCATGAGTGGATATGTGATATTTTCAACCTTGCACTTCAACATGGTATGCCTTATGATTGGAGTACTAATTGGGTTAAGGCTTTGCATAAAGGAGGGGATGTAAAGAATGTAAATAACTACCAAACTATATTGATTGGATCTCTTATGGCAAAGTCTTTTAGGTGCATAATGGAGATAAAATTGAGTGATTGGGCTGAAAAGAATGACAAGCGTACATAACGACAAGCGGGTTTTTATTGATGCCATAGCACCATTGATAATCTTGTCACTCTTCATGTTATCATGAAGGAAAGGCAAGCAATTGTATTTTTAACTTTTGTGGACTTTAAGAAAGCATTTGATATGATTCCACATAACAATTTGTGGAGAAGGATGGAAGAACTCCAAGTGCCAAGTGAGTTTATGCTTGCGGTTTCTCAAATCTATGAGAAGGTGATTTGTCAATTGCGCATGGGAAGAGGGATTTCAAAAACATTTGTAAGCACTATTGGGGTTAAACAAGGATGTCCGTTGTCAATTGGAACAAACGGTGCTTGACTTTATGCAAGAAGAAGGCATTGAAGAGGTCACTATTTGCAATGCGGTAATCATGATTTTGTTGTACGCAGATGATGTAGTTCTTCTAGCACACACTTTAGAAGATGCACAAAATCGTATGGTTGTCCTTGAGAACTTGTTCTTGCATATTGGGCTGATTGTGAATGAATCCAAAACAAGGTTATGCTTGTGAAAACCAACCATAAGGAGAAGCCATGCATTGTGTACAGCAATGAGACATTTGAAATTGTTGAGAGCTTTAAGTACCTTGGCCTTGATATTTTGTCCAATCACAAGTGGCATGAATGTGCTATGCGTCATTTGGAAGCGTAAAAGAGAGTATATTATGCATTTGAGAACATGTGTAATGCGGGAAACATCAAGTGCTGGGCTCTCAAGAAGTACCTTTTTTATGCATTGGTGACACCGGTTCTTCTTTATGGAGTTGAAGTGTGGAGCGAGAGCATCTCAAAGTCTACTTGGAAAGAGTTTGAGAATGTCCAAAAGCTTTTTCTTACAAACTTTCTCCAAGTTAAGACACAAACGTCATATATGCTCCTACTTATTGAATCTTTCAATTGAGGTTATGGGCATGGAAAGGGTTGTGGATTACATGATAAATATGCGTCAAAACTCCCCACATCGACTTCCTACAATTGCATGGGAAGCAAGAAAAAAAGTTCAAAAGACGCATAAAAGCAAGATCTTGAGCACGGGATGGATGCAAGACATAAAGAAGTGGTTTGGGAGATGGGATGCATTACACTTGCTACATGATGCTTCGATTGGCTCCCAAGTGAATGAAGCTTTTCTAGAGCTCCAATGTATTACGGCTTGGGAGAAATCCGGTGGGTCACGCTTCATACATTACACCACCCATATTTCCCCAACTACAAAACCATGTTCTTCACTGAAAGAGGAAACCGTACTCAAATTTACATGCTTGAGCCTATCCCCTTGTCAGCGAAACGCACTATTGCAGCCATTCGGCTTAGCTCTCATTTCCTTCGATGCGAGATAGGGCGTTGGGGCAATGGAGAAAAGTCAAATCGACTGTGCACATTATGCTCACTACAAGTTTGAGAGTATGAGTACCACACAATGCTAGAGTGCTCAGCTTTTGGTCACATTTCGAACTCGCTTCTCTAACATTTTCAACCATGTCTTAGACCTACACAATTTTCTTACAATTTTCTTACCTCTCTCTTCTCTCCCTAATAAGCTTATGTCTATCCAAAGCTAGACTATTGTAAATATTTCCTATCCTCTACATCCTACCCACATTCTCTCTTCTCTCTCTATTGACTCTGGTATTTTAAATAATGAGGAGACAAGATGGGAGCCACACTCACATGCACCCCATTTTCCTAGTCACCAAAGTGGGACACTCACCTCAAAAAGAAATATTGCTAAATCCTTCCCTCCTTCCCTATATAAGGAGGCCATGAGAGCTCACTTGGAAAGAGAACACACACACACACACACCTATCCATACACACTCTTGTGATACATGCTTGTAGCATGAACCCTAATCACATAATCACAACACCATCACCATGCACAAAAGATGAGCACCACACCTCCACACCACTTGTAATTAAGGGTTGAAGGCACAATTTCAAGAAGAAGAAGGGTGGACACACTCATGATATTCCTCGCCATCAACTCCCATCTCTCCATTATGCCTCCTACGATCTTGTTCCCTTCTCATTTTCCTGCCATATGCTACCTATTGTATTCATCTTTTGCAAGCAATCAATACACTCCATCTTGGTGCCATACTTTGTGTCGCTTTGGATACATCTCATTGTGAGTATGGTATATGCTTGTTTCTTGCCATTTTTTTCTGCTTATGTAAAGGTGTGCGGATTCGCCACCATACACACACACTCTCTCTCCCTCTTATATTCCTATCGTCTTGCTACTTCCATATTGAGGTGTGCGGATTCGCCACCTTTTGTATGAGAAGTGAGCATACTTGCATATATCTCTGACCTCGTTATCTTCCTTACTACATGCACGAGTAGCGAGCCCATTCTCACTCACTCACCCCTCCTCTCACCTTATTCTCTGATCACCCCATTCCACATTTGGGCGTGGATCTTGAAATTGTTTTGCATGGCATGTTTCATTGTGTATATGTATGCGTCCTAGCCGCATATCTTGCTAGGTGGTGCCTCTATTGTGTATTCCCCATGATGAGGCCATTGTGCATAGTCTTGGTGTAGAGGCCACCGGGTCTATTTTTTTTCGCTCCCGCCTCTCATTTGGTGCCCCCACTGAGGAGGTCTTTTGAAACCCTTCAGTTTACAAGACTGAAAACCCTAAACTATTGTGAATGGATGAATGAGTATGAAGGATTTTCTAACTGGACGACAGAAGAAGAAGAGCTCCAAGCACAACTAGACGAACTCCGCATCTCCATCGAAGCTCGAGTGCCAGGCGTAACGGTAATCGATTTGAAATGGGAGAGTCAACCAACGCGCCAAACCTAGTGGATATACACAGGCCAAGTGCCAAGAAGAAGAAGGAGAAGGTGGAAACCATGTCCGCAACCTACAACCAAACAACAACAACAAAATGGAAGGAGCTCTGCACAATAGAGAATCAACACTATTCTACTTTGAGAATCGGGTAACTCAAGTCACCGAGGTAATTATCATAGTCAGGTTTCAAGTCGCACCTGATGCTGCAGCACAGATAACAGAAGCATTGGCTCACACTCTCACTAGAGAAACTAGGGATCTACTGAGTTTGTTTCAGGAAAGAATACCACCCTCTCCTACAAGCTTGGACAGTGACTAAGCACCTCTAAGCTTCACATGAATCAGGACAACCTACCTCAAGACAGATCACACATACCAACACGTGTACGCTCAATCAAGGTAATATTAGACTTGAAGATTCACTACCAGCACGTCATTGACACCATGCCGGGTGGGGAGCGGTTTTTTGAGGTTCTGGCATCAGATCAGCCATTTGTTTTACCTTTGGTACAAGGAAATGTACCGTTTGAAGTTTTAATCTATGTCCTAGTATAATAGGGTATACACGCCTCCTTGTAAAGAAGAAAAAATTTTGCAAGTTAAGAAGTGTGTCTTTCTAGCTCTCTCTCAGTAATCATGGCAAGTGTAGCATTTCCAACCTTTACTGGTAAGGTGGGCGAGGATGCTGAGACTTTCTAGACAACTTGGAAATAGCATGTGTCATCTCTGCGAGAGATGATGATGCTTCGCGCTTGCGCATCTTCCCACTTCTAACGAAGGTGGAGGCAAGATCATGGTACAATGCCTTGGCACAAGAAACCAAGGAATGGTGGGACTTATTAAGGGTAGCCTTTGTCAAGCGTTTTGGAGAGGGCACAACATCAGAGAAACTATGGCAATTGTTGACAGAGTTGAAGCAGGACAGTATGCTGGAATACGCATCATATGAGTCAAAGTTTGTAGATTTATGGGGGCGATGGGTTGCATCGCTAAGAGAGGATGAGGGGGCACCTGATTTCCTAAAGAAGGATCGGTTTGTGGCTGGGTTATGGCCAACTCTTAAAGAGAAGGTGAAGGGAAGGTTTCCTGCTACGTATGAGCTAGCAGTTGAAGTGGCCCGCCTTAAAGACAAGAAGTTGCGCCTACAAGCCAGGAATATCAATGAAGAGGAAGCCGTTAGGACCCCACCACCTCTAGCACCACCTACAACAGTCGCCCAGAGGATTCAACCACAAGAAACAATTGAAGATCAGCAAGACCTGCTCAACCGAATCACCAATCAACTTGAGAATCTCTCAGTCCATTTGATACAACAAGGGCATGCACACAATCGCAACCAAGAGCAAGGGAGAGGACAACGAAGGCAAAACCAAGAATACCACTGCTACAATTGTGGGGAGGATGGTCATGGCATGTACTACTGTCCACAACCAAGGAGGTAGAATTTCAACAGAGGAGCCGGACAAAACCAGGTTTCACCACCAAGAGCAAGACCACCACCACCGAGGGCACCACGACAAGCACCACCCATGCAAATCTTACAACCACCGATTCAACCACAACCACCACAACCTCTCATTCCACCCTTACCCCCACCACCAGTTGGCAATCAAACAGTAAGCGTCATCAATCTTGAAGGTAAGGGAAAGGAGAAAGTGGAGGAGGATAAGACCAAGGTTAAAGGAGTAGATGCCATTGGGGTAAAACGCGCTAGGCATGGTGAATCTTCTCAAAAGGAAGAAAAGATGAAGAATAAAGGGGAATCTAGCAAAGAGCCGTCCAAGTCATGACGTAAAATTGACATTGTAGATTTCTCTTTGGGTGAATGTTCTAAACCATATGATTTGGTTCAAGATGTTTCTGTGCAGGGCCCAAAAATCACCTGGCCCCAGTTACTCCACCTAGCACCTAGGGTGAGGAGACAATGGACAAAGATGGGTAACACAAGGTGACCAAAGCCAAAGATAGCTGGGGCTATCTCTGGGAGGAATCTAGACGACATACTACCAGTGATGGATGCTTACATCAAAGGGCAACACATCTCCAATATCTACATCGATGGTGGCGCACAAATATGCGTCATGAGTGAAAAAATGATGCACCGTTTGGGTTTAGAGGTGAGTCGGCCGGCACCATGCCGAGCCAAAATGGCAAATAATTTAAAAGTTCAATGTGTTGGTGTCATAAATGTAGTTAGGATAAAGGCATTCAACACCGAGGTAGATGTGGACATCTTTGTCATGCAACACAAAGGGGAGGGCTATCCTATCATTCTAGGGAGGCCTTGGCTTATGGCTATGAGAGCTAAGCAGGACTGGGACACCAGCATAATCCAGATGAAGGATGCAAAAGGGAGGCCAATACTTTACGACATGAAGATAGGTCAACAACGCGACATGGATCTAGAAACCTCCGAGGATGATTTTTCTAGTGGTGAATCTTCAACCGCTTCAGAGGAGGAGTCAACAGTGAGTGAAGAAAGTGACAGTAGCATTGAGGTGATGGGGATCATTCTCAAGGACCCTAAGAAGATGGAGCAACCTGATGCCTCATCATCAAGCCAAGGGGAGAAACCAGGTATACAACCTCTGGTAGAAGCAAGTAAGCTACATCAAATGCTCTCTAGTGAGTTGTGTGGGAAGGAGCGTGAAGATTATATTTTGATGCTAAGTAATTTTACCACATTGTTCATTGATGAATATGATAAAATCACTGGCATCACAGTAGTTCAACATCACATTAAGCTCAAGGAGGGAAGTAAACCTGTAGTGCAGAAGTTCAGGCGGCTAGGAGTAATTCAACAAGACGCCCTACTCAAAGAGGTGAGGAAATTGCTAGAAGCCGGTTTTATCTATCCTGTTGAAGACTCAGAGTGGGTTTCTCCAGTGGTAGTCACACCAAAGAAGAATGGTAAGTGGAGGGTTTGTGTTGATTACAAGCCTCTTAATGCAACCACAAAGAGGGACCATTTTCCTCTTCCTTTTCAAGACGAAATACTCAATGAGGTAGCAGGACATGAGCGCTACATGGTATGTGATGGCTACTCAGGCTACTTCCAAATTAGCATCGCTGAAGAAGATCAAAAGAAGACAACCTTCATCACACCATGGGGATGTTTTGCTTACAGAGTTATGCCCTTTGGTCTCACTAATGCTCCAGCCACTTTTCAGCGATATGTGAAATTTGTTTTTCAGCCATTCTTTGGAAAATCAATCCGTGTTTTTATTGATGACTTTTGCATCTATAGCTCTCGCTCTCTTCATTTGGAGAAAGTTTATGAAGGTCTAGCTAGGCTACAAGCTTTGGGTGGCCAACTCAATGTGGAGAAATGCCACATTGGTGAAAGCAAGGTTACTCTTCTTGGCCATGTGATCTCGGCCAACGGCATTGAAGCTGACCCAAGCAAGGTTCAAGCCTTGGTGGCTTTGACCTCTCCCACCACAACAAAGCAATTGGTCTCTTTTCTTCAAAAGGTGAGGTATTTGAGTAGGTTCATTCACTTGCTCTCCCAAGTGGTTCTCCCTTTACAACAAGTTACCCATCAAGAGATCTTCACTTGGAGTGAAGAAAATGAACAACAATTCAATGAGGTAAAACAAATTCTAGCTTCACTTCCCACCATAGCACCTCCAAAGTGGGACGAGCCATTTTATGTAAACCCTAGTGTTGGCAATGACACACTTGGGGCTGTATTGATGCAAAAGGATCCTCAAACTTCTTTCATGCGTCCTATCTACTTCTCTAGTCGAATGATGATCCCATCAGAAAAGGGATACACGGCAGTGGAGCACATGGTGCTTGCATTAATGTTTGCTACCACCAAATTTCACTCTTATTTATTGTCTAGACCATTCATAATCTTAACAATGGAAGAATTATTTTCTTATGTAATGCAGCACATGGATGTTTCTTCTAGGATTTCCAAATGGCTCACAAGGCTACAAGAGTTTGACTACACAATGCAAGTGGAGAACTCCACAAGGGCCAGTCTAGGAGGTATTCTCACTCATCGCCACTATGAAAAGAAGCTAAAGATAAAGCCAAATGATCAAGATATTACACCCGTGCTGGAAGTCCCTAAGGTAGAGGAGGCTCACTCTCTTTTCTTTGATGGAGCCTACAAGAGGAAAGTGGACAAAGCTGCAGCAGGCATTGTCATCTTCAACGAGAAAGGGGACAAGGTTTTCTCCATTGGGAATCTCTTGGATTCTTACTCTAACAATGAGGTAGAATATGCAGCTTTAACTCTTGGGTTAGAGTGGTGTGTGACACAGGGCATTCAACGGTTAAATGTATTTGGTGATGCCATGCTTTTAATAAAACAAATACAAGGAACTTGGGCTTGTAAAAATCATATCTTGCTAGGCCATTTGTGCAAAGTCAAGGAACTTTTAGGGAAATTTGAAGTTGTACAATTACATCATGTCCCTCGAGCAAAAAATCAAGAAGCAGATGCTCTAGCTAGAGAGAAGTTGCAAGATGTTTCAGTGATGGGTGCTATCAAGTTGAAGCTGCCTCTCTTCCAAGGTAGCGATGCTATGCCTGACATCATGAGTTTCTTGGACACAGGAGAGTGTCCTAAGGATCTTACTAAGGGCCAAAAGCAGTGGCTTGTGCGCAAGGCAACAAAATACCGCCTTATCAATGACGACCTCTATTGCAAGGGTAAGGATCAAATTCTTAGGCGTGTACCTCTCTCTAGAGAGATCACTGAAATCATTTCAAGTTGCCATGATGGTGTTTGCGGAGGACACTTTGCACTTGACATCACTAGTAGAAAGATTCTACAAGCCGGGTTTGTATGGCCTAGTCTACATAGGGATGTGCATCATTGGTGTAAAACATGCAAGGAATGTCAAAAGGCAGGGGATAGGAGGCTCACATATGAGCCACAGACTCCTATAATCTCATATGGACCATTTGAGAAATGGGGAATTGATGCTATTGGGCCTTTGCCAAGGAGCCAATCAGGTAAATTTTATATCATCATGGGTGTGGACTACATGACCAGGTGGGCTGAAGCAGTTGCCACCACCCGAATTACAGCTAAGGAAGTGGCTAAGTTCGTAGTTGAAAACATTTGTTGCCGTTTTGGCACTCCTCTTGAAATAATTTCTGACAAGGGACCAGGTTTTAGAGGAGACCTTGTAGGAGAGCTAATGGAGAAGTTAGGTATCTCACGACGACACTCAACTCCCTACTACCCACAATGCAATGGTTTGGTGGAAAAGGTAAATGGTATGATCTGCAAGATCATCACTAAGCATGTAAACAATCACAAAAGTGATTGGGACAAGCATCTTATGGCTGCACTTTGGGCTTATCGCACTTCATTTCGCACATCCCTTGGGTTCACACCATATCACTTGGTGTTTGGTAAGAAAGCCATTTTACCCATTGAAGTACAATTGGCTAGTCTCAGGGTGCTAGCTGGGCAGGTGGAACGTCCTAATGCTCATCTCCACAACCACATTCTTGATCTAGAGAGGCTTCAACTAGACAGAGAAGATGCTATCAACTATTATGCAGCACAGGCAGAGCAACGTCGACTTACCTTCAACAAGGGACTTAGGGCAAAAGGTCTCAAGAAAGGTATGTTGGTCCTATGGTATGATAACAGGTTTGACACTAGGAAGGATAAAAAGTTTTCACCCAGATGGGAAGGGCCATTTGTCATTAGAAAGCGCTACGCCAATGGCAGTTACCGATTGATGGATGCAGATGGTAGGCTCCACAAAACACGTGTCAATGGATGGAGGTTGAAGCAATACTTTTTGAGATTTGATCAAACACCTATGATGGAAATCCCCGAGGAGGGAGACTCCTCCACCTCAATTGAAGAAGAATCAGGTACAACGCTAGAGGCATGAATACCTCTAGCCTTAGGGGGAGGGCTAATGAGGAAAGCTTTTCCATGCATGGGAACCCCCCCATATATTTTTGCCCTTTTATCAAAATATTTCCCATTATATAAGTTACTTTTGATTTTTTTTCTTCCTTTTTCACAAACATTTTAGCCTTTATTAAATAAATAATACTTATGCTAATCAATCACGATGTAGTGTAATAAGTAAGCTTTCTTTGTTGATCTCTCTTTTGACCTTAAAAATATTAAATATATATATTCAAGTATTTTCTAATATTTTTTTTTTCATGTATATATATTATTCCACTCTACCAAATATTTTATTCACTAGTTTTCATTTTCAAACCTCAACCCCACTTTCAAATTTCAATAATACCTCCATCTAGATGATTGCCAATCTTTTCAACACTCTAGGTCATGTTTTCATACACATGAAGGAGCTTACACTTGAAGGCAAGAGAGAAGTCCACTCAAAGGGGACCACCAAAAGACTTTTGCAGCCACAAATAATACATTATTTGGCTGAATTTTTTAAGTAAAGAAGAACCCCGAATCTGAAGGAGCGTTCAACATGACAGATGTAGCTCGTGATCTCAACTTTTAGCTCAATGTTTTTTCAGAATTTTTGGAGTTATGAACACGGAGATATGATTTTTGTAGTGGACCCCAGTTTTCTCGTGTAATGGTGACACAGGCCATCCCCACTTTTCTTCCTTCTAGAATGGCTATGGTTCTACAAGTCTTCAAGCATGATTACAAGAGACAAGGCTCTTTTAATGAGGTCTTGGATAGTCTAGAGTAATTCTATCATCATTTTTGGAGGATCCATCCTCATCAACAAATATCCACCTTCGACAACCTCTCTTATAATTTTCTTACCTCTCTCTTCTCTCCCTAATAAGCTTATGTCTATCCAAAGCTAGACTATTGTAAATATTTCCTATCCTCTACATCCTACCCACATTCTCTCTTCTCTCTCTATTGACTCTGGTATTTTAAATAATGAGGAGACAAGATGGGAGCCACACTCACATGCACCCCATTTTCCTAGTCACCAAAGTGGGACACTCACCTCAAAAAGAAATATTGCTAAATCCTTCCCTCCTTCCCTATATAAGGAGGCCATGAGAGCTCACAAGGAAAGAGAACACACACACACACACCTATCCATACACACTCTTGTGATACATGCTTGTAGCATGAACCCTAATCACATAATCACAACACCATCACCATGCACAAAAGATGAGCACCACACCTCCACACCACTTGTAATTAAGGGTTGAAGGCACAATTTCAAGAAGAAGAAGGGTGGACACACTCATGATATTCCTCGCCATCAACTCCCATCTCTCCATTATGCCTCCTACGATCTTGTTCCCTTCTCATTTTCCTGCCATACGCTACCTATTGTATTCATCTTTTGCAAGCAATCAATACACTCCATCTTGGTGCCATACTTTGTGTCGCTTTGGATACATCTCATTGTGAGTATGGTATATGTTTGTTTCTTGCCATTTTTTTTCTGCTTATGTAAAGGTGTGCGGATTCGCCACCATACACACACACTCTCTCTCCCTCTCATATTCCTATCGTCTTGCTACTTCCATATTGAGGTGTGCGGATTCGCCACCTTTTGTATGAGAAGTGAGCATACTTGCATATATCCTTGACCTCGTTATCTTCCTTACTACATGCACGAGTAGCGAGCCCATTCTCACTCACTCACCCCTCCTCTCACCTTATTCTCTGATCACCCCATTCCACATTTGGGCGTGGATCTTGAAATTGTTTTGCATGGCATGTTTCATTGTGTATATGTATGCGTCCTAGCCGCATATCTTGCTAGGTGGTGCCCCTATCGTGTATTCCCCATGATGAGGCCATTGTGCATAGTCTTGGTGTAGAGGCCACCGGGTCTATTTTTATTTCGCTTCCGCCTCTCAATGGGAAGTAAAGAAAAAACTTTTTAGGGTCCAAGAAAAGGCACGTGCATGTGAAAGATTTTGGAGCAACTTGAGGGGTAAGCTGGTTGAGAATTTTGGTAACTTGAGTTTTGTGGATATGTACACACAGTGTAGGAAATTATATGAGCAAGAAAATGCTTTAAAAATGCCATTTTATGGTTCACTCCCATGTATGGCCTCTTTTCTACTATTGAGGATGTATGAGGGTGGGCTTGAAAATTTTGCCACTCGCAAAGCAAGATACCTTCAAGGTATCAAGCCGGAGATGATCAAATGGACGGGAAATTTTACCCATGAGTGGATATGTGATATTTTCAACCTTGCACTTCAACATGGTATGCCTTATGATTGGAGTACTAATTGGGTTAAGGCTTTGCATAAAGGAGGGGATGTAAAGAATGTAAATAACTACCAAACTATATTGATTGGATCTCTTATGGCAAAGTCTTTTGGGTGCATAATGGAGATAAAATTGAGTGATTGGGCTGAAAAGAATGACAAGCGTACATAACGACAAGCGGGTTTTTATTGATGCCATAGCACCATTGATAATCTTGTCACTCTTCATGTTAGCATGAAGGAAAGGCAAGCAATTGTATTTTTAACTTTTGTGGACTTTAAGAAAGCATTTGATATGATTCCACATAACAATTTGTGGAGAAGGATGGAAGAACTCCAAGTGCCAAGTGAGTTTATGCTTGCGGTTTCTCAAATCTATGAGAAGGTGATTTGTCAATTGCGCATGGGAAGAGGGATTTCAAAAAAATTTGTAAGCACTATTGGGGTTAAACAAGGATGTCCGTTGTCAATTGGAACAAACGGTGCTTGACTTTATGCAAGAAGAAGGCATTGAAGAGGTCACTATTTGCAATGCGGTAATCATGATTTTGTTGTACGCAGATGATGTAGTGCTTCTAGCACACACTTTAGAAGATGCACAAAATCGTATGGTTGTCCTTGAGAACTTGTTCTTGCATATTGGGCTGATTGTGAATGAATCCAAAACAAGGTTATGCTTGTGAAAACCAACCATAAGGAGAAGCCATGCATTGTGTACAGCAATGAGACATTTGAAATTGTTGAGAGCTTTAAGTACCTTGGCCTTGATATTTTGTCCAATCACAAGTGGCATGAATGTGCTATGCGTCATTTGGAAGAGTAAAAGAGAGTATATTATGCATTTGAGAACATGTATAATGCGGGAAACATCAAGTGTTGGGCTCTCAAGAAGTACCTTTTTTATGCATTGGTGACACCGGTTCTTCTTTATGGAGTTGAAGTGTGGAGCGAGAGCATCTCAAAGTCTACTTGGAAAGAGTTTGAGACTGTCCAAAAGCTTTTTCTTACAAACTTTCTCCAAGTTAAGACACAAACGTCATATATGCTCCTACTTATTGAATCTTTCAATTGAGGTTATGGGCATGGAAAGGGTTGTGGATTACATGATAAATATGCGTCAAAACTCCCCACATCGACTTCCTACAATTGCATGGGAAGCAAGAAAAAAAGTTCAAAAGACGCATAAAAGCAAGATCTTGAGCACGGGATGGATGCAAGACATAAAGAAGTGGTTTGGGAGATGGGATGCATTACACTTGCTACATGATGCTTCGATTGGCTCCCAAGTGAATGAAGCTTTTCTAGAGCTCCAATGTATTACGGCTTGGGAGAAATCCGGTGGGTCACGCTTCATACATTACACCACCCATATTCCCCCAACTACAAAACCATGTTCTTCGCTGAAAGAGGAAACCGTACTCAAATTTACATGCTTGAGCCTATCCCCTTGTCACCGAAACGCACTATTGCAGCCATTCGGCTTAGCTCTCATTTCCTTCGATGCGAGATAGGGCGTTGGGGCAATGGAGAAAAGTCAAATCGACTGTGCACATTATGCTCACTACAAGTTTGAGAGTATGAGTACCACACAATGCTAGAGTGCTCAGCTTTTGGTCACATTTCGAACTCGCTTCTCTAACATTTTCAACCATGTCTTAGACCCACACAATTTTCTTACAATTTTCTTACCTCTCTCTTCTCTCCCTAATAAGCTTATGTCTATCCAAAGCTAGACTATTGTAAATATTTCCTATCCTCTACATCCTACCCACATTCTCTCTTCTCTCTCTATTGACTCTGGTATTTTAAATAATGAGGAGACAAGATGGGAGCCACACTCACATGCACCCCATTTTCCTAGTCACCAAAGTGGGACACTCACCTCAAAAAGAAATATTGCTAAATCCTTCCCTCCTTCCCTATATAAGGAGGCCATGAGAGCTCACTTGGAAAGAGAACACACACACACACACACCTATCCATACACACTCTTGTGATACATGCTTGTAGCATGAACCCTAATCACATAATCACAACACCATCACCATGCACAAAAGATGAGCACCACACCTCCACACCACTTGTAATTAAGGGTTGAAGGCACAATTTCAAGAAGAAGAAGGGTGGACACACTCATGATATTCCTCGCCATCAACTCCCATCTCTCCATTATGCCTCCTACGATCTTGTTCCCTTCTCATTTTCCTGCCATATGCTACCTATTGTATTCATCTTTTGCAAGCAATCAATACACTCCATCTTGGTGCCATACTTTGTGTCACTTTGGATACATCTCATTGTGAGTATGGTATATGCTTGTTTCTTGCCATTTTTTTTCTGCTTATGTAAAGGTGTGCGGATTTGCCACCATACACACACACTCTCTCTCCCTCTCATATTCCTATCGTCTTGCTACTTCCATATTGAGGTGTGCGGATTCGCCACCTTTTGTATGAGAAGTGAGCATACTTGCATATATCCCTGACCTCGTTATCTTCCTTACTACATGCACGAGTAGCGAGCCCATTCTCACTCACTCACCCCTCCTCTCACCTTATTCTCTGATCACCCCATTCCACATTTGGGCGTGGATCTTGAAATTGTTTTGCATGGCATGTTTCATTGTGTATATGTATGCGTCCTAGCCGCATATCTTGCTAGGTGGTGCCTCTATTGTGTATTCCCCATGATGAGGCCATTGTGCATAGTCTTGGTGTAGAGGCCACCGGGTCTATTTTTTTTCGCTCCCGCCTCTCATTTGGTGCCCCCACTGAGGAGGGCTTTTGAAACCCTTCAGTTTACAAGACTGAAAACCCTAAACTATTGTGAATGGATGAATGAGTATGAAGGATTTTCTAACTGGACGACAGAAGAAGAAGAGCTCCAAGCACAACTAGACGAACTCCGCATCTCCATCGAAGCTTACTCTCACTCTCACATGCGCAGAATAAGTGGAAGAGACAAGAGGATGATAGGGAGAGAGGAGAGGAGAGGATGAGAGAGAGAGAGAGAGGGGAGGGCAGGATGAGAGAGAGGACAAGATAAGAGAAAGAGAGAGAGGGGAAGTGAGAAAACCTTCTTTTTAAACCCCCTCTCTCTCTCCTTCTCAAAGACATTTTCTCACTCCCCTCCCCCCCCCTCTCTCTTGTTGGAATTAGGGTTGCAGAGAAACACACACAGCTTGGAGAAGACGAAGGAAGCTCAAGGCACACAATAGAGAGTGTTTTACTTAGTGTGCAATGGAAAGATAGATTGCCCTAGAGTGATGGGCATATATACAATGCACGGGGGAAAAAACCTCCTAAAGAGGGAAAAAAATGCCCTGTCGGTCCTAGTGTGTTCACACACATCACTACCACATGTATATGGTAACAAATCCCCCCTGGAATGATGCGGTGAACGAGAGCTGGCACATAAGTAAAGGGAAGTGCCATGCCCTGAGGACAGGATCAGTCCACAAAGAGGAGTTAGCCCAAAGCTTTGCGGAAAGCTTCAAGATTCTCACGAGACAATGCCTTTGTGAAAAGATCTGCAAGGTTGTCCTGTGTTGGCACATAAGCCAAGCTGATCTCTCCTATTGAGAGCCTCTCCCTGACATAGTGGTAATGCACCTCAATGTGCTTTGTGCGATCATGAAAAACTGGGTTCCTCACAACTGCCAATGCGCTCTGACTGTCAGTGTAGATAGTGTTGGCAGTGTCCTATCCAACACCCAAATCAGCCATAAGGCGTCTGAGCCATACACACTCAACCATAGCTGTGAAGACTGCCATGTACTCAGCCTCACAACTCGAAGTGGCCACAGTAGGTTGCTTCTTGCTCAACCATGATGTAACATTTAATGGCATAATAACTTTTGTGTAGCGGAAATCAGCATGAACATAGTGGGCATTTCATTAGAATAGCTTCCTAATGAGAATTACAAGAGTGCTTGGGTGGAGAGAGCAACAAAAAACATAACACCTAGTTAGATAGCATCGACAATACTTTCAAAAGAGAGAGCAATTAAGCTATTGACAACAGTTGAGGACCGGATTTGCATGGAGCCGGTCCCCCCTCCAAAAGGCTTTGTATTATGGTTTCTCCCATCAAGAGAGACATTGTACAATACAATTCTTTGTGTTCCTTCAAGACTAGCTAGTGCGATGAAGATGGAAGCTTCATACACCAAGCAAAACACTTAATCAAACACAACTTGAATTATCCCCGTTCTCAGACCCAAGACCTCACACACCTTCGAAGATGGTGAGAGCTAGCAGGGTATGAGAGTAGATTGAGAGGAAGAAGGAGTATCTTACGAGAAAGATGTACGTCTCCTCACATAATCACTCATATTAGCATAGCTTAGCTTAGTAATTAGCTTGGTAGAGGAGATGAGCATGCATTGAAGCTTGGCTCTTGGTTGGATTTGCATCCACATGCCAAGAGAGTGTCGATGTAGGCTTCTATCTCACAAGCTTGGAGTAGGTGATGAGCTCTCCATTAAAGCTTGGGAGGAGATAGAGTATTCTTCCTTCACACATGGTCAAGTGTGAGTGTGTGTGTGTCAATGCCAAGCAAAAATCAGCCCTCTCTCTCTCTTGGGCGAGCCCTAGCTGCTAATTAGGTCTGGCTTTTGCCTCATTGGACCTCCCCAGGTCAAGCCAATAGGAATTAAACAGCATAAGTGATAGCCTTCAGACATGTGTCCCCCTTTCCCCTTTTGTGAGAGCTTTAGGTAATTAAATAATTAAACAAAACTCTCATTGGACCCCTTTGTCTCCTGGCCAATAGGAATCAGGCAAGCCATGAGGCTTCTGAATGCTCATTGGACCCTTTGGGAGACTGCCCAATAGTCTTCTAGGAGACTTATTTCTCATTGGTTTCTTTTATTAAATGTTTTTAAATTAATTAAACTACATTTACTCTAGCTTAATTCTCATTGGTCCACTTCAAGGGTCTTCCAATAGGAATTGGGCACACCTTGTGGGCATCTGGCCTAGGGAGCTGACATGTGTCCCTCATTCCCTTTGTGTAAAGGGAGCCTGTGTGTATGTGTGTGGCTTTCTCTCTCATCCCCTACCTTTGGGGCTCGCCCCCTCCCATGTAGGGATGTGCAAAGACTTTTAGGGCACACACAAAGCATCCAATTTTCCCTAGGGTTGACCTTTGGACTCAACCTTTGAATTTTGGAACCTTAGCATTTTGGAAGTCTTAATGGGCTGAACCTTAGGGTCTTTTTGGCCCATTGTTTCACATGGCTCTTTTGCAGATGGCCCCCCCTTTGGATCCCTATTTTCCCTCCTTTGGATCCCTACTGTGGCCGGTCTGCTAGCTTAACCAACATTCTAGCTTTTTTCTCCCTTGGCACTTCCCCACATTAAATGATCAGTTTAATATGAGAAAATCATTTAGGAGAATTAGATATTGATTATTATGACATTACCTCTCTCTTGAAATCATAGTCGTCCTCGACTATGGTGTAGAGAAGATAAAGCATATGCATGAGTCCTTTTCTTAGCGGGTAGAGGATCCCTATGTTACCCTACGACATCATTCCATAATGGATGACTAGTCCATTTGGCGCTTGAGAGCCTGAGGCTGCCGCAAGCATGTCTGCACATTAGTCCTATCAGTCTTCCATAGTAGAGTGACAAGCTCTACTTGGTGTTTGGGAGACGTTGTCTCCGCAAACTTGATCTAAGCATGCATACTACTTTATTTTTGTGCACAAATAAAGAAAAAGAGAGTCTTATAAGACAAAAATTTTGTTCATTTTTAACATTTTGTACATTTGCTTACTCTTGGGAAGCATTGTAAGCATTGACAAGGTTTAGGTTATCCTTTAATTGTATGCCTTGCATCCATCTAGCATCTTCGAAAGGATAATTCTTAAACTTAATAAGATATCGTCGGATAGTCTTACCGCCTCTTAATACCTTGTCTTCATGTCGGAGAATGGACTCGGGCTGCAGCACCTCCTCGTGGTCCTCAATCTCCGGTGGGTCTTCAATAGTTGGTTCTTGAGGTGGCTCTCCTTTGTAAGGCTTTAATAGTCTCACATGAAAAGCATTGTGTATGAGCCAATGATTGGGCAACTTAAGTTGATAGGCCATCTCATTGATTGGCCTAAGAATCTGGAAGGGACCATAATACCTTTTTGCTAGTTTAGCATAGTACTTTTGGTGGCCCGTAGGATTCTTGCCCGTCGTGTGCCTTAATCGAGCCTTGGGAAACTTTAACAAGACCCAATCGTTTTCTTTAAAGGCTTGGGCTCTTCTGTGCTTGTCAGCAGCAGCCTTTTGCCTTTGCTGTGAGATAGAGATAGCATCCTTAATCTTTTGGAAAGATTCTTGTAGGTCTCGGCTATACTCATCTGCAGCGAAGATCTTCCCATGTACCTTAAGTAGCAAGGGACTTTTTGATCTTCCCTCAATTACCTCGAAAGGTGCTTTTCCTGTGGAAGTATGTACAGTGTTATTGTAAGCATACTCTACTAAGGGTAAGTACTTCTCCCATTGGGATCTTTGATCTACTTCCGTTACATAGGCTTTTAGTAGATCAAGAATGGTTAGGTTAGCTATTTCACTTTGGCCATTAGTTTGTGGATGATAGGCCGAAGAGAAGTTTAGCCTTGTTCCTAAATTCTCAAAGAGACCCTTCCAGAAATTACTGGTCATTCTAGGATCTCTATCCGACACTATGGACATTGGCAAGCCATGGTACTTGAAAATTTGTGAAATGAAGAGGGTTGCCATTTGATGGGCTTTGATAGTCTTTTTGACAGGTATAAAATGAGCTTGTTTACTGAACCTGTCTACTATCGTCCATATTCCTGTATTCCCATGGATAGACTTAGGCAATCCAAAGATAAAATCCATGGATATGCTCTCCCAAGGTGAATTAGGGATTGGCAAGGGTTGAAGCAATCCAAGTTGCTTCCCTCTATCAAATTTTGTCTTTTGACATACCACACATTTGGAAACATACTCGTGTATGTTCACTTTCATGGTAGGCCAATAGAAATATGTTTCAATTCCCTTTAGGGTAGGCTGAATCCCTCTATGCCCCGCATATGGGGGAGCATGAGATTCATACATTACTTTCTCACGTAGTGAGTTAGTAACGCATAGTCTATTGCCATAGAGAAGATAACCATCTTGTAAAGTAAATGGTTCTTCTTTCTTCCCTAATGCAAGGGCTGAAATCACATCTCTAAAATCGGGATCAATAGCATACTCATCTATCATTGAAGATAGATCATTGTGAGTTGCTATGGAAACCGCATTCACTCTCGGTCGTCTTGAGAGTGCATCGGCTACTTGATTATGCTTGCCAGCAATGTGAGCAATATGAAAATGAAATTGCGAAAGGAAATTTGCCCACCTCATTTGTTTGTCGGAAAGCTTGGTCTGCGTCATGAAGTACTTAAGACTTTGGTGATCCGTTCGCAGAATGAAAGGAGTCCCCAATAAATAGTGCTTCCATGAGTCTAAGGCATGTAGAACTGCAAGGAGTTCTTTTTCGTATATGCCTAGAGTTTGCTCAACAGGGTCGAGCCTTCGACTCTCATAGCCTATGGCGTGCCCTTCTTGGAGCAGAACAGCCCCAAGGCAATCACCACAAGCATCACATTGGACCTCAAATGGTTTTGAGAGATCCGGTAGTGTAAGCACAGGTTGAGAGATAAGCTTTTCTTTAAGCTTTTCGAAAGCATTGTTCTCCTTAGCAGACCACGTATACCTAACATTTTTCTTTGTTAGGTCATGTAATGGTCCCGCAATTCGTGAGAACTTTTCTATGAAGCGTCTATAGTATGCACACATACCTATAAAGCTTCTTAGTTCATGAAGATTCCTTGGTTTAGGCCATCCTTTTATTACCTCTAACTTGGATGGATCCATTTGGATTCCATCTTGAGAGATAATGTGACCTAAATATTGAATCTCTTGCAAGAAAAATTCACTTTTCTTTCGATTAACATAAAGTTTATTCTCTCTTAAAACTTGAAATATTACCTGGAGGTGTTGCTTGTGTTCCTCCAATGAATTAGAGTAGATGATAATATCATCAAAGAACACTCCAGTGAAGGTTCGATGAGGCCTGAACAGCTTCTCCATCAAGCGGTTGAATGTGGCTGGTGCATTGGTTAAGCCAAAAGGCATGACAATGTATTCGTAAAGACCAAATGTAGTACAAAATGCGGTCTTTACTATGTCTTGATCAACTATCCTTATTTGATGATAGCCACTTTTTAGGTCAATCCTATTGAAGTAGGTCGATCCTTGTAGCTTATCAAATAGGTCTTCTACCCTTGGAACGGGAAACCTATTCTTGATAGTGATCCTATTTAGTGCTCTATAGTCGACACACATACGATATGTGCCGTCTTTCTTTTGCACTAATAGCACAGGTGAGCAAAATGGAGATGAGCTAGGCCTAACCATGCCCTTCTCAACTAACTCATGCACTTGCTGCATAATCTCCTCTTGTTGAGCTTGAGAAACTCTATAAGGAGGTTTGTTAGGCGGTGAACTTCCTGGAAGAAGTTCAATTGCATGGTCGTCATTACCTCGTTTAGGAGGTAGCTCACAAGGGATGTCGTCAATAAAAACATCTTGAAACCCCTTGAGAAAATTGGATAACTCTAATTCCTTTTGGTTGCTTTTATTTTCTTTTGCTAAAGCATTAGGTTCATTTTGAGAATCTTTAACAAAAATCATGTACGCGGAAATAGAGCTCTTTATTGACTTGTTGAAAGCTGGTGTATGTACAATGGGGATGGTGTTACCCATCTCCTTAGCATCTATATACATGTCCTTTTCCCTGAACTTAAAGGAGATTCTCCTTTCAGGAAATTTAACATCGGCAGCCAGGCGGTCAAACCATGGTGCCCCTAGGATTACATCCTCATGCTTGAGAGGAGAGATAAAGAAGTCCTCTTTGTCCACATAGCCTTGGACATGAAGCCTCAATTTCCCGATTAAGGGAGTGACTGAAGCTTCTTGCCCCTTGAAGGCACTGTCTGCGGGTAGGATATCTCCCATCTCGTAGGATTGTATGCCTAGCTTGGTGGCTAACTCCATAGATATGAAATTGTGAGTAGAACCAGGGTCAAAGAGAATAAAAGCATCATGTTCTCTTACCTTTCCCCAAGCATGGCATAGAGGAGATCCTTTGTGGTGAGTTTGGTGAATCTCCTCCTCTTGGATTTCAACCAAAGAAGCTCTAGGAGGATCTTGGCGGTTGTTCTTTTGGGGACAAGCGCGGTACGCATGCCCTTGTTCGCCGCACTTGAAACACCGGTTATCTTTACGATAACGCTCAAGCTCTTCAGGAGAGAGTTTATTCTTTCCTTTGTAAACTCCCTTCTCCTTAGCTTTGTTGGAATTGCCCTTAGGAGACTTTTGGACATTGTCCTTCCCCTTAGGCTCATTGGAACCCTTGTTTTCCGGGGGCTTATTATTTCTTTTACCCCCCGTTTGGAAATTGATTCGCGAGGCCACCATAGTATGGTGTATTACCGCCGATATGGTACGTGGCCTTTGGGAGTTGACATACTCCGCCATTTCTTCGGTTAAGCCCGCACAAAATTGTTGCTTTTGCTCTCCAAAATCCAACTTTTTGAAGACAGTGGCTTTGAGTTGTAGGTCCCAAAACTTGTCTACATATTTGTGGATGGATTCATTGGGAGAGAGCTTTAAGCTTCGCCATTCGGTGAGTACTTTGTCTTTGGCATCGGTGGCCAAAAACTGCTTCATAATGGAAGCTCTTAAAGCCTTCCATGTTCGTGGAGCTTCACCGTTGGCTCATAGGCTAGACCACCATTGTCTGGCAGACTTTTGAAAGTGCATAGCTACATGGCGTAGCTTAGAGGACTCCGTGAAGCCCTCATCTCCAAACGCCGCATCGAATTGCTGGATAAAGGCCAAAACTTTGTCTGTAGCACCGAAGGTGCCATCATAGGTAAGGAAAGAGATGCTCTTCCCTCCCTCTTTGAATTTCTTCAGCTTGGACGACCTCTTCCATGCGGCATAGGATTTCCTATGGCCTCTTCTTTTTGATGGTTCAAAAGTTGCACCATCACTTTCTTCAGAAGATGAAGAATTTGAAGAAGGTGGAGAAGAGGGTGACCTCTTTCTCACCTTTTTCTTGTCTTGATCTTGGTCGTCTTCACCATAGCTTTCATAAGAGGAAGAGGATGAAGAAGATGGAGAAGAGGGTGTCCTCTTTCTCGCCTTTTTCTTCTCTTGCTTTTTATCATCCCTCTTTGAATTATGGCGTGGAGAAGAGTGTGATGGTCTTCTCCGCTTTGGTGGTGATGGAGAGCGTTTAGCCCGCCGTCTTCGTGGAGCCATCTCCGCCGAGGTGGCGGGAGACTCGCTTCTTTCTTGTTCCTTCGGTGGAGGCTCTTGAGTTCTCCTTTGGGAAGGAGATGCATCATCAAGAAGTAAGTTCTTGAGCCCTTCATATGGATTCTCTTCTTCTTCCCGAATCGGAGAGAGACCTCTTTTGGTAGTCTCACAAGGAGGCTTCCTAGGTGTTCTCTCGTCATGGTGATGAGCTTGGAGAATCCCGTGAGCACGGAGCTGCCGTTGCACTTCACTTTGGAGAGATGGATTGCCCATGGCTTGTTGAACCCTAGAAACAAGATAGTTAACAAGCATTGAAGCATCATTAGTAGCTTGCTCATGAGCAAAATCAAAGTTATCAACATTAATTTCACTCTCTTTACTATTGTCAGCCATTCTAACAACTTTTAGGTGTAAACTTTTTAGGTGTACTTTGGCACTTCAAGCCCTAGTTGCTACTCCTCTTTACCCCTTTAGAAAAAGCACTCAAGCTACTGTACCCGCGGCTCGAATACCATTAATTGCAAGGAATAGAAGAGAGGGTCTTTCGACACCAAGACAGCACCGGCTCCTGTCAAGCTTCTAATAGCTCAATAGTGGTTAAGCCGTAGGCAAGCCCCGTAGGACTCCACTATTAAGACCATAGCTCTCGACGGTGATGCCCCGTTAACTGCACAAAGGCAGACGCACTGCAAGGCTGAAAAATCCCTATTCTACTTACTCACAGGCAATTAATAATACCAACCATTTGTAGCTAGCTTGAGGACCTCCCTTCTTGAGCAAGAAAAGAGAAACCTTGAGCTCTGATACCAATGTAACATTTAATGGCCTAATAACTTTTGTGTAGCGGAAATCAGTATGAACATAGTGGGCATTTCATTAGAATAGCTTCCTAATGAGAATTACAAGAGTGCTTGGGTGGAGAGAGCAACAAAAAACATAACACCTAGTTAGATAGCATCGACAATACTTTCAAAAGAGAGAGCAATTAAGCTATTGACAACAGTTGAGGACCGGATTTGCATGGAGCCGGTCCCCCCTCCAAAAGGCTTTGTATTATGGTTTCTCCCATCAAGAGAGACATTGTACAATACAATTCTTTGTGTTCCTTCAAGACTAGCTAGTGCGATGAAGATGGAAGCTTCATACACCAAGCAAAACACTTAATCAAACACAACTTGAATTATCCCCGTTCTCAGACCCAAGACCTCACACACCTTCGAAGATGGTGAGAGCTAGCAGGGTATGAGAGTAGATTGAGAGGAAGAAGGAGTATCTTACGAGAAAGATGTACGTCTCCTCACATAATCACTCATATTAGCATAGCTTAGCTTAGTAATTAGCTTGGTAGAGGAGATGAGCATGCATTGAAGCTTGGCTCTTGGTTGGATTTGCATCCACATGCCAAGAGAGTGTCGATGTAGGCTTCTATCTCACAAGCTTGGAGTAGGTGATGAGCTCTCCATTAAAGCTTGGGAGGAGATAGAGTATTCTTCCTTCACACATGGTCAAGTGTGAGTGTGTGTGTGTCAATGCCAAGCAAAAATCAGCCCTCTCTCTCTCTTGGGCGAGCCCTAGCTGCTAATTAGGTCTGGCTTTTGCCTCATTGGACCTCCCCAGGTCAAGCCAATAGGAATTAAACAGCATAAGTGATAGCCTTCAGACATGTGTCCCCCTTTCCCCTTTTGTGAGAGCTTTAGGTAATTAAATAATTAAACAAAACTCTCATTGGACCCCTTTGTCTCCTGGCCAATAGGAATCAGGCAAGCCATGAGGCTTCTGAATGCTCATTGGACCCTATGGGAGACTGCCCAATAGTCTTCTAGGAGACTTATTTCTCATTGGTTTCTTTTATTAAATGTTTTTAAATTAATTAAACTACATTTACTCTAGCTTAATTCTCATTGGTCCACTTCAAGGGTCTTCCAATAGGAATTGGGCACACCTTGTGGGCATCTGGCCTAGGGAGCTGACATGTGTCCCTCATTCCCTTTGTGTAAAGGGAGCCTGTGTGTATGTGTGTGGCTTTCTCTCTCATCCCCTACCTTTGGGGCTCGCCCCCTCCCATGTAGGGATGTGCAAAGACTTTTAGGGCACACACAAAGCATCCAATTTTCCCTAGGGTTGACCTTTGGACTCAACCTTTGAATTTTGGAACCTTAGCATTTTGGAAGTCTTAATGGGCTGAACCTTAGGGTCTTTTTGGCCCATTGTTTCACATGGCTCTTTTGCAGATGGCCCCCCCTTTGGATCCCTATTTTCCCTCCTTTGGATCCCTACTGTGGCCGGTCTGCTAGCTTAACCAACATTCTAGCTATTGATTATTAGATATTGATTATTATGACAATGATATACATGAACTGCCAAGCATGAAACAAAAACCACTTGTGGACACTCGCGTGTCAAAACAACCAGCCCAATCTGAGTCCGAAGAAGCATGTAAGTCTGGTGGCGATGACACCCCCTTGGGATAAAACAAGCCAAGATGTAAAGTGCCACTAAGGTAGCAGAAAATCCGCTTGACAGCCTGCCAATGCTTAGACCCTGGGCTATGCATAAATCTACTGACCTGTGAGACTGCAAACTAAATATCCGGCCTCGTGTTGCATACATAAATGAGGCAGCCAACAGCAGTTTGGTAAAGAGTGACATCAGCAGGATTACCAGCATCATGTAGACTCAACTTCAAACGTGTTTCCATGGGAGTGGCAATAGGTTTGCAATCCTCAAGTCCAAACTTACATAGCAATGTCTCTATGTAACTTTTCTGACAGAAGGCAATACCACCATCACACTGCTTAAAATGTATACCCAAATAATGATGCAACAGCCCCAAATCTTTCATCTTGAAAGTAGCATTCAAATCAGCCTTAAATTCAGTAATATGTCTCTCATTTGGTCCACTAATCAGCAAATCATCAACATAAATAACGACAATGAGAAGTACATCACCCTCACGCTTTACATACAATGTGCTTTCTGTTGGACTGTTACGAAAGCCTTGTTTGACCAAATGAGTGTCAGCTTTCTCATACCAAGCACGAGGAGATTGCTTTAACCCATACAAAGCCTTGTTACATTTTCACACTTTGTCCTCTTGTCCTTTTATGACAAAACCGCGAGGCTGCGTTACAAAAACTTCCTCAAATATGTCACCATTCAAGAAAGCAGTAACAATGTCTGATTGATGTACATCCCAACCAAAATGAGCTTCCAATGCACATAGAAAATGCACAGTAGTCATACGACAAGTGGGAGCAAAAGTCTCTTCATAATCTATGCCTTTTTGCTGTGCATAACCCTTTGCAACAAGTCAAGCCTTATGGCGATCGATCTCACCATCCGGCTTGCGTTTCAACTTGTAAACCCACTTCGTACCAATGGCCTTTTTGCCAGGAGGCAAATCACATAAATTCCATGTGTCATTTTCTATAAGTGCATCATATTCTGATTGCATGGCAGCCATCCAACTTTTTGAATTTTGCGCTTCATCAAAAGTCAGAGGCTCCTCAACATCAGGTAAGCTAGACACAGCCAAAGCATAACAATCTGATGCATAAGATGCATGGCGAGAGCCTGAACGAGTACGACTAGACAAAGGTGCATCCAATTTACTGTCACGCAAAGTGTGCACTAGCCATTTTGGCATACCTCTAGCCTGCTCATTTTCAGCCCTTTCCTCATCAAGTACATCATGTACATCTACATCAGTAATAGGCTGATCTAGAACATTTTCAGAAACCCCCATAGGCTGTACATTTGTCTGATTGGAACTTACATTCGTATTTCCACCACTGAAAAGAGGCAACAAAGTGTCATAAATGTCCTGTGAGCTTACATTACTGTCTCTAGTACATGACAGCAAGGGCTGAACAGAATCTTCCACAAACACTACATCCCGTGAAACCAGAATACGTTTTGTTTGCGGATGATACAACCTGTAACCTTTGCTTTCAGCACTATAACCAACAAAAATACATTTGACAGCCTCATCATCCAATTTTCTGCGCTGCACTTGTGGCACCAAAGCATATGCCAAACATCCAAAAACACGCATGTGCTCAATAGAAGGTTTTCTATCATGCCATGCTTCATATGGAGTAATAGACTACAAAGCTTTTGTAGGACACCTGTTAAGTACATAAGTGGCACACATAATGGCCTCAACCCAAAAAGAATGCAGCAAAGCTTGATTTTTGACCATACATCATGCCATTTCCGTAAGTGACCTGTTTTTCCTCTCAGCAACACCATTTTGTTGAGGTGTATAAGGCACTGTACATTGGTGTTTTATCCCACGACTAGCCAGAAATGCATTAAATTCATGATACATATACTCCCCCCCTCGATCGGAACGGAGGGTGCCCATAGTACATTTTGAGACATTTTCAGCCATAGCCAGAAATTGTTTGAAGCACATAAAAACTTCGGACTTCACTTTAAGCGGAAATACCCATGCATGCCTGGAGTAATCATTAATGAAATTCATGAAGTACAGGTAGTTGCCCAAGGACGGAGTTTGCATGGGCCCACAAACATCACTATGCACAAGCTGCAACCTGTATGTGGCCCGAACCAAACCATCCTTTGGAAATTTAGAACGTTGCATCTTACCCAAAATACATCCTTCACAAACAAGTTTGACAGGTTCTTCAAGAGGCGGCAAAGAAGCAACCATATCAGATTTCTGCAAACGCAGGAAACTGGCAAAATTCAGATGACCAAAGCCTGCATGCCAAAGTTTTGCATCTGAAATAGCCCTTGAATCTACAACAGCATTTGCAAAATTTTTCCCACACTTGTCATACAAAGTGAGCTTATACAGCCCACGGCACAAAAGGCCAGATGCAACAATTTCATCACCAAAACTGAGATCATGAACTGTACATCTGTCATCCACAAATTTGACTACAAGTCCAAGTCTAGCAAGTGCGGATATAGACAAGAGATTCTTCTTGATCCCAGGTACATAAAGTGCATCAACAAGTGTGAAGAAACTGCCATTAGCAGCAGTGAGCACAATCTTTCGAACTCCTTGAACTGGATAAGAGGCGTTGTTGGCACAAGTGACTGAATTCCCATGAGGGACTGACTCGAGAGAGGTAAACAATTCACAATGTGAGGTAATGTGCTTTGTAGCACCACTGTCAAAATACCACACATGTGAATCTGCAGCAACAACTGACAAGCATGCACATGGACAGCAGGATTGTAAGTGCACTCTGCTCTAAAAGCCCATTCTGCATCAACATCAGCATTACAGTCTCCTTTCACAGAAGACTCAACAATGGCTGCATTTGTAGTGGAACCAGCATTTGCAGTGGAACCGCCCTCTTTCTTCTTAGCCTCTTTGGCCTTCAACTTAGGACACGACTTGATCAAGTGATCATTGGCTTTACAATAATGGCAACGCATCTTCTTTTTGCCCTTATCACCAGAATTTCCACACGAAGTACTGCCAACAGAAGCATTAGGAACAGAATTTTTGCCACTCGCAGAAAAACCATAAGAAGTGGCTGCATTACTGTTACCACCCTTTCTTTGAGCAGCAATAAAAGCCTGTTCAACTGTACACTGCCTAGTCCTGTTTTTTCTAGAAAGTGACTCTTGCAACAACAATGTGCATAATGCATCAAACTTGACAACTTCAGGATTTCCTTGGGTCATCAATCTCCAAGTACTAGTGAGGCGGTCCGGGGCGGGCAACAAGAAGAGTGGCCTCTAGACACCCTTCAAGGCTCCCATGCTGCTCAATGGGGCTGGGGCACAACACAACACAAACCAAAACAACAAACCCACCGCCAAATCCCAACTACACAAGGGGCACCACCTAGTTTAAGAGCGAACTAGGACGCAAAAGAGGAGAATCGTTAGAGCAACCCACAAACAAGCAAGGAATTACACTAACCCTAACACCAATGGAATACTTTCACACACTAAAACACGAGAGAGAGAGATAGAGAGAGAGATAGAGATAGTGCTCGGGCTGCTTTGAAACGTATCGGCAATGATCAAGCAAACACAACTATATATTTAAGAAAGAGAGAGAAAGGGGGAGGGGGTGCTTGTTGCATTAATACCTTCTTACAAATCTGTCATGACAAATCAAAGTGAGATTAGTACTTGTTCAACATAGCTTGCGTAAATTTCACCACAACACATCACTAGAAAAGTCACCCCAATCACTGTCTTAAGGCCAGGGGAGTCCTCTCCACCCTGTCGCCCTCTTACAGTATGTGGGATTTATGGCTAGATTGATGACAACACCAGAGACAAGCTATCAAGAACTTTAAAAAAAAACAAGACACTTACGCATCATTGTTGTCCATTACTTCACGTTGGAAGGGAGACAAAATATCCAAGATTAGTCCAAATCCACCCTCCTTGATTCAGCGAATGTTGGGCTTACACTAGTAGGAGAAATGATAGATTTCCTACTCTCAATTGAATGATCACTCTCTCTCTTACAATGGCATAGATTTCCCTTGCTAATCCCCTATTACAACACATGCACATGCATAAGACAATGAGCTTCCACTCAAGAGCTCCTTCTAGAGAGGTTGAGCTTGGCTTCTCAAGCTATAGCATAGTGCTCTTGCTTATGGCTTCCCCCTTTTATGCTAGCTACACCCTCCTTTTATAGCAATTTTGAAGGCTAGGGTTACTCCTCTAACCATGGTTGGGTTAGATTTTCAGCAATTTATCTAATTTCTTTTGCTTGGAATTATCAAGAAGTTGGTGGGGAAAGAGAGAGGAGAGAAATGGAGGTGATAGGACTTTTCATAGTGGGTTAGTGTTAGTAGAGTTAGTATTAATTTACAAATGGAATTGAATATTTACAATGGGAGTATCCATGTAGGATACAAATAAGGAAGAAAAACTCTTAAGAGGTAAGAAAAGGTGGATTTCTTACAAGGTTGATGCTCCAAGTGTCTTGAGTAGGGCCAATTTTGACGCTTGTTGACGGTCCACTAGCTTTGACGGTACATTTTTTCTCCACTCTTGACCTTCCTTGAGAGACAAGGTAATTGAAGCTGAGTAATCAACCACCATGATGCTGTCTTTTAAGAGAAGAGGCTGAATTTTGTGGTTTTTTGATAGATATGGGTAATTTGGAGGAGGAAAAATGAGACTAGGTGGCCAATTTTGGAATGGAATTGTGTGTGGGAGGTATGAGTTCACCATGGTTTCTCTTATTCTTCAAGGTTGAGGAGAAGGTGAGTAGTGTGCAGAGAGGAGTGGTGAGAGAGATGGGGATGATGAGTGGAGAAGTGTGTGTGAAAGAGGAAAATGATAAAGTGGAAGAGAGAGTGTGGCTGCATAGCATGGGAAAACTGGGGTCCACTAAAAAAATCATAGCTCACAGCTGGTAGCTCCAAAAATCATGAAAACATTTGGGGTGATTATTCAGAGCGTGGGCTACATTTTCTCTTTTGACCACCGCTCCAAATTCGGAGTGGAGATAGGTGCCAAAATTCTCACCAAAAAGCCTGTTTTTTAGGCCTGCAAAAGTCTTTTAGTGGTCCCCTCCTTTGTTGAATTTGTACAATGCATCCAAGAGTGAGCCCCTCCTTTGTCATATTATAATACAAATCATTCAAGTTGCCCTTGACCCATGCATGGAGGAGGATTATTGGTGAAATAAGAAATATATACATGGTGGGACTAGTGTATGGACTATTCATGGACTTTAGCTCAATGAGCACATGGTGTTAGAATAATGAGTAAAAATAATAATAAAAATATGGAGGAGTTATGGATATGGAAAGATATTGGAATCATATGATATGGTCCCTCCTTGAATTATTTTGGGTGAAAGAGGAAAATGTATGCAAGTAAATAATATAATAAAAGTAACCAATGAGTAGAAATCAATTTTTTGTTTTCACGAGGGTGAGGGTGAAAATGTGGGAGTGATTTGTATAAAGGAAAAATATGAGGTTAGAGTATGTACATATTGGCAAAAAAATAAAATTATGGTGTAAGAGGATGAAAGAAGGTGTACATAGGTTTAATAAAACACACACCTAAGTAGAAATATTTAAATAAAATACCAAAATAATTATAAAAAATCCATATATTTAGGCCATATATACAATGAAATATTTACACACAAAGAGGCCATAATATACTTTTATTTTTTTATTTTTTTTATTTTTTTTGGCTCACCTAACCTAGTGACTAGCTAGCTGAGGGTTTTTAAGAAGATAAGGGAAAAGTCCCGTGACTCACGCACGCCTATGTACAGTGAAATGGTAGGGATAGCCACATTGTTTGGGTGATTTTGGTAGGGTGAGGTAACTCACTGTGGCAATTACAGATAGCCGAAAAAACGGCTATCATTAGCCCTCCCCCTGGATGATGGTATATTCATGTACCATCATAGAGCATCTTTTCCAAAGAGAGTGCTTCAGAGTCCTTGACGAGATCTTCATTGTTTAGCCCCTCAGAATTTTGGCTGGAGTTACACTCATGCTTCATGTAACAATACTGACATAAGACAGCGGCCTTTGGACAGATCTTTGGTAGATCCTTTGGTAGAAGGCGACTCAAATAGGGCTTCAAGCGATACCCGTTTACTTTCCTGGAGTGCTCTTTACCATTCAAGTCCATAAGCTGATAGTAACTTGAATTGAAAGCCTTCTTGACTATGTATGGACCTTGCCATCTTGTTTCAAACTTGGCATCAAAACGATTGTCAAGTCGATTGTCATACCTTAGCACAAGCTCTCCTTCCTTGATGCCTTTGTCCTTCAGTTTCTTGTCGTGCGTTTCTTTCGCTTGTGTGGCTTTCCTCTTGTAGCACTCATATGCTGCTTCTCTTTTCCACTCAAGCTCCACTAACGTAAGAAGTCGATCCATCCATACCTCTTGATCATCTTGTGCTCCTTTGCCATGAAGTCGCATTGTTGGAATGTTGAGCTCGATAGGCTGCAAAGCCTCTTGACCATAGACCAAGTGAAATGGTGTGAACTCCGTGGCTTCCCTATATGTGGTTCGATATGCCCACAAGGCACCATCCAAGAAGTCATCCCATAATTTTGTCTTGTTTTGCACCATCTTTCTAATGATTCCTACAATGACACCATTAGCCTTCTCCACCAAACCATTTGACTGTGGGTAGTATGGTGTGCTGTGACGATGTAGAATGTGAAGCTCTTCACAAACTTCTGTGAGCAATCCTTTTCTAAACCCTGGACCATTATCAGAAACAATCTCCAAAGGTGTGCCAAATCTACAACAAATGTGAGTGTAGAAGAATTTGCTCACTGTCTTCTCATTTACCTTTGCCACACTTTGTGCTTCCACCCACCTAGTCATATAGTCTACAGCCACTAGAATGTAGAGTTTACCATTTTTTGTCCTAGGCAGAGGACCCATAGCATCAATGCCCCACTTTTCAAAGGGTCCATTTGCAAGCACTATTTGCCTCGGGCCATGCACCAACCTTCTATTTCCATTTATCTGACAAGTGTGACAGCTTTTACACCAATGTTGAACATCCACATGCAAACTTGGCCAAACATACCCCGAAAACAAAATCTTCTTCACAGTTAATTCTTGGGAAAAATGACCACCACATGCCTCTTCATGCAAACCTTTTAGAATGGCTGAAATTTCCTTGATAGTTGGTACTCGTCTGCACACTTGATCCTTCCCTCTTTGATAGAGGGAGCCTTCTAGGAAGAGATATACGCTTGCCTTCTTCATGAGTCTCCTCTTCTGAGCTTTTGTGAAGTCTGGTGGAAACTCACCCTCCAAAATGTAGCCAATGATGGGAGCCAATGACTCCAATCCCTGGTACCTCGGTTGCTTCACAGCAGCCGCCACCATGATGACCTGCACTTCTTTCTTTACACATGCAACGGCTTGTTGTGCAAGTAAATCAGCATCTTCATTCTGTTTCCTAGGAATATGATATAGTTGCACTTCTTCAAATTGATTAAACAATCTACGAATGGCATGAACTTTTGTCCGTAAGCTCTCATTCTTGCATGCCCAAATGCCTAAAATCTGTTTAACAATGAGAAGTGCATCTCCCTTTACCATGAGGCGTTGTATCCCTTGGCCAATGCACATCTTCAAACCTTGAATTAGAGTGTCATATTCTGCTTCATTGTTGCTAGCTGAACTTGGTAGATTGAACTTCTCTTTCATGACCACCTCTCCACTTGGGTTGAGCAACACTAGCCCTCCCCCTGCTTTTCCTGTGGCTCGACGAAAAGCTCCATCAAAGAACAAAGTAAAAGCATTAGGAATACTTTTTGGTGGTGGCAATGGTAGGGTCTTTACTTCAGGCACCTTAATCTCCTTTTCGTGCACCCTATAAGTGAGAATCCCTGCCAATTGTGCACGCACACTATCTTCTACCTTGAAAGAGTATTGAAACTCTTGCAACTCCATAATCCACTTTGAGATCCTAGTACTAAGATTCATTTGAGATGACACCCAAGGGAACAAATTTTCTGCAGTGAGAATTACAAAAGGTTTTGGTAGCAGGTAGGATCTAAACTTTCTCACCGCAAACATGAGAGAAAGCATCATGAGTTCTGCTTCTGTGTAGTCTCTCTCCAAAGCATTCATGACCCTACTAGCAAAGTAGATGGGTCGCATCCTTGTACTGTGGGGATCTTGTTGTAGCAACACAGCACCAATTGTCTCTTTCCCAGCACTAGAGCTAACAAAGAATGTGTACTCCCAACAAGGAGGCATGAGTGTTGGTAGCTCTGACAAAATGACTTTAATGTTACAAAAGTACTCTTCAAGCTCATCAGACCATGCAAATTCTACTTGTTGTGTCAACTTTTGCAAAGGGTGAAGTAACTCCGAGGCTAAGTGAATGAAGCGTGACATATACTTCACCTTTTGAATGAATGAGATGACCTCCTTAAGACTCTTGGGTGATGGTAGCTCAATAAGATCCTTTGCCTTCGAAGGATCCACTTCAATGCCTTTGTAAGAAACTTTATGACCAAGCTAGATTATTTCATCCTCACCTATATGGCACTTGTCGGGGTTGAGTTGACCTCCCATGTCGTAGAGCTTCTTTAAACCTTCTTCTACCCTTTGCAGATGCAATGATTTTGAGCTATAAATACAGAAATCATCAATGAACACCCTAATTGACTTTCCAAAGAATGCTTGAAACACCATATTCATGAAACGTTGGAATGTTGCAGGAGCATTTGTCAGACCAAATGGCATGACTCTAAAAGCATAACAACCCCAAGGAGTGATAAAGGTTGTTTTCAATTGATCCTCCAGTGCAATCCCTATTTGAAAGTAACCTGAGTAACCATCGCACACAGTGTACTTATCATGACCAGCTACCTCATTTAGTATCTCATCCTGGAATGGGAGGGGAAAGTGATCTCTCTTTGTTGCCTCATTGAGGGGACGGTAATCCACACACACCCTCCACTTGCCGTTCTTCTTAGGAGTGACAACAACAGGAGAGACCCACTCTAAATTCTCCACTGGATAAATGAACCCTGCTGCTAGAAGCTTTCTTACCTCCTTGAGTAGAGCCTGCTCTTTAATGACTCCTAGCCTTCGTAGCTTTTGAGCCTTAGGTGTGGCCTCTGGCTTCAACTCAATCTTGTGTTGAACAACATCTACTCCACGCACGTCGGTGTAGTCTTTCACAAAAAGCCTAGGAAACTTCCTTAGCACACATTTGAACTCCTCTCTTTCATCCTTTGTAAGTGTTGTTGATAGCATACCTTCCAACATCCCTTCATCTTGATCACCTTCGTTCTCTTGAGGACCTACCTCCTCCAAGCCTTGACAAGAGGTCTCTTGGTTGCTTGGCTTAAACCTTACCCCCATGACTTCGATGGAAGACTCCTCTTCAGTAATGCTGCCGCTACTTTCTTCTTCTGAAGTGCTATCGGTCCAACCTTCTTCCGTCTCACTTTGAGATGATTCTTCATGGAGCTCCTCTTGGCGTTGCTCCTTCATGTCAAAGACAACCTTCTTGTGATTGTCATTCCTGCAAATTAGCTTTCCACTCTCCCAATCCTGCAAAGCTCGCATTTTCATTAGCCATGGTCTTCCTAGGATAAATGGGTAACCATTTCCCTTGGTAGACATGACATAGAAATCCACTGCCTTCTTAATGCCAAAGGCCTCCACAAAAACATTTTTACAAATGCCTACGCACCTAGCCTTGCTATTGTTTGCCATCTTGACCCTAATTTCAGGTGTCTCATGGATGTGCATGCCTAGTTTTTGCATGAGTCCCTCTGTCATGATGCAAATTTGTGCACCCCCATCCACTAGACCTTTCCTAACCAATCTCCCTTTGATGTAACAGTCTAGCACCGGTGTAATGTCCTCATTCATTTCAGCTTGTGCAATTTTTACAACAGGCACACTCTCTTTTACCTTTCTCCTAGTGCTAACTGCCCTTGTTAAATCCCTCCTAACTTGTGGACATAATGCAAGAAATTGAGGCCATGAAATATCAGGACCCTTACCTCTCATGTCTTCCAACAAGTTGTACGGAGCCATACCATGTCCAAGAGGGAAGTCTTGGAGATTGATACGACGTCGAGTCCTCTTAGCTTCCTTGGTCTCTTTTGCCTTCTTGCCTTGTCCATGGTCACTCTGTGATGTGACTCCTTCTTTCTCTTTACCTTTTCCTCGGCCACGCTTAATTCCATTGGCTTCCATGTCAAACTCATTTGAATTTGTCACCTCTACCACATGCACATTTGGATCTGGCAAAGGTGGAACTCCTTCTACCCCTTGTGGAGGTGGTCTTGGTCCATTTGGCCTTTGTAGAAGCCTTGGTTGTTGACCAGTTCCTTCACCTGCATTCATCACTGGGTAATTCAAGTTAGGCCTCCCTGGCTCCCCACGGGGCCAAGGACAATTATACATCCCATGTCCAGACTCTCCGCAATTCCAACATTGCAAGACTCTCCTAGGTCGTGGATCTCGCTCTTCAGACTTCTTTGCTTGTCCCTTTGGACCTACAGCTTGTGCAAGGTGAATTGACAGGCTGCTTAAAGATTCGTTTAACTTCTCAATTACTTCCGCCGTAACCTCAGGAAGCTCCCTCGATGTTGATGCTTGTGACTTACCTTTGGGTCTAAGACCTTCTATTGGAACCTCTCCCCTTAAGCACTTGAGTTTCCTATACTTCTCAGCAGCCCTAGTTTCAGCTGCATCAAAAGTAGCAGGTGCACCCGCCTCAACTTTTACCTTAAGGTCAGGAAAGAGTCCGGCTATGAACCTCTCCTTCTTTAAAAATTCTGCACCATCACCAGGGTTAGCAACATTTCGTATCCATAGAGCCCAAAGACGTAGAAACTCTTGCTTGTACAAGTAGTAGTCATCTAAGTCTTTTTGCTTATGAGAAACAATGTCTTGCCATAGTTTTTGAGTGTTTTGGGGATCAAAGAAGTATCTCTTAAAACGATTCAAAACTTCTGTGTAATTCCCCTTAACTTCCTCAGGCAAAGAGTCAAACCAAGTACTAGCATCTTTCCTAAGGACCACCTCAAACATTTCTACACGTTCTTGATCGGTTACTATCCTCTTGATACGGCAAGACATCTTGAAATTTGCTAAAAATAATTCTGCATCCTCTCTAGGCTCTCCAAAGAAAAGAGGATATCCAGACATTTGGCGTTGGCTCTCCATTATTATGAAAGATTACAATACGAGTTACAATAAGGGATACAATAGAGATCTAGAACCACTCGCCTGCAAATGAAGAAGTGAGAAAATACCACTCTAGGTTTTCTTCTTCAGCTATCCAAGCTTCAATAAGGTCTCGATTTGTTTGATCAAAACAAAAGGGTAGACTATTGATGAGCTCTAAGAAGGGTTGAAATTCTTCAAAGCTAAGGCGATAAACAGAAATCTCTAGAACTTCATTTTCTGGATCCAAAAGAGCAACCACGTCCCAAGTGATAAATTGCACTTGCTCTACAATTCCCAATGCACAAGCGGTTTGTATAAAAACTAGATCTTCATGCTCGTCGAAGGCCGTGAGAAAGTAGCAATTGACTAGGAGCTCCTTTCCTTCGAGTTCCACACAGTCGGAGTGAGGCAACCTTCTCACAATTTCATAAAGAACATCCTCATCAAGTCCAATCAAGTTTGCAAGATTTAAAGACTCCACTTGTGCTACAAAATTCCTGGACAAAAACTCCTTAGGATTATGGTTAAATCATTCAAAAGCATAAAGAGATTTACAATGTCTCTATGAACAAAGTGTCATAGAAAGTAGAGAAGGATGAGAATTTATACAAATTTGCAATCTTCTCTATGCTCTCTTTATTAAGACAAGCTCTGAATAGCTCCCTATCTCCTTTGTTGAAAGCGAAAGGAAGACTATTAATAAGACGCAAATGAGGGAAAAATTCACCAAATGTGAGTCTATGAAGCATGAACTCTGGCGGCAAGTTTCCTGAAGAGTCTTCCTCAATGGTGAAATGCACTCGCCAAACGCCAAATTTCACTCTATTTACCAATCTTAGGGCACACACTAGTTGGATGAATGCGCGGTCTTCCTTAGTGCCCAACAACAAGAGGAAAATGGAATCCACGCGTAGGACCTTCCGTCTTAACTTCACCACCCTCTTGTTATGAGGGAGACGCCTTACTACTTGCTCCTGCAACTCAATTGGTAATAGAGCTAGATCTCTAAGGATTGAACTTTCACTGCACACACATTCCTAGTTAGAACAAATGATCGTTTTTTTGTTTCTTGTAACAACTTGGACAAAGAAAAAACAAACATACACACTACTTTGCCGGGCTGCACTTCATTTTAAAATAAAATGAACACATGTACATCAAAAGAAGTGTGGTAGTTGATGAGAGGTAGAATGACAGGGTTTGGTGATGCAAGAATTTCTCCTGCTCTTTGGGCACCAAACATGAACACCATTCGTTGTTGAAAATGGATTTTTCTACTAATTGCAACGTTTATTCTAATGTGTGGAGTAAAATGAAAGGGAAAAACCTCTATTCCTGGGCCATTATCCATGGCCTATGCATGTCCTAATGCTTAAAACAAAACAAAAATATAGACGTCCAAACTAAGGTCGTACCTAATGAGAGGCAAAATAAAAGGATTTACTGAAGCGTTTATCTCGGCCAACCTAAGAGGACCTAAAATTCTACGAATGACACGTTGAAATTGCAACTTAGTACTAACAATTATGTGTACCTTTTGCCTTGCAATGGGAATGAAGGGATCATACAAAGCTTCGTGATTCATGCAAACTACTTGACTATGCTAAAGGTTGATTTTACACAAAAATACACAAGCCGTCCTCAGTGGGGGCACCAATTTGAGGCGGTTCGGGGCGGGCAACAAGAAGAGTGGCCTCTAGACACCCTTCAAGGCTCCCGTGCTGCTCAATGGGGCCGGGGCACAACACAACACAAACCAAAACAACAAACCCACCGCCAAATCCCAACTACACAAGGGGCACCACCTAGTTTAAGAGCGAACTAGGACGCAAAAGAGGAGAATCGTTAGAGCAACCCACAAACAAGCAAGGAATTACACTAACCCTAACACCAATGGAATACTTTCACACACTAAAACACGAGAGAGAGAGATAGAGAGAGAGATAGAGATAGTGCTCGGGCTGCTTTGAAACGTATCGGCGATGATCAAGCAAACACAACTATATATTTAAGAAAGAGAGAGAAAGGGGGAGGGGGTGCTTGTTGCATTAATACCTTCTTACAAATCTGTCATGACAAATCAAAGTGAGATTAGTACTTGTTCAACATAGCTTGCGTAAATTTCACCACAACACATCACTAGAAAAGTCACCCCAATCACTGTCTTAAGGCCAGGGGAGTCCTCTCCACCCTGTCGCCCTCTTACAGTATGTGGGATTTATGGCTAGATTGATGACAACACCAGAGACACGCTATCAAGAACTTAAAAAAAAAACAAGACACTTACGCATCATTGTTGTCCATTACTTCACGTTGGAAGGGAGACAAAATATCCAAGATTAGTCCAAATCCACCCTCCTTGATTCAGCGAATGTTGGGCTTACACTAGTAGGAGAAATGATAGATTTCCTACTCTCAATTGAATGATCACTCTCTCTCTTACAATGGCATAGATTTCCCTTGCTAATCCCCTATTACAACACATGCACATGCATAAGACAATGAGCTTCCACTCAAGAGCTCCTTCTAGAGAGGTTGAGCTTGGCTTCTCAAGCTATAGCATAGTGCTCTTGCTTATGGCTTCCCCCCTTTTATGCTAGCTACACCCTCCTTTTATAGCAATTTTGAAGGCTAGGGTTACTCCTCTAACCATGGTTGGGTTAGATTTTCAGCAATTTATCTAATTTCTTTTGCTTGGAATTATCAAGAAGTTGGTGGGGAAAGAGAGAGGAGAGAAATGGAGGTGATAGGACTTTTCATAGTGGGTTAGTGTTAGTAGAGTTAGTATTAATTTACAAATGGAATTGAATATTTACAATGGGAGTATCCATGTAGGATACAAATAAGGAAGAAAAACTCTTAAGAGGTAAGAAAAGGTGGATTTCTTACAAGGTTGATGCTCCAAGTGTCTTGAGTAGGGCCAATTTTGACGCTTGTTGACGGTCCACTAGCTTTGACGATACATTTTTTCTCCACTCTTGACCTTCCTTGAGAGACAAGGTAATTGAAGCTGAGTAATCAACCACCATGATGCTGTCTTTTAAGAGAAGAGGCTGAATTTTGTGGTTTTTTGATAGATATGGGTAATTTGGAGGAGGAAAAATGAGACTAGGTGGCCAATTTTGGAATGGAATTGTGTGTGGGAGGTATGAGTTCACCATGGTTTCTCTTATTCTTCAAGGTTGAGGAGAAGGTGAGTAGTGTGCAGAGAGGAGTGGTGAGAGAGATGGGGATGATGAGTGGAGAAGTGTGTGTGAAAGAGGAAAATGATAAAGTGGAAGAGAGAGTGTGGCTGCATAGCATGGGAAAACTGGGGTCCACTAAAAAAATCATAGCTCACAGCTGGTAGCTCCAAAAATCATGAAAACATTTGGGGTGATTATTCAGAGCGTGGGCTACATTTTCTCTTTTGACCACCGCTCCAAATTCGGAGTGGAGATAGGTGCCAAAATTCTCACCAAAAAGCCTGTTTTTTAGGCCTGCAAAAGTCTTTTAGTGGTCCCCTCCTTTGTTGAATTTGTACAATGCATCCAAGAGTGATCCCCTCCTTTGTCATATTATAATACAAAGCATTCAAGTTGCCCTTGACCCATGCATGGAGGAGGATTATTGGTGAAATAAGAAATATATACATGGTGGGACTAGTGTATGGACTATTCATGGACTTTAGCTCAATGAGCACATGGTGTTAGAATAATGAGTAAAAATAATAATAAAAATATGGAGGAGTTATGGATATGGAAAGATATTGGAATCATATGATATGGTCCCTCCTTGAATTATTTTGGGTGAAAGAGGAAAATGTATGCAAGTAAATAATATAATAAAAGTAACCAATGAGTAGAAATCAATTTTTTGTTTTCACGAGGGTGAGGGTGAAAATGTGGGAGTGATTTGTATAAAGGAAAAATATGAGGTTAGAGTATGTACATATTGGCAAAAAAATAAAATTATGGTGTAAGAGGATGAAAGAAGGTGTACATAGGTTTAATAAAACACACACCTAAGTAGAAATATTTAAATAAAATACCAAAATAATTATAAAAAATCCCTATATTTAGGCCATATATACAATGAAATATTTACACACAAAGAGGCCATAATATACTTTTATTTTTTTATTTTTTTTATTTTTTTTGGCTCACCTAACCCAGTGACTAGCTAGCTGAGGGTTTTTAAGAAGATAAGGGAAAAGTCCCGTGACTCACGCACGCCTATGTACAGTGAAATGGTAGGGATAGCCACAGTGTTTGGGTGATTTTGGTAGGGTGAGGTAACTCACTGTGGCAATTACAGATAGCCGAAAAAACGGCTATCACTAGCAAAAGTCTGGTAGGAATTTGGTAAGGCATCAAGAACAGTCTGCACAAGGGAACTGTCTGAAATGACTTCTCTTGCAGAAATAAGCTGCTCATTGATATCTTTGACACTAGCAAGGAAAGTGTCCATATCATCTTCCTCATGCATAATCTTCGACTCTAGCTCTTTACGTAGCAAAGCAATTTTAGCCTCATTGCGGCTTGCATAAAGACCTGCTAGAATATCCCAAGCCTGTTTTGCAAATTTTGTTGAACGGATGTGAGGAACAATGGTGTGCTTCACAGACAACGCAATCAATGCATGAGCCTGCGCATCCTTAACATCCCAACAAGCTTGTTCTGTCGTAGGCAAAACAACTCTAACAGGTGCAATCCTTGCAACAAGACCTGCAACATCCTCAACATCGCCTACATCATCAGAACCAGGACGTACATCAATGCCCTGCACAATGTTCCAGACACCCTTTGACACAAGAATATGTTGCATCATATAAGCCCACATAGGGTAGTTGTCCCCATCCAACCTGTCCTCAGCAGCAAACATCTTGAACACATCTGTGTTGTTGTTGTCAGCCATGGTAAATGCTGCACCTGATGTGAAAACTGCCCGAAAATAGGAGAAACGGAGCGGGAACAACCTGTGCTATATAGCACAAACCGTAGAAGACTATAAGGCACCTGTAATGCAGAAAACGGCACTGACAGCAATTCTCCACAAAATGACGAAATAGCTTGTGCAGTACTGCCTATAGCGGAAACGGAGGCCGAAATGAGCCCAAATCAAAAAATTTGTCGACCTGCGAATGCTCGCCAAAGCTCACTGAAATCGGAGAAAGTGAGCAGGCATGTGCTGGAGCAGCTGGCGACTAAGCCCGAGAGGACGTGACCTGCTTTGATACCAATTGTTGGAATTAGGGTTGCAGAGAAACACACACAGCTTGGAGAAGACGAAGGAAGCTCAAGGCACACAATAGAGAGTGTTTTACTTAGTGTGCAATGGAAAGATAGATCGCCCTAGAGTGATGGGCGTATATACAATGCACGGGGGAAAAAACCTCCTAAAGAGGAAAAAATGCCCCGGCGGTCCTAGTGTGTTCACACATCACTAGCACATGTATATGGTAACATCTCTCTCTCTCTCTCTCTCTCTCTCTCTCTCTCTCTCTCTCTCTCTCTCTCTCTCACACACACACACACACACACACACACACCCTAGAGTGGGCGAGAGAGAGAGAGAGAGAGAGAGAGAGAGAGAGAGAGTTAGGAGAGAAGAGGATAACAGAGAGAGAGAGAGAGGAGAAGAGGCTTTTTTCTCTCTCTCTCCGTCTCTCTCTCTCCCTCCCTCTCCCAGTCATGGTGTGGGCTCACGGTGAGAGCCCACAATGTGGGCTCTCAATTGTGACTCTCATCACCACAGTTTTGGAGCATCCAGAGTCACTCATCAATTATAAACATACTACATCGCATGTAACTTTGGTCCCATAGGTCATATTTGACCTTCGAGGACGATAATAAAATCTCTCTCTCTCTCTCTCTCTCTCTCTCTCTCTCTCTCTCTCTCTCTCTCTACAATGCCAATGTATTACGGCTTGGGAGAAATCCAGTGGGTCACACTTCATACATTACACCACCCATATTTCCCCCAACCACAAAACCATGTTCTTCGCTAAAAGAGGAAACCGTACTCACACTTACATGCTTGAGCCTATCCCCTTGTCGATGATACGCACTATCGCAGCCATTCAACTTAGCTCCCATTTCCTTCTATGCGAGATAGGGTGTTGGGGCAATGGAGAAGATTCAAATCAATTGTGCACATTATGCTCACTGCAAGTTCAAGAGTGTGAGTACCACACACTACTAGAGTGCTCAGCTTTTGGTCACATCCGAACTTGGTTCTCTCACATTTTCATCCATAATTTAGACCTACACACTTTCCTCTCCCAGCCATAGTGTGGGCTCTCCATTCTGACTCTCATCACCACAATTTGGAGCATCGAGAGTCACTCATCATCCATACGCATACTACATCACATGGAACTTTGGTCTCATAGGTCATATTTGACCTCCAAGGACGATAATAAAATCTCTCTCTCTCTCTGTCTCTCTCTCTCTCTCTCTGTCTCTCTCTCTTTGTGTGTGTGTGTGTGTGTGTGTGTGTGTGTGTGTGTGTGTGTGTGTGTGTGTGTGTGTGTGTGTGTGTGTGTGTGTGTGTGTGTGTGTGTGTGTGTGTGTGTGTGTGTGTTAGGTCCCCACCCCGTCGTCTCAAACGATGGATCTGATGGTAAACCTGGTGGCCACTAGATCTATATCGGAAGCAAACAAAGTGGTTTATGGTTCATCTAGCGGACGATCTCTCATCACAAAGTAAGTCGAGTTCGAGCCTACTAGCATCAAGATCTAGTTCCACCTCGCAGGGGAAGCATGTCTAATCAATTATCGGTCCTAAAACCCACCTTCCAAGAGGAGAGAAGTCTCGAGTTCCTTTTTCCCCATAGCTTTCAGAGGTACGTACACTTGAGACTTCGCCGCTCTTGGGGCAATGAGTAATACTAGCGTCAATTTATAGTACTATGGGGACGGAGAGTTCCCGACCAATCGGGAACACCCTTCTCATAGGCATTGGCAAACCGAGCCAAGCCCCCACTTTCCACCCCATACTCACACTTCCTTTGTTACCTAATCACTACCACAAATGTTGTTCAACATATAAGTCTTTGTTTATTTTTTCGATTCACAAGTTCTTTAATACATCCCTTCAACCAGTATTGCAAAGCGGCACCAAGATAGTAATTATAGTAAAAATTCACTCAAAAACTCATTCATTTAGAGTTCCAATGCTCTGGAGGCACGAAATCCCCCAGCGAGTGTTTACTCCACCCATTGTCGCCTAGTTGCCCATACAACTAGGTTGTCCACCGCTTAACCAACAGTCGTGGACTACCACCGCTTAACCAGCAGTCGTGGATTCAAGAGCCCTTAACCAAGAACTCTAGCTCATGCGAATAACTTCGCGAGCTGCCCCCTGTGATCAACAGGGAGTTCGGACTAGATCAACATTGGAATTGAAAATGAACTAGCTGAGGTAAATTTTCCCTAGCAACCAATCTTTCCTACTTCAGACAGTATATTCTGAAAGCATCTTTCCTACTTGAATATAAAATACAATTAATTTAAATGCCGTGGTTTCCATTGATTTCCAACATGTTGGGAAATGTGTTTTCCATCCTACCTTATCGAATGCAATGTTGCTTTAACAAACTTGAATTAAAACTTGACCTACCTCCACAATTTCCTCGTCATTGCTCAGTGAGATGGCCGGTACTTGTTTTACCATGGGAGCTTTCCCTTTCCCATTCGTGTTGCTTGTCCCCGCCTCGCGGTCGTGGGAACCACCGAAATGAGTTCTCTTTACCGGGGCCATTTTATACTCACTACTTAAATTGACAACTTGGAAAAAGAGAGCTAACATTCGAGAGTAACATACAACCATGATGACGGATTAGTTTCAATAAGCGAATCCCCTTGTACGAGAGGTTAGACTTACTTCAAGACATAGAGAATCCCGATAGCACCATACTTGTTCTATGGGAATAGGCCCTAAGGTTAATTACTTGGCCTAGATAATTATGAGATTCACATTTTTACTTAATCAGTTCTACTAGAGATGAAATAGACGTGCTTAATCACTTCTTAATGTAAGTAGAGAATTGCAGATTTACTGTATGCATAGATGAGAGGATTTCTCCCTTCGTAATGATTAATGATGGATTAATTTCCCATAATTAAATCCTAATCCATGAGAAATTGATTCTAATTTAATTATTTACACATTATGGAGTAATAGAATGCAATGGGCCATTCCCACCCCAAAGCTGACTTGATTTTTAATCACAATAGTGACTAGTGGATGATTCCTTAAACATGCATTAAACTATGATTAAGAGTGACTAATTTATTGCATGATTACTAATTAGATTAAGATTTATGCAATAGATCATGGATACGGAGAATTAGAGAGTATCTAATGAGTATTTTGACTATGATTATGCATACTAGATGCGGAATTAAGAGAATATTAGAGAGGGAATTACAACAAGCATGAATTTAATGGAAAATTATCGAGGTTACGGCTGAATTCGTCTCGAAATTCTGATGCAAGGGCCTCCTTGAGACGAGAAACAGGCAGCACCTTCCCTCCTAGCTCCTCTTTCAAAGACTATGTCTGCCGGCAGCACCTCCTCAAGGTGTGTGTGTGTGTGTGAGAGAGAGCATATATGTGTGCTTGTGTGTATGTGAACATACTCTTACCATGTAGCTATGCATTTTCAAATGTCTGCCAGGCAATGGTGGTCTAGCCTACGAGCAAACGGTGAAGCTCCACAAACATGGAAATCTTTAAGAGCTTCCATTATGAAGCAGTTTTTGGCCACCGATGCCAAAGACAAAGTACCCACCAAATGGAAAAGCTTGAAGCTTTCTCCCTATGAATCCATTCACAAATATGTAGACAAGTTTTTGGGCTTACATCTCAAAACCACTGTCTTCAAAAAGATGGATTTTGGAGAGCAAAAACAACAATTTTGTGCGGCCTTAACTGAATAAATGGTGGAGTATGTTAACTCCCAAAGGCCACGCACCATATTTGCGGTCATACACCATACCATGGTGGCTTCAGGAATCAATTTCCAGAGAGGGGCTAAGAGAAAAGCCCACAGAAAACAAAGGTTCTAATGAGCCTATAGGCTCTCCCATGTTGAAAACCGAACTATGCTGCTAAATGCATCTGAGGGAGCTCTCAACTCATGCAAGGAAACTCAGTTACATGCTTACCAAGTGTCCCGGGGGATTCACTCTATATACAAAATGGGATGCCACTTGCAAGCGGAGAACTTTGATAAAACCCCTATATACGACTCATATTAGGGAATATGACCCCCCTTTCTACGCTTATACGACAAGCAACGAAGAAAACTATCATACCCCTATCTTACATATAAAATTTAGGTTTCACATTATCTAACTGAGTAAAACTAGTCAAAGAGTGTGTAGCATAGTGATTGGCAACGTACTAAGAAACCACTTTTGTTGATAACTAGATGTACCCTCAGTGTGTCTTAGTCTGACTTTCAAAATATGTGTCTGAGCAGCCTACACTCTAGCTACTCGTCCAATTCTAACCCGTCCATAGCTATTGTAGATCAACCCTTAGCCTGCTCCAAGTCAATCCTTATCTATGACCAGCTTAATGCAAAATTTTATGTGTGACCTGATAAAAGAATTCCCAAAATTCATCCGAGTTCTCGTGTGCACACCAATGACCAATCGTTAACAAGTAATCAACCCGGGTCAAGTCCCCCCCCCCCCCCCCCCCCCCCCCCCCTGATATGATACACTCCTCCCTTATTTCTAAGCTTGGGAGATAAATTATTGGGGGCCTGCCCCTAACTTATACGCTTACGTAACTTGTAAAAATACCCCCCTCCCCTACACTTACGTGGTGCGATAAGTTTTCCATGGTGAATCCCCCGGGCCAAGTGTCCAGTTAACTTAGTCTAACTAACCCTCACACTCTCTCTCTCTCTCAAGCATGGCAAGTCTCCCACAAGTCCCTAGAAGTGTGAGGGTGCCCCCTAGCTGCTAAAGCAAGCTCCGAGTGGCCTGGAACCTGTTTCCCACACAGCCCCCGAGCCCCGGTGCTCCCCGCACAGCCTTAGGAAATTTTGACTTTAGGCTAAAACGGGTGATACGAATCGGAATTTAATGTCGTAAATTGCTATACTAAGCTCTAAATAAGGTGTACCAGTCCGAGTACCTACCATATTTAGCAGCCCTCGGTGTTCGAAAATGCATTTTTTCAAATTCGGGATACGGGTGTAGTTTTTCGAGACGGTTAAAACTAGACGGGTCGGGTAACCAAAAACTTAATATTTTTGGTTCCACAAAAATTATTTTTAATTCACTTTTGGAAGCTTTTTAACATTCTAAACATCATGGCACCGACAGAATTTGGAAAACTACTAAAAATAGTAACTTTTTCCATTATGATTGTTTCATGGTACAATGGTGTTCTTTTAGCTCAGGGTCGGAGACCTTACATCCTCCCCAACGTGAAAAATTTGAGATGTCCTCATCTCAAGAATACATATGGATAAACTCTATGCTAACTACTTAGGTACATATATCCTTTGTTTAAAGTAAAGACATCCTTTGATAATAGAATAGTCGTTAGCTTCATGCATCTTATTCTGCTGAACTTTGATGAGATCCTGGTGCTTGAATTCTTGCTCACTAGGATTAGCAGTTGCAGCATACAGAGCTACTCTCTCATCAGCTTCGTCATCCACAGTTGGTTGTCTCACTGCGGCATTAGCAAAAGCTCCGCTTCCTTGTCCTATGTTTTCTCTTCCTCGGTCTCCTCTTCCGTTTGGTTGACCTCACCCGTTGACGTTCAGAGGTACATTAGTAGCACCGGATGTTTGGGAAATCCTTTTTGGACATCGGATTTTGTAATGTCCATACTCCTGGCACTCAAAGCATCTTATATTGGGAAACTCGGTAGCTGCCGTAGTAGCTACTACCGGACGATGGTCGTATGCAGGGTTGATTGGTATGTTACTCCAGTTGTCTGGCGTGGCCCTCTTTGACAATAGTATTGACTATCTTGGGTAGTCCTCTGAATCTCTTTAGCTAACGGTTTGGCCCTTAGCGAGGCATCTTGCAGAGTTGCTTGTATGAGAGCTTCTAGTCGGTTGTTCAAGGGGTCAATGAGTCCTTGGCATAACCGTGCTACTTGTTGTTCCAATGTCATCCTAGGAGCATATCTCCGAAGTGTGACGAACTTCGAGTAGTATTCTTCGACGGAAGAAGTCAGCTGTCGAAGTGAGAAAAACTCATTCATCTTCAAGGCTTTGTGAGCGGGTGGTAAGTATCACTCCATCACAGCAGCCTTGATGTCTTCCCATGACTGGGAAGATCCCTTGATATCCAAGTCCCTACAATGTTGTTTCCATGAGATCTTGGCATCGCCAGACAAGCAGAACATCGTAAGCATGGTTTGGTTCTCGGGTTGAGTTCCCGCAGCTTCGAAATAGTCGTCCATTGCTTCCATCCATACTTTTGCATCTCTCTCCACATTAACCCCTTCGCCTTTAAAGGTTGGAGACTGAGCTTGCTTAAGGAGAAGCTTTTTCTCCTGAACGGCTGTATATAGCGCAGTAGACGGTACCTATCCAATGGTATAAAACTCATTACTATAGCACTCTTCTCAAATGAACCTAGGCTTTTCCATACTCAAGAAGAAATTTAACTTTTTGGGCTTAACTAGCCTACTTAATTTGTACATCTATCACAAAGGATTTAACCATCCCACCATTAGGTTAAATTCCATTGAATACATCCAAAATTGTCCGGTAAATAATGGTAAAAACTTTACTCGAGAGCTTTGATCCATACTTATAACTTTATGTGCATCAACAGGCTACCTGCCCGTAGCACTAGTCGCACCAACGACTTCTCAAAAACCATCATGTGGAACCCACTGAATCCCAACAAGCTCAAGGAGTAAAATTCTTTAACATCACTCAAGAGACAATCCACTAGACAAATCCAATGTCATTATTATGGGAAACATCATGCTCAAGCTTTGAGTACGAGCTATCCTACTATCCCTTATTTATTTATTTTTTATTTTATTTTTTTAATTTCAAACAACATCATTTTCCACTTCGGAAACCTATAGCTCTGATACCAGGTGTGAGGTCCCCACCCCGTCGTCTCAAACAACGGATCTGATGGTAAACCTAGTGGCCACTAGATCTACAGCGGAAGCAAACAAAGTGGTTTATGGTTCATCTAGCGGACGATCTCTCATCACAAAGTGAGTCAAGTTCGAGCCTACTAGCATCGAAATCTAGTTCCATCTCACAGGGGAAGCGTGTCTAATCAATTATCGGTCCTAAAACCCACCTTCCAAGAGGAGAGAAGTCTCGAGTGACTTTTTTCCCATAGATTTCAGAGGTACGTACACTTAAGACTTCACGCTCTTGGGAAAATGAGTAATACTAGCATCAATTTATAGTACTATGGAGACGGAGAGTTCTCGATCAATCGGGACCACCCTTCTCATAGGCATTGGCAACCCGAGCCAAGCCCCCACTTTCCACCCCATACTCACACTTCCTTTTTTACCTAATGACTACCACAATGGTTGTTCAACATATAAGTCTTTGTTTATTTTTTCGATTCACAAGTTCTTTAATACAGCTCTTCTACCAGTATTGCAAAGCGGCACCAAGACAGTAATTCTAGTAAAAATTCACTCAAAAACTCATTCATTTAAAGTTCCAATGCTCTGGAGGCACGAAATCCCCCAACGAGTGTTTACTCCTCCCGTTGTCGCCTAGTTGCCCATACAACTAGGTTCTCCACCGCTTAATCAGCAGTCGCGGACTTCCACCGCTTAACCACAGTCGTGGATATCCACCGCTTATCCAACATTCGTGGATTCAAGAGCCCTTAACCATGAACTCTAGCTCCTGCGAATAACTTCGCGAGCTACCCCCTGTGATCAAGAGGGGGTTCCGACTAGATCAACATTGGAATTGAAAATGAATTAGCTGAGCTAAATTTTCTCTAGCAACCAATCTTTCCTACTTTAGACACTATATTCCGAAAGCATTTTTTCCTTCTTGAATATAAAATACAATGAATTTAAATGCCGTGGTTTCCATTGATTTCCAACATGTTGGGAAATGTGTTTTCCATCCTACCTTATCCGATGCAATGTTGCTTTAACAAACTTGAATTAAAACTTGACCTACCTCCACAATTTCCTCGTCATTGCTCCGTGAGATGGCCGGTACTTGGTTGACCATGGGAGCTTTCCCTTTCCCATTCGTGTTGCTTGTCCTCGCCTCACGGTCGTGGGAACCACCGAAACGAGTTCTCTTTACCGGGGCCATTTTATACTCACTACTTAAATTGACAACTTGGAAAAAGAGAGCTAACATTCGAGAGTAACATACAACCATGATGACGGATTAGTTTCAATAAGAGAATCCCCTTGTACGAGAGGTTAGACTTACTTCAATACATAGAGAATCCCGATAGCACCATACTTGTTCTATGGGAATAGGCCCTAAGGTTAATTACTTGGCCTAGATAATTATGAGATTCACATTTTTACTTAATCAGTTCTACTAGAGATGAAATAGACGTGCTTAATCACTTCTTAATGTAAGTAGAGAATTGCAGATTTACTGTATGCATAGATGAGAGGATTTCTCCCTTCATAATGATTAATGATGGATTAATTTCCCCTTAAATCCTAATCTATGAGCAATTGATTCTAATTTAATTATTTACACATTATGGAGTAATAGAATGCAATGGGCCATTCCCACCCCAAAGCGGACTTGATTTTTAATTACAAGGGTGACTAGTGGATGATTCCTTAAACATGCATTAAACTATGATTAAGAGTAACTAATTGATTGCATGATTACTAATTAGATTAAGATTTATGCAATAGATCATGGATACGGAGAATTAGAGAGTATCTAATGAGTATTTTGACTATGATTATGCATACTAGATGCGGAATAAAGAGGTTATTAGAGAGGGAATTACTACAAGCAGAGTTTACGGCTGAATTCCTCTCAAAATTCTGATGCAAGGGCCTCCTTGAGACGAGAAACGGGCAGCACCTTCCCTCCAAGCTCCTCTTCCAAAGACTATGTATGCCAACAGCACCTCCTCAAGGTGTGTGTGTGTGTGTGTGTGTGTGTGTGTGTGTGTGTGTGTGTGTGTGTGTGTGTGTGTGTGTGTGTGTGTGTGTGAGCATATATGTGTGCTTGTGTGTATGTGAGTATACTCTTATATAGGCTCTCCCATGCTGAAAACGGAACCATGCTGTTAAATGCATCTGAGGGAGCTCTCAACTCATGCAAGGCATTGACTCAGTTACATGCTTACCAAGTGTCCAGTTAACTTTGTCTAACTAACTAACCCTCACACACTCTCGCAAGCATGGCAAGTTTCCCACAAGTCCCTAGAGGTGTGAGGGCGCCCCCTAGCTACTAAAGCAAGGTCCCAGTGGCCTGGGACCTATTCCCACACAGCCCCCAAGCCCCGGTGCTCCCCGCACAGCCTTAGGAAGTTTTGACTTAGGCTAAAACGGGCGATACGAATCGGAATTTAATGTCATAAATTGCTATACTAAGCTCTAACTAAGGTGTACTAGTCCAAGTACCTGCCATATTTAGCAACCCTTGGTGTCCGAAAACGCATTTTTTCAAATTCGGGATACGGGTGCAGTTTTTCGAGACAGTTAAAACTAGACGGATCGAGTGACCAAAAACTTAATATTTTTGTAATTTTTCCACAAAAATTGTTTTAATTCGCTTTTGGAAGCTTTATAACATTCTAAATATCATGGCACCGACAGAATTTGGAAAACTACTAAAATTAGTAACTTTTTCCATTATGATTGTTTCATGGTACAATGGTGTTCTTTTAGCTCGGGGTCGGAGACCTTACACTCTCTCTCTCTCTCTCATATATGCTGCTACTTCTTGGGTCGGGATCTCTTCCAATTGAGGTTATGGGCATGGAAAGGGTTGTGGAGTACATGATAAAGATGCGTCAAAACCCCTTACGTCGACTTCCTACAATTGCATGGGAAGCAAGAAAAAAAGTTCAAAAGACACAAACATTATATATGCTCCTACTTCTTGAGTTGGGATCTCTTCCAATTGAGGGTATGGGCATGGAAAGGGTTGTGGAGTACATGATAAAGATGCGTCAAAACCCCTCACATCGACTTCCTACAATTGCATGGGAAGCAAGCAAAAAAGTTCAATAGAGGCATAAAAGCAAGATTTTGAGCCCAAGATGGATGCAAGACATAAAGAAGTGATTTGCAGTGCTTGCTACAACCTACGCAGAGTGTAGTCCATCTATAGTAATGGTAGAGGGAGATTGGTATAGCCCACATCCACCACCAATGGAGGAAACCATGACTTATGCTCCACCACAGCTCACACCAATGTATTATGTAGCTAATCAAGGTGTTAGACCTCCCATGGGAAGACCCATGATGAAGCCCAGAATAGGAAACTGTCATAACTCTGGTGTTGATGACCATTGGAAGAACGAATGTCCAGAGCTTGACAAAAACCTCAAACCAATTGAAGCCTATTGCATACAATGTTGCAAAAAGGGAGGACACTTTTCGGAAGATTGTCCTAAGAATCCTTTGAACAAGGAAAAAACTGTAGTTAACGTAGTCCAAGTGATGCCTAGTAGCTCATCAGAGAGCGAACCGATTGTTCCAATCAAGGTAATCACTAGAGCCCACGCAAAGAAAAAGAAACACAATTCCTCTGGTGATTCAAAGAACACGAAAGTTTCTTCTCAAAGAATCAAAAGGAGCAGAAGAAAAAGATATGAGATGAGAAAACAAAAACAACGGGTTGAAAACGAAGAGAAAGAAAAAATTCTAGCCCAGGACAAGTCGAAAGAAATTGGCAGTGAATTCAAGGAAACAACCGTGAAATCTAGAGGATCCATTATGGTTGATAAAATTTTTGAGCCTATCAATGCCGCCTCGGAAGCCTACCAAGCAAGACTTAAAGTAGGCCAAAACATGGAAAACAAATGGAAAAACTATCCATCTCCAGACATGGAAGCAGCTAAGCTGGAAGCTTATCAAAATTTGGTAAGAATCACGCAGGAAATGCTGGATAAACAGAAACCCAAGCTTGAAAGTATTGCAAAACCGAAAGAGCTTGCGATAGAAGAAACGAAAGCAAAATCCGATGTGGTGGCAGAACCCCACCTTGAAACAAATGAACTAGAGCTCATAGTGCCGGACAGTGAAGATGCCCTAGACGGAATTCGATTCGTAGAGGAAGATTGGCCAGGACACTTATGGGAAAAGGTAAGAGAGATCAATGATGGGAGCCTAACTTTAAAGTCGGCTCCTATAGAGGAAGTCTGGTTGGATAACCTACCATCTGATATAAACATAGATATACAATCCTTGTATGGGGATTGTGGATCAGAGGCTTCAGGAATATCTAAACTGATGACATTAAAAACATTACCTTCATACTTGGGAGATAACGAAGATAAATCTATCATTTGCAAAACCACTCAAGTCAAAAGAGCCAAACAGACCCTAGAAGTAGACAACATTCTTTCAATCATGTCTACACCTATCCAATGCACTCTTACTTTGGGAGAACAGTTGAAACTCAGGCCATACTTATGGAATGATTTACAAAAAACCCTAGAAAAGGTGGGGATAACGGGGTTAATCTCTAAGAATATAGGAAACTCAAAAAATGAAACGGAATACAAAGAGATTTCATCAGTTCCTATGAACAAGGTCGGAGAATATTATGAAGGGGAAGAAGGAAACACTACCCCCCCCATTGAAGTATAATGACATTGAAACCATGGCAATACTAGATAGTGGAGTTGGCATAGCCATAGCCACTAAAGTAGTATGGGAATCCTGGGGACAGCCAGCCATTAGACAAACGTGAATGAATTGAAGTTGGCTGACGGACACATTGAAAGGTCATTAGGGCTACTAGAAAAAGTGATAGTCAACTCTTGTGGAATTGAATATCAACACACTTTTGCCATAGTAGACTTTGGGAAAAAACTCAACTATGAAATCATATTGGGAAGACCTTTCATGCGACAGGTACAGCTTATCCAAGATTGGGGAAATGACTGTCTATACTTGAAGTAGGTGGGATCTATAACAAGAGTCAATCTAAAAGACCACACCTATAGAGACTTCTTGAAAGCACCCATCCAAGAGTTTGATTCAGTCTCTTCGGCTGAAACTAAACTTCCATCTTGGCTAAACAAAGACACTCCTATTTGGATGTGCGGAGCTTCAAAAAATGGAAGCTTAAGACGAGAGGAATGTATCCTAAAAAGGGAATGTACATACGAAGCCTACATACCTGAACCCTTTCCAGAGCATTTATTCGAACCATTCGAGTGGACTCAAATCTTAGCGACAATGGATGTTTGCGTGAACACGTCTATGCCTACTCAATTTTGCAATGAGGATCGCTACGACATAATTCCCATCCAAATCATGTCAGTTCTTAAAATTGAAAAAAAGGATGAGGAAAAAAAGGACTTGATGAAAGCTCAACAAGTCTTTTCTGACCTCTATTACAATGCAACTGATGAGTTGGATGAACACTCAGCTACCTCCGAAGATTCGGGATCGAAAAAAGAACATACGAGAGCTCAACTAGTCTTAAGGGAAAGGGAGGAAAAGTTTTTTGACTTTCCAAACCAGAAATCAAGAAGACAAAAATGGTATAGAAGAAAGAGGGACACTAAAATTGTGAAAGCACGACCTATGCCATCAGTCTCCAGTAAAACACAATTCCTTATGTAGATAGATGCTAATGATTGTGTCAAGGACAAAATAACTGGCAGATATACTTCAAATGGAAACTCAAAAATGTCTAAGACATTGAGAAAAACAAGGAAGGGTACTCACGAAGAACATAACCACTCATGACCAGAGTCAAGCGGAAAAAGAAATATCAAGAGTTGAAAAAATCTCTAAAGGAGATATACACCACCGAAATGGAAACCACGGAAGAGGATGGTAAGGATGTAATGCATGTTCCATCCCATTACAAAAAGTATACTCTCCAAGATTAGAAAATCATAATTGAACAACTGGTTAGGGAACTACGGAAACAAGGCAAGTCTTAGGAAGGCCCTGAAAACGCTAAAAGGGTAGACTTGGTTGAACCAGAGGAAGAGCCTAGACCGGCTTACATTGCAAATGACCTAACAAAAGAAGGAGAAAATCTTTTGCTAAGCTTGTTAAAGGAATACCGGGATATCTTTGCTTGGTCTTACAAGGATCTCAAGGGTGTTGATCCAAAAATCTGTCAACATACTAAACCCATGAGGGATGATGCAAAACCAAGTAGACAGGGACCATACACTTATAATGAAACATTTTCCAGGAAGATCAAAGAAGAGATTAAAAAACTAAAGGAAGTTGAATTCATTTACGAAATTGAACACACTAATTGGGTGTCTCCAATTGTGGTAGTACCTAAGAAGAATGGGAAATTATGAGTGTGCGTTAATCTCAAAAAAGTGAATGCAGCTACCATTAGAGACAACTTTCCTCTTCCGATAATTGAGCATGTTTTAGAATGAGTGGTAGGAAAAGAAGCTTACAGCTTCCTAGATGGTTTTTCGGGATACAATCAACTTTTGGTTGACCCAAAAGATCAGTGTAAAACTGCTTTTGCAACAGAATGGGGTATATTTGCCTATATCGGGTTATGCCGTTTGGGTGAACTAATGCTCCAGCCACATTTCAAAGATTGATGAGCCATGCTTTCAAAGAGTATCTTCGAAAACTCTTGGAAGTATACATGGATGATTTATGTGTACATTTGTCAATCCAAGCTGATCATTTTGAACACCTAAAAAAGGTATTCGAGAAATGTAGACTTTACAAGATTTGCTTAAACCCGGAAAAGTGCACATTCATGGGAAGACAAGGGAAAATCCTTGGACATATAGTGTCAAAAAATGGCATAGCTACCAATATTGAAAAGATCCATGTCATTGCTAATTTGCCTAGACTAACAATAGTCAAAGGGGTACAAGCCTTCATGGGACATTGTGGATATTATCGACGGTTCATCTACATGTATGCTATAATTGCAAAACCCATGTATAGCTTGATTACGCACTTTGAATGGACCGAGGCATGTGAAGAATCCTTCATGAAGCTTAAGCAAGCTCTCACCTCAGCTCCAATATTGAAAGCACCCGATTGGGATAAGGTATTCCACGTACACGTAGATGCTTCAAACTTTGTTATTGGTTGTATACTAGCCCAACCAGAAGATGGGAAAATTGACTTTCCTATTTCTTATACTAGCTGACAATTAAATATGGCAAAAAATAATTACACCACCACTGAAAGAGAAGGACTAGGAATGATCTATGTTGTTAAAAAGTATAGACATTACCTATTGGCCAACAAGTTTGTGTTCTTTGTGGACCACCAAGCTTTATTATATTTGGTCAACAAGCCATGCAGCACAGGAAGAATAGTGAGATGGTTCATCATTCTTCTCGAATTTGATTTCACTGTGATTGTAAAAAAAGGCACTACACATCAACGAGCACATCATTTGGCCAGGATTGTTTCAGGGGAATCACCTAAAGGGTTAGATGATGATCTACCAGATGCCTATTTGTTCTCCGTGGAAATGATACCTAGATGGTCGGAAAAAATTGTGTCATTGATGACAATAGCTCAAATGCATTCACCACTTCCTATCACAGTTGATTTAATCGAGCAATCGGCTATGTATCAATTACTAACTGGGAGGCTATATAAAAGAAATCGAGACGGGATATTGATTTTATGCATTAACCCTGAAGAAAGGGATCAATACCTAAGTCAAGCACATGTTACCATAGTAGGACTTCACTTTGCGGAAGACCAAACTATGCAACGGATCTTAAGACTTGGAGTATTTTGGCCGACTATGAGAAGAGATGTTTGATATTTTGTAAAATATTGCCCTCAGTGTCAAAAACAACCACCCATTCCTCATGTAACATTGTTTCAAATGTCACCTGTTCCTAGGTGGAGTAACTATTTGGTTACTTACTTATCGAACCGAACATTTCCTGAGGATATGAGTAAACGCCGTCAAAGATCAATTGAAACGGAAGCAAGAGACTATGATCTCATTGGGAACCAATTGTATTGGAGAGGTAAGGATCAACATTTGCGTCTTTGTGCAAATGAAAACGAGTATATTCCGATTATAGAACAAGCACATGCTAGATTAGCTGGAGGTCACTTTTCTAGTGAGACCACCGCAAGAGAAATCTTGATGGCAGGCATATGGTGGCCAACACTTTTGGCAGATGCCAAAGAATATGTTCGAAGGTGTGATGCTTGTCAACGAGCAAAAATGCCAACACGAGTAGACAGCATGCCCTTAAGACCAATGATGGGGGCTAGAGCCTTCACAAAACGGGGTATAGATTTTGTTGGACCGATACAGCCACCTGCTTATAGAACCCAAGCTCAATATATCATTGTAGCTACGGACTATTTGACCAAGTGGGCCAAGGCTAAGGCAACCCAAAAGAATGATGCCAGAACCACTGTTGCATTCTTATATGAGTATGTATTCACAAGGTATGGACTGCTAATAGACATTGTCAATGATCGGGGAACTCATTTCCTCAACGAGGTAATAGAGTATTTGCTTAATGAATTTATGGTTATCCATAACAAATCATCCCACTATCACCCACAAGCAAACGGACAAGCTGGGCATACGAATAAAATTCTTAGCTCAGTACTGACCAAAGTGGTTAGTTCAGGAAGGACAGATTGGGAAATGAATCTCCATGTTGCTCTATGGGCTTATCGAGTTTCATTCAAAACGGATTTAAATGCTACACCCTTTAACCTTGTTTATGGTCTTGATGCCATACTGCCAAAAGAATTTCTATTGCCGACCTTAAGGGTAGCACAAACTCTTGAGTGGACTGGACATGAATTGTCAGAAAGACTTGAAGATTTGGAAAAGCTAGACAAGCAAAGGCTAACTGCTGTAGCTCATATCTATGCACAAAAGAGGAAACAAAAACAGTTTTTTGATTCCCACTTAATCACCAAAATTTTCAAGAAAGGGGACTTAGTTCTAATCTATTCCCTTAAGCAACACATTCCCAAGTTTAAGAAAAAGGAAAATGGACCATTTATCATTGAAGATGTATCTCCAAGTGGAGCAGTAAAATTGTCAACCTTAGATGGTGAACCAATGGCTAATTGGATTAGTGGATGTCGTTTAAAGAAATACAATTTTCCACTAACCAATGAATTGCTAGAGAGAATGCATACAACCAAACAAAGGAAGATGAAGCGATAGCAAGTTATTGATGAATCCCACGAGGAAGCGAGACTTCGGGTGCTCAAGCGTAAAGTTGCTCTCAAGAATCAACAGATACTGATTCCCATCAACACTTTGGAACTAGATGATCGAAAATGGGAATTACCTAAAGACGCAGTTTCAACAGATGACGAGACTGGTTAGATGGAATGGATCTCCGCATCAAAGTATAGCTCAGCAATCATAGCACCAATGCTTTGGTAGACACAGGAGCTAGAGTGAATGCAGTTAGTTATTCCACATACAAGAAGGCAACAAGTCAAGCATTGACCGCAGGAATAACGACAATCAAAGGATGCAACAAGAACCCAACTCCAACATTGGGAGTAGTCAGCTTGAACATGGTAGTACATGGATGCTCCTGTCCGCATCAATTTGTATGCTTGCCAGATGAACACATGAATGAGACGATGATTCTTGGCATTCCTTGGATGCGTACATACAAAGCAGTACCAGATTGGGATACAAATCAGCTAAAGCTATCACTTAAAGGAGGGCAACTCATTGTTCCTATTGCACCAAGCAAAGAGGAATGGAAAAGATGCAATCAGAGGACTAATCCATGAAGTAAATCTTCTCCATCCCCTCGAAAAACAAATGCTACAAGTAGCATGCAAGGAGTCAGGCAAATTTGGGTACCAAAGGCACAGCTTGTGAATAAACCAAATCAGGTCTGGGTGCCTAAAATTTCACCAAAGAAACAGAAGGTGGTTCCAAGGATTCGAGCATAGAATCAAGCATCTATGAACAAGGATCCTAACATGAAAAATGTTTGGAAGAAAAAGTAGCAGTTATCTTCTCCGCACAACGCGAAACCAATCAAACAATGGCGAGTTAAGTCTCAACAGACTCTCAAAAACCATGCACCAAGCAGACCGAGCTACCAATGGCGACAAAAAGCTCGATAACCGTCTAAAGTGCTCCCAACAGCTCAAGCAATCAGCGTGCTTAAACACCCTGATGGTACTATCAAACAGAGAGCACAAAGGATATAAGATTTACTCTTTGGAAGACATCAACAGCAAACCTCGACATCGGAAACCCTTGAGTTATTTACTCAAGACCCAGCTCTTGCACAGCATATTGAGTTGAATTGCATTGATCTTTATATCATGGTAGAGCCAATCACGGCTATGCATAAACACAATTTTTTGACCCATGCACGCAGTCGTCCCGGAGAACTCCATCTAGGAGGGGGGAAGGGTAGTACTAAATAAAAGAGAGAAAAAAGTTTCATGTTAACGTGTGATTTTTTGCAAAATTACCTAATAATGCCCTTGTAATTCATCAACAAGGGAAAAATCACTGATAATATCTTCCCCATGAGTGTAAATAGTGTATATACTATCTGAAAATCATCAAAAATAGTCCTTTTTGGATATTTTTCATCATTTTTGTTGAAAAGGAGGCTTAAAAATGGAGAAATCCAACAAAAAATAATAAATCTGTGTTTTTCAAGGGATTTTCTTAATCATTGGATTTTCACTTGGTTCTTTTAGAGCATTTTTCTATTTTCTTTGATTTTTTCAAATAAAAATGTCAAAAACTAATAATAAATAGCAGGGAAGCTCATATGGAAATGGAAGACACGATGGTGATCAGAAAGACAAGGCAGACAAGCACAAAAAATTTCAACGAAATCAGAAGATGAAAGCGGGAAGGCCAAATTAGGCGGTCAATTCTACTTTTGCAAAATTCTTGCAGAATGGGCAAGAGGAATCCGATTTTGGAAATTTTTGAGCCTCACGGCCTAATAGGACTAACGGGGGAATCTGGGGAAAATTGGTTCGGAAAGTCCAGGTATAGATATACAGCCTAGGCTAAAACCTCCTCATTTCCACTTGGAGCCTTTGCAGAGAGAGCATTTCGGCTTCTTTCGCGCGTCATTTTCAAAGCCCACAATTGACCTTTTTCAGCGCCGTCTCACACAAAACATGAGGGGTAAGTTCCTTACTAATCAATGATGCATTTTGTATGGCTGGTAGCTAGTTTAAAGCCCTAGAAAAAACCCTAGAAGCCAGGCAGTGCACGAAGACCTACGACCTAAGTGACCATAGCAGCCTGCCAACTTGACCAAATCGGATGGGATTTGAACCATAGCATTCCCTAACATAATAGAACCATTCCATACCATCAGATGATCATTCGGCTCGGGTCAAGGGGGTCCCCAGTAGAGAATTAGGGTTTTTTGGGAAAGGCCAGAATTCCGACGTGGCCCCACAGATGGCTTGCTAATGAGGTTCATATACAATGTATATGATTGGTTTGGAGAAATCCATCAATTAAAGCCCTCGAAAAGTAGAAAACGGCTCGAAGGTTACAAAGCGTCAAATTCGACATACGAGGCCAAACTTACTCCAAATGAGCCAAAATTGGACAAGTAGCTTCATGATGATGTTACGGACAAGTCCAAAGCCTCAAAGTTGACCGACCAACCTAACAGACAGAGTAATCACAACAAACGGTGCTTTCAGAGTCGACAGAGCACAAAGTGATGCCGGCATGACCAAACTTGACCAAATTCAATTTAGGACTTGTATTAGGTGTATGAAACATGTTTAGGTCAAAATCTGTGTGAAATGCAAAGTTTTTGTCACTGTAGTAAATAATTACGATTATTTACTTTTGCAACATTTTTGCTTGGAAATTGTCAATTCACCTCACCTATCATGTGTACACACCTATTACATGCCAAAAATCAAGTATGAGCTAAAATGACCACCCTTTACTTGCAAAACTGCCAAAAAACGCAAAGAAGTCTGTGTAAGCCAAAGTTTGGGTTATGAAAAACTTTTCTTGATCCAAATCACCTCATAATTCATACCCAAGGTCTATACCATGCCTACAACCAGTCTATGCCAAAAAATATCAATTTTGGAAGAAAAGTTAATAATCACGATTATTTACTTTTTGGCCAAAATGGGGCAATTTGGATACTTTGTCATCATACATCCAAAGAGCATGTTGAGATAAGCCCACTAGCCAATTTTGAGTCAATTTGGATTTCAAAATCTCAAATTTCCTTTATATCTACTATTTCAGAGACCTAAAGCCAAAATCTGGTACCATTTTCACCCTGTACATTCAAATGAGCCCATATTTCCGTCAGAGCATGTAATTGGCACATACTTCAAGCCTATAAAGCTAAGTTTGCAAAAAAATTGAAAATTTTCCCAGCTGTAAATAATCACGATTATTTACTTTGGTTGCAAATTTTTGTTTTGACCATACAGTTTTGCTCCTTGCATGATTTTATGCATCTTTGCTTGTTCAAAAATTGATTTGAAGCAATTTGGACCAGATTATCAACATTTCAATCTAAAAGGACATTCCAGAGAAAATTCAACAAATCTTTTAACTTTGCACTCTATTCACTGAACAGGAGCAATGCAAGCCGTGGAGAAGGCCAAGAAGAAGTTAAACCAAAAGGAGAAACTGCAAGAACTGCCCCCGTATCACAACTGGACTCCGAGTCAGTAAAGGCAACAAAGGCATCTTACCTTTCTAAAGAGCAGTTAGAAGAACACCACACCATGGTCTTTACGGGCAGGTTTAAGAGTGATGAAGGGCGTCCGGTGGAGTTGCATCTCTTGCCTAAAGAGGTCTATGATGTAGCTGCAAAGCCAAAAACCAAAGAGGCTAACCACAGGTTGGGACTCCGACACTTCTATGAACAAGAGCCCTGCGGAGTAGACTTTCAGAAAGCTTATGAGCTTATGTACACCATCAAGGAGGACGGAACTGCCCAAATCTCAGACAACCAAGGAAATAAGGTAGAGGATGTAATTACAAAGGAAATAGTGGCAGAGGCACTCAGATTTCCCACTAAAGGGATGACCATGCGGGCAAGAGATAGGAAAACAGTGGGCACGTTTACAAAGGAAACAGCTGCAGCTACATTTGTCGATCTCATCCACAAGCAGGTGGAAGAGCCAGCCCGTCTGTACCATCAATATTTCCATTTCCTGGCAAAAAGTCCACCAAGGTACATGACACCAAAGCACGTTGTGGCCACCACTTTTACACAAGTTCTGAAGTCAACCACCAGACAACCTGTGGACCACGCGCAATATGTGTTGACAACATTGAAAGCCACCAAGAAGGAGGGAAAGATAACATACTTGGGCGCGCCGGAAGTATTGACCAGAATAGCCTATCATGCCATCGGCATGGACGACAACCTATGGCCTGCCCCGGATCAGAACACATGGATCTTGGAAGCTCAACCCTCTCCAAGATCTACAAGATCTGGTAAGCGATCCTTTAAATCAGGTGATGAATCCGATGACAATTCATCAGAGCAGCATAGCAGTGAAAGCTCTGACAACGAAGAAAAAATATCTAGGAGGGAAGAAATGAAGCAAAAAGTTGTGGCTGCCCACCAAGAGGAGCCAATGCAGAAACAAGCAAGATTTGAAAGAGAAAGCTTCAAATAGACTTTTCTTGCTTCTCTTTACTCTTTTTTCCATCGTGGAAGCGGAGCGGCATGACATCGTGTAATTCAAAAAACGCAAATGGAATTCGGTAGATTAGGTTATAGGTTTAGTTCTTTTTTGGACTTGACTGATTCATGAAAGGAGGTAGAAAGGTGAATCTTTGGGTCGATATCTCTACTTTTGGGATGGACTGATCACATGTTTGATGGAAGGATTTCCCTATAGAAGATGCTCCTTGGAAAGATGAGACATCCCTTCTTAAGGATTATCAACGCTCTAGGCAAGCGCAAGGGAAAGACCCAGAAAAGTGGGTACCCACCGGCTTGAAGGGACTTCGAACAAAACATCATTCAAGGAAAGAGGCCGAGGATCCCAAGGATCATTTAGAAAGAATGTACCAAGAGGCAGAGGCCTTGAAGCTGAAAGAGGCGGAAGAAGCGTCCAAGAAAGCTGAGGAAGCATCAAATCAAGAGCAAGGCCAGGCATCCCCCCGACCCACCTCACCACCGCCGGAACAATAGGACCAGCCCATGCCCACTCCACCATCATCACTGCCAGGCCAAGAAACCACTGAAGAAGTCGAGATCAACAAGGAAAAAAATTCTGATTTCACCCACCAAACGGAAGCTACACAACAAACTGACCACGCCAAGAAACATGAAGAAAAGGAAGCTGAACCAGCATCAGAGCAGACAGCCAAGGATACTCTCACAAGGAGGCGGATAAAACTAATAAAGAGCAAGATACAGAAAAAGAGCAAACCACTACACATGAGGAAGAAACCGAGACTGAGAAGGCAGAAAGGCTTGCAGCTGTGGAACCGGAAAGGGTTGAGACCACAACAGTAATTTCCATTCATCCAACAACTCCCGAGGTTTCAAAACCTGAGGATGGCCAAGGAAAAGCAACCATCTCCATAGAAACATCAGCAATAAAAACACAGCAAGAAGCAACACAAGAGGCTGCCGACACATCTCAACTTGCAAGACAGGAGGAGTGGCAGTCCAATGATGAAGTCATTCTACAAGTAAACGAGTATGCAAGGCAGATGCAAATCATGACAGAGAAACTCCGCTCAACAACCTTTAACCGCAGTACTAAAGCCAAAGAATTAGAAATGGTCATCGATGCTCTTCAAGGCGAGCTCGACGACAGAATGGCTACTATCACTGATCTCCAAAGGCAAGTACAAGAGCTAAAGACTAAAGCAAAATGACATCAGATAGACAAGGACAGCCAACAGAAGGAAATGGAGGAGTTGGGTGACCTCCTGACTAAGTTATGTGATGCCTGCAAAGTGAAAGATGAGCAGTTTTGACAGAAGTGACAAATGAACTTCTTACCACCTCTCTGTCCGCTCAAAAGATTCAAGTACAATTAGATGTAGCAAACGCATCTCTGCAGTATTCTGAACAAAGAATTAATGATCAGGCCACTTTCTTGCGGCAATTAAGAGAAAATCTAGCCGTGGCCTTGATCAAGGGAACAGATAAGTTGTATAAAGCACTTGAAAAGAAAAACAGAGATTTAGAGCTGGAGTTGAAGCTGAAGCAGTCACAACATAGAGACCTGGCACTCATGCGGGTCCAAAGAGAGGAGGAGCTCCTTAAGGAAATTGTAGAATTGAAAAGAATGAATCAACTCCTCAAAGAAGGAAAGCCAGATATACAGGAAGAGGCAAGCACTTCAGAGCCACCCCAAGTGGAAATCCCCTCGGTCTCATTTGTTGACTTTGAGATGCAGTCTACAGTAGAGCCGAGTGGTGGAGAAGATTTTCAAGTCCAAATCACAGAGGAAGACACAGTGCCGATGGTCCAGCTATAAAAGGCTGAAGAAGATGCACTGAAGGAGAAGATCGCCTTGGAGGTAGATGAGCAGTAGAAGGCAGCTATGGATTGGGAGTTGAGAGTTTTACACCCAGTCAACGTCACTCAACTCACTCCCAATCAAATCAATGCTCAATGGCACCAACAATCCCTGCCATAATCTCTCATCAAGGTAGAACTCTTACAGGTAAAGGAAAGCTTATACAAGGATATGCAAGAAGATGGTGCAGATCAAAACCACCCGAAGTGGAGGCTAAGCTGGCTGAACAAGAATCCACGATATTTGATTATGTTCACAAGAGCACCTGCGGCCATACAGAAAGATCCCACATTTTGTCCGGTACCACGAGTAAGGACGTGGAAAGCACACAAAGCACTGCAGAAGAAGAGGCCAACATGGCTAAATTTTCCCAGGCTGCCAGCTTCAGAGAGAAGCCAAGCAACAAAAGAATACATGGTGAAAACCGTGACGGGCACCATGACATTCTTCAAAAGTTTTCCAGATCTCTCCTGCGCAATGTTATACAAAATCCGTAGGATGCTACTCACTTGAATACAGGTCTTCAATGATCCTAAGCAGACATGAGCCCCCTAGCTCTCATTTTTGGAAGGGAACAAAGGTCTCTGCTATGATTTAAGTGGGCAGCTCACAGAGGAAGTTCTTTATGGCTTTTATGCCCGATGCATGTTTTTTCCCCTCGCACAATATGTTGACTTTTGAGGAGGCATTCTACACTGGCTTCTTCACTTGGTGAACGAAGATATTTGTGCCGGTGATAAGCAACCTGACGTCAAGATTTGTAGGATACTCAGCAATGGAAATGAAAAACAGAGTCACCATGCAGTTTTTGCAAGTGACAGACAAAGAACGCAAAATCAGATATCAAAAAGCATTGGAAGCACTGAAGGACCACCTTGCCCGCCGTCAACCCGAAGATTACTTCAGTCCATAAAGCTGTGTCAAGGGACTACACAGGCGAGGAGGGGGGGAATGTTAGCAACAAGCTAACGTGGACACCATTTTTTGAAGTTCTCCCTGTAAAAACAATTATTATTTTGATAAATCGGGAATATTGTAACTTCTATTTTCCTAGTAAACCTTGTAATTAATGAGCCGTGTCTACAAGCTTCCAGATTGTATCAGCCAGTCAATTCCCCCTTTTGGTAGAACTCCAGATTATTACTTTGACCACCCAAAAACCTTGGCTAAGGTATAAAAGCCAATTTTTGTAAGTTTTTGGATAAGAAATACACAGCGTGAGCTAACGGCGCTCACATCTCTCCTTCTCGCGCTTCCTACTCCCTCTCTGGTTGTCACATTGCAAATGCGTTTGTTGCATTGCAACCGCAGGTAAGAGCTCTACGCATTGACGTAAGCCATTCACAGTATTTCGTAGCTTTTGGCGTTGCCGACCAGCGGCCTAATTTCATCATAATTAGGAATTTATACTTTTAAATCTAAAACTAAGCATAGGCGAGGTATTGGGGCATCATTGCTAAGCATTTAGATGCATTCTGGGTCAAAAACGACTAGGTCAAAAATCCACTGTTGTTAATAATCGCAATTTTGGAACTTGACATAAAGTGGGATTTGAGGCCATAGGAATGTGTGCTTAGGTCTTATAAACTTGTCCTAGAAGTTTCGTTACATTTGGATGTCATTTGATGCTGTAACGGATGTGATTTTCTTGCCAATGAGCGATTGGCTTTTGGTGATTTCAGTCACTTGAGTGTAGCCTGAGTTAGATGCGAGTTGTTAGTTGTTTTCCGAGAGATTGACAACCTCTTGTAGCCTCTATGCACTAGTCGAGTGAGCTTCATCCCATGGTTTGACAAATTAATTGTGGTTCTCGCTAATACTGCAATAAGATAGGATGGTGAGGTTAGACATGCGTCCCACATGAAGTGTGGGGCGAGAGTATCTCAAAGTCTACTTGGAAAGAGTTTGAGAATGTCCAAAAGCGCTTCCTTACAAACATTCTCCAATTTAAGACACAAACATCATATATGCCCCTACTTCTTGAGTCAAGATCTCTTCCAATTGAGGTTATGGGCATTGAAAGGGTTGTGGAGTACATGATAAAGATGCATCAAAACCCCTCACATCGACTTCCTACAACTGCATGGAAAGCAAGCAAAAAAGTTCAAAAGATGCATAAAGCAAGATCTTAAGCATGGGACGGATGTAAGACATAAAGAAGTGGTTTGGGAGACAAGATGCATTATACTTGCTGAAATGCCCTTGGGGAACTACCTTGAATGATCCTCCACCCAACCACCCTTTTATAGCCCCTTGGCTTGCAGGATCCCTTCTCCACTAGGCAACCGACCCTTGGCCAGCAGGTCCTTGACTTCCAGGAAGGTGGCCCTTGGCCTGACATTACTCCCCCCTTGGAGAAGCGTTTTCGTCCTTGAGAACACAAGTGATGGTATCTTCATAAGAACACTAATGTTTTCCACCGTGGCATCTCTCATGGATTCTACGATTCATTAGAGCGGAACCTGGTTTAGTAGGAGGTTCAATGAAATCAAGAATAACATCTTGATTTTCCACATTGTCATCCCTGTGCAATCGTCTTGGTTAACCGCCTCATAACCAACATAGCGTGAAGACTCCATGTAGAACTCACTTGAGAATGCTAAACGAGTTATCACAACTAACAGGTGTCTAAATACAAACCCAAGTTTTAGGCTTTCTAAAGTTACTGGGACGTGCAATAAAAGCCATGAAAGTAATATGCTGGCATACTCATCAGCGGCAACCAAGTGAAGGAGTACAAGCGGAAGTGCGACGCGAGAGAGAGTGCGAGAAGAAGAGCACGACGATATGGTGAACTCGCTCTACTGTAATGTGTAGAGCATAGTGAGTTCTTATTAGGTTTTTACAAAATAATATGTGTGCATACCTGGTGGCCCGCCCATTTACCTGGGAGACCACATTGGGCTTTATACCCCAACAACCTCCCACTTAAAGTCCTATGTGGTACTTTAAGTGTGAGAGAAGCTACTATACAAGAGATGTAGAGAAGTGATGTACTACCCTACACCTAACTGCTTGCGAAAATGTGCAAAGCTCTGTGAGGGAAGTCCTTTTGTAAGTAGATCAGCAGGATTTTCTGTGGTGTGAACTTTGACAAGCTGAAGTTGCTTATCCTCGAGCATTTCCCTGATGAAATGATACTTCACATCCACATGCTTTGTCTTTGAGTGATAAATTGGATTGTGAGCCAATTGTATAGCACTTTGACTATCACAATATAACACAGGCATCTCTTCTTTGATTCCCAAATCTGTTACTAGTCGATTAAGCCAAATTGATTCTTTGCATGCCTCTGATGCTGCAACATATTCAGCCTCTGTAGTAGACTGAGTAACACAATCTTGTAATCTAGAACGCCATGATACTGCTCCACCAGCCAATGTAAAGACATACCCTGACATAGATTGTCGATTATCTAAGTCACCTGCATAATCTGAGTCTATAAAACCCGTTACACTTAGCTCCTGACTCCCATAGCATATGCGCATACTCTTTGTCACTTTTAGGTATCTCAATATTCCTTTCACTGCCTCCCAATGTTTCTTGCCTGGGTTTGACATGTATCGACTTACTACTCCCACTGCAAATGCAATGTCTGGGCGAGTAGCAATCATTGCATACATCAAACTACCCACTGTAGACGCATATGGAATCTTATCCATTTCAGCCTGTTCTTCCTCAGACACTGGACAATCATGTTTGCTAAGTTTCACATATGGTGGCAATGGAACACTCAATGCCTTTCCCTTATCCATATTGAAACGTTGCAAAACCTTGTCAATATACTCTGTTTGAGATAACCAAATCAACTTCTTTGATCTGTCTCTCTCAATGCGCATACCAAGTATATGACTTGCCTCACCCATGTCTTTCGTGTCAAACGATTTTGCCATCTTTGACTTCAAAGCTGAAATTTCTTCCAAGTGCTTGCCAGCAATCAACATGTCATCCACTTACAAAATAAGGATCATCCAACTGCCATCCTTAGCCTTCTTTGTATATAGACAGTGATCGAACTCACTACGTTTGTAGCCTTGAGAAAGCATAAACTTGTGGATCTTATGGTACCATGCCCTCGTGTTGGAGCCCATTGGTCCAACTGTTGTAATGAGCCCATCTTGTAAAGCATATCAAATTCCAATTTTTATGTCAAAGACGTCTTATCATTTTGATCCATTTGTCTGGATTATGTAAATATTAGTTAGTTAGTTAAGACTCAGATTTATTCCCACTTTGTAATCATGAGCAAGAGAACCCCATGTACAATTTTGAGCTAAGGTGACTAAAGTATAAAAGTCACCTTAGAACCATTTTTTTTATAAAAAAATAAATAAATTAATCCTGTGTCGTAGGAGTCTGAGAGAGAGAGAGAGAGAGAGAGATTCTTATCCTCTTCGCTACGCGCTTCTCCCTCACCGGATTCACGACGCGACCACACCATCGCGGTAGTCTCTCCGAGAGCTACGCGCCCACGCCACACATTCGCCGTTTCAAGTTGATCGCGGTTGAATTTGCCTCGAGCTTGTTTTGCTTGTAAGTAGCACAAACGGTGTCTGTTTTCAATAATCAAGTGCTTCATGGAATGAGGAAGAGATAAGCTACACATAGATACTGATGAACTTAAGTTTCTCCCACTTTTGGATTATGACCTGTTGGTCTATCGCGACAACATTCGAGATAGCTAGGGTTCAAATCTGGTGAGATTAGACTTATAGGTAAATATGTCCTAGTGAGAGGATGGTGCCTAGTAAGTTTGATTCGATTCCGAGTTCATTGGACGTGTGAACCGTGTTGTGAGTGTTAAGGGATAGAGTGGGTTGCAATCTAACAGGGTTAGTGATTGATGCATCATAAAAGTGCGTATGTGTAGATTGGTCTCAGCCTGACAAGCTAACGAGATTGCCTACGTGCACCTACGGGTTAGGCGTGTCATCGGATGATAAGTATGTTGTCTGTGTCGTGCTTGTGAGTATGAACAGGGGAGTAGTTTTGCCCTAAAACATTGGCGCCGCTGTCAGGGACCGAAGACCTTAAGTAGGGAGATCTACGTCACTCGTGTGATGGTTAGCTTACTTTAGTTTTGACTAGAGAGAGCTTAAACTTTTAGAACAAGACCCAGGATAGAGTATCCTGAGGTCTAGTGGATAGCCAGGAAGCCTGTGTCTTGCCGAGGGTCTGCGACTAGTTAGATTTAGTTAAATAGGATAAATAGGCGTTATGGTTTTTGGTTTTGAGTGCTTGTGATACTTGTGAAGAAATAGAGTAAAAAAACGTTGTAAAACCGCAAAAAACAAACAAAAAGAAGGAACAATAAGGCTGTTTGCTTTCCTTGAAAGCAAAACCCACCCCATATACCCTTGAAAGGGGTGAAAAGAGTCAACATTGAAATTTATGATCCAACACTCGAGAAAACATAAAAACTGTGACCAAAACAAACAAAAGAAAAAAAGAAATAGATGATTGTCATAAGAAAACACTAAGTGAACCTAAAAGAGGCCAAGAGGAGATATAACCATTAGCCAAGGGTAAACTGACTGTGTCATGAGGTATGACTGATGTGCACAAGTTTAAGATGCAGTGTCATCAAATTTGCATCACTTCAAGTGCAATGGAATTGTGAATTGTCAGAGAAAAGTGAAATTTGTGAAGTGCTTGAGTTTGAGGTCAAAATAAGTCCAAACTTCATAAAACTTGGGGGATAGACTTATATGGACTCAAGGAACAAGACTATGCAAAAACAGACAAAAAATTAAGTCCCCATTGCTCACTGCCTGGTCTATCGCGATAGACTGGTTAAGGTGGTGTTTGTCTAGCAACAAGCAAAAAACCCTGATACCACAAGCTTAACACATCAATACAAGGGTACTCACAAAAATTGAGTGAATTTGAACACCAATTTTGACCCCAAAACTTCAAAACTAGTGTGTGGAGTCTGAATTCAGAGACAAGGGCAAGAAGTCTTTGACCAAATGTCCAAACAGTGCCAAAATTTGTCAATGCACTACACAAGGGGAGACTAAACTAACTGTGGAGAAAACTTTGGAAAAAAGCTGAAAATGAAGAAAGTGCTCAGTCTATCACGATAGACCAAGGAAATTTCTGCTGGGAAACTTTTCTTTCAAATTTTCCCTAGGGAGAGCTTTATCAGGGCCTAAATAGCAGACACACCAAAATTAAAGGCATTTAGATCACTGAAGGTCAAGCTGAGGGTCAGATAGAGAATCAAGCTCCGACTGAAATACTAAAATGGGACCCAGCCATCATTTCATAATTGAAATTGGACCACCAGAAGACTGATTAAGTGGTTGCTGTAGATACTTGAAAGATTTTTTGGTAATTCAGGAAAAAGCACTTGTGAACAGACCAACCATCCTTGTGTAGATCCCAAAAGGAGGCCATCACAAAGTTATACAGGAAGAAGGAGTCCAGGTAAGCTTTAAGTTTGCAACAAAACTTTCATTCTTATGTATTTAAGGTCAGGGGCCTTTGTTTAGTCGGGAACTAAAAGTGTCAAAAGTCAAATTAGCACCACGTCCACTGAAGAGAGTGTAACACAGACGAGACTAGACCCATTGGCACCAATCATTGAAGAGGGTAGTGATACTGACACTTCGTCGGAAAATTCCTTCTTCATGATGGGGAGTCAACAGCCAGGAGGTTTCATCGGTGAAGGACCAATGCCAGGAGGGAGCACCTCCCTACATCCTTTACACGAAACCCAGTTCACTATAATCTTCTTGGAAGGAACTAACTCGAAGGGAGCCCTAGTCTATTCTGACTATCGGGGACGCAAGTGTATTTGTATTGAAGAAAGACCGGCTCAGAGACTAGAGATAATTCGAGTTTACGATGATGGAGACAGATTCAGAGACAAAAAGGGAAACCACTATCTCATAGTGAGTAACCCTAAGGATTACAACAGATATGGGGATAACGTGGCAAAAGGGAAAATGGTTTCAGAAACCCAAGAACCGCCTCCTAACATTGATCGACCTAGAGCGCTTTTTATGTATGATAAGAAAACAACCAGGGTCCCAACCTATAATGAGAATGTAGGGATTTACAAGCATGAAAGCGAGGGAATATTCTCTTACTTTCGATGCAAGGAACCCTACCCAAATGAATTAAGCAAGGACAAGGTTCTTTACTTATTTTCTTATGAAACTGCTATGGGGAAGGATATTGTTTTCGTTGACAGATACGGGCGAGAATACAAACGTATTCTCCCAGAAGAGGTTGAAAAGGCAACAGTTCCGGGAGCATCAACCTATGGCCCCGATGAGGTACCAAGAGCCACCTACACCCCTAGCAAGTCGACTAATCCCTTTTCAGAAGAGTATGACGCTACCTCACATTCTACCCGACCACCGACGTCCAACTACCAGGACCAACCAGCTACTCAGCCATCACTGCAGGCATGGCTTCGACAGAGTGCTACATTAGAACAAGACCGAACCCGAGAGGGTTATCAAACCGCACGATGGTTAAGGGATTTACAAGAACCACCACTCTATGCACAGTATCAAGGAGAGAGTAAGCCGAAGACTCAGGGGTCAACTGAGCTTGGAAGAACACCTCGAGAACGAGTTCAGAGAGATGAACCATCTCTCACGAGAACTGTTAGAAATTATGGATTAGGAGCACCATTGGGAGAGGAACCTGGCCACTACAGAAGACCAGAGGAGGTATATCGACTAGGATGGGGAGATCCCATGATGAGATTTGGAGACCATCGTAGAATTAGACCTTCTCAAGTGCAAAAATGGGTAAACAAGAAATATACGGGAAGCAGGGATCCGAGAGATCATGTAGCAGCCTTTGTGCGTGTAATTAGAGCTGAAGAGGTGCTAGACTTTCCTACCCAATTTGCAGGATTCGGTTTAACCTTAGAGGATGATGCTGCTACATGGTTTGACTCGGTGGAGCGAAGAGACTTTGAGTCTATGGAGGAAGTGTTTGACGAGTTTATCAAGGAATTCTCACAAAGGGGGATAGCTCATAATATAGTCTCACAAATCCATAAATTCAAACAAAAAGATGGAGATTCCGTGCAAAAGGCCGCCCTCCGATTAAAAAGATATGTTAAGTTCTGTCCCGTGGAAGAACTGCCAACTTAGTCCAGACTTATGCTTATATTTATCCAAGGACTAAGGAATGCAGATCTTCAAAAGGACTTACATATGAAAAGGAGCACTACGTTGAATGATTTGACCAAGGAAGCTCTATACCTTGTGGACAATTGTGTGGTCTACAAAGAGGGCGAGTTCAAGGATCTTGACAATGATTCTTCCTCGCAACAAAGTGGGAGCAAGTCTGCTAAGACAACACTGAAAGAGGAAGTAGCGGTAAGCCAAGAGCAGCTGGTAGAGGAAGTGCTTAAAAAAATTAACTTGTATTCCAAACCACAAGCTAAACAACCAAAATGGTGTGCGATTGAACAAAAATGGACAAACCATGGGACAGAGGAGTGTTATTATAACTGTTAAGTATGGAGCCTGATTTACCCTTGTAATTTTCTGTGGTAAAAGCGCACATTTGTAAGGCCCCCATTATGAGGAGAAGCCATCGTGCGTGAAGGAAAATCACTCACCGGAAACCAAAATTTTCACGGACAAGAATCAGGGGCAACTTTAAAGGCAAGTGTGAGGTGGTGAGAGTGAAGCAAGGCGAGAGCTCCATTAAGTGTATAATCCCTTTGTAAACTACTTCTTGTTTTGAAGTACTAAAGCCATTGAGTGGCTGCTTTCCCATGGACGTAGCCCACATTGGGTGAACCACATATATCGTGTGTACTCTCTCTCTCTCTTTCTACTCTATAATCTCATGTATATAAATCTGTCTCTCTCCATTAAGTAATCTACTCAATTATCTATTTAGCTACATCTTATTTCCTAACAATAACAAGGGATATGTGAGAGAACGACCATATGCTCCACAAGCTCAGGCGACATCTCCTCAAGTCCAACCGATGCCTAGATATCAGACTGGAAACCTACCAGGACCAGTAGGTGCAGAAAGACCACAACTAGTCTTGGGACAACAACCACCCCTACCAGGATTACGACCAGTCGGCATAAGATACACACCCACAGTAAGTGAGTCGGACGAGAAGGCTTTGATACCTATGCATGCATACTCCGATGAGCCCAATGGATATGTGGCAAACTCTGTCTATTATCCACCGGACGAACCCTCTACACCAGAACCATGGAGCATGATAGGAAATACAGAACCACCAACTGCGGCACAAGCAGCGGGAGAAGGACGATATAGCCTGGATGAAAGAACACTGTTGTTCATAGCCAACGGAGGCATGAGCGGGCAAAGAATTGTGCACCAACAAAGAGGAGCTCCAGGAGCACCTCAATAGCCTAAAGGACCATGCTACAAGTGTGGAGGAGATCATTGGCTGAGGGACTACCCTCATGACGAAATCATTAGGGTCAACGCATATTGCACGGAGTGTGGAATTACTCACTTGATCCCTGATTTCCCTCAAAACCCGAGCAAAGGAGCAAAAACTACCTTGAATATGCTAGGAGCTCTACCGTCCAGTGGAGGGTCAGAAAACAAAACTCCGATTCCTGTTAAGGTCTTGATAAGAGCCCAGCAAGGAAAAATGACATTCAGCCCAAGAGTAACGATGAAAATCAAGAAGAAATCAAGACTGACAAGTCTATCGTCAGTCGTGATAATCCTTGGAAAGAACGAAGAGTGAAAATGAAAGCTAGACGTGAGCAAAAACAAAAAGATATAGAAGCTGAGCTAACGATAGATCGAGAGCAACTTAAACAGCAAAGAGAGTTCGACTCTCTAAAATCAACGAGAGGACCAAAGAGTGCAAGCTCAGGAGGATCGGTATTGGTAGATAATATCAATGAACCCTTAGATGCAATCTTGCAAGCATATGAAGCAAGATTGAAGAACAGACAGACCCTAGAGCAAAGGTGGATGACATATCCATATCCAAAGATAGAAAAACAGAGACTAGAGATGTGCAAATAGCTGATTGAAACTGCACAAGCTTTACTGGAGCCTCCACCTATGGAAGCAGGAGATAGAGTAATCAAACCACCAAACAATGAAACACCTCACAAAACCGAACAAAGGATACCCGACAAGATAGAAAACATTAAATCCTTGCCGGATGTAGAGGATGCAAAAGACGTACCTAATAGCACTGATGAATCACTGAAATGTTTTCCACCATATTCCCCTATTGTGGAAGAAAATTGGCCTGAAGAGCTATGGGAAACGGTGCGAAAAGCTCAAGAAAAATATGAGACAAAAATAGTCGAGTCAGCGCCTCTCTCGGAGCTGAACTTGAATAAAACTCCATGGGATCTAGACGTTAAATCATTTCAAGGGGATAATGGTTCAGTTGCATCCGAAGATAGCAGACCACAATCTCTCAGAACTTTGCCATCATACATGGGGGACTATGAGGCAAGATCAGAAATTCGAAGAGTACCTTCTCAAAGAATAGGCGGTTCAAATCAATTGGACACTAAAATCCTGACAGACTTGTTGACCACTCCAATCAAGTGTACAATCACATTGGCAGAATTGTTAAAAATTAGGCCAAGCATGTGGACGGAAGTGGACAAATGTCTTGAAAAATTTGGCATAAGGACGCCTCTTAAGTTCTTCGAAACCGAGCTTGATGACACAGAACCGAAGAAAGTCAACACTAGACCAGTGCCACTCAACAAGGTAGCAGAGTATTGTGAGGGTGAAGACGGCAACACAACCCTACCAGTTGAGTATAATGGCATAGAGACTAAGGCAATACTTGATAGTGGAGTTGGCATTGCCATTGCGACCAAATTGCTATGGGAAAAATGGGGAAAACTAGCAATACGAACAACTAGAATGAAATTGCAACTGGCGGATGGGCACATAGAAAGGCCTATAGGATTGCTTGAGGCAATTGTGGTATCTTCTTGTGGCAAGAGTACGAACATACCTTTGCCATAGTGGATTTCGGCAAGAAGAACAACTATGAAATTATCCTTGGTAGGCCGTTCATGAGGCAACTCAAAATGGTACAGGACTGGGGGTATGATTATTTGTATCTAAGACATGCTAAAACTACTACACGCGTAAACATGAAAAATCATAGCTACCATGATGTCACGAGAACCCCTGTGGAAGAATTTGACTCAGCCACCATTAGTGGATCAGAAGTCTCAGCGTGGCTTTGTAAGAAAAAAGAGATATGGATGTGTGGGGCATCTCAATATAGTGAATTTGACCACGATGAAAGGACACTAGAGAGGGTCTTGGAAGACGATGCCTATATACGAGAACCTTTTCCTGAAGAGAAGCTCGAACCCCTAGAATGGTCTCAAATTTTGGCTACATTGGATGTATGCGTCAATGAAGTCACGCCCACCAAATTTTGTGATGAGAATGGCTACGATATCATACCATACTACATGTTGAGCAAAATTGTGGAGGAGGACGAGGACGAGGTAGATACTGAGAATACGAGGATCCATAAAACGGAAACGAAACTTGAGATTAAGATAGTGGGCTATGTGGACATCCCCACTAAAGAAATCAAGCAAGAAGGAGAAGAATTTTATGATTCTTCTGATCAAAGTGAAAACGAGGATAACGCGGATGACGAGAAGTCAGAAAATACAGAGGGAGACGACAATCAAGATCAAGACAATGACGTCTTCTACAATTTCCCAAACCAAAGTGAGAAACGCCAAAAAAGATACAAGAGTAAACGACACCACATTAGTACACCAACCAGGTTGCGACCCATGCCGGAGTTTGAGGGTAAGACACATTTCCTTATGAACATTCATGTAGTTGATTGTGCTAAGGATAAAGTGTCAGGAAGATTTCTTAAGGTGGCTGAAGACTCAGGATTTAAGTCCAGAGTGTTGAAACCTAAAAAAACTAGCAAACCAAAAAAAGGAAAACTGAATGTCTGTGGTAGTCCAATTATGACGAAAATTGAACGGAAAACGAGATACAATGAGTTGAAACAAAAGATAAAAAATGTATGGACAATTGAAATGGAAAGTAGCGATGGAACGAACGCTAGTGATGGGAGTAAAAAGATAGATGTACCTCCTCACTATTGTAAGTACACCATTCAGGAAAGAACATTGGTGGTTTAGAAGCCAATGAGGGAGCCTAAATCAAACGAGTCCTACGATGGGCCAAAGAACGCCAAGAAAATAGACTTAGCAGAGCCAGAAGAAAATCCTCGACCTGCTTACATTGCCACAGATCTAGGTCGAGAAGAAGAGGACTTACTGATCAAAACACTTAAGGAATTTCGAGATGTATTTGCATGGTCGTACAAAGATTTGAAGGGAGTGGATCCTAACATTTGTGAACATTCAATCCCTTTGAAGTCTGATGCAAAGCCAAGCAAACAACGTCCATACACGTATAATGAGACATTCTCCAAAAGGATAAAAGAGGAGATAGACAAACTTATGGAGGCTGAATTCATTTATGAGATAGAACACACGGACTGGGTGTCCCCGATAGTGGTGGTACCTAAGAAAAACGGGAAATTACGAGTGTGTGTAAATCTCAAGAAGGTAAACGCAGCAACAATAAGAGACAACTACCCTCTTCCTATCACTAAACACGTCCTGGAACGAGTGGCGGGCAAGCAAGCCTATAGCTTTATGGACGGATTCTTTGGTTATAACCAATTAGGGTTCAAACTAGAAGATCAATACAAAACAACATTTGCAACAGAATGGAGCATATATGCGTTTAGGGTAATGCCATTTGGCTTGACCAATGTTCCAGCCACATTTCAGAGATTAATGACACACGCTTTTAAATAATACTTGCAAAAATTCTTGGATATTTACATAGATGACTCGTGTGTCTATTCTCTATTGAGAGAAGACCATATAGATCATCTGAGAAAAGTATTCGAAAAATGCAGAACGTATAGGATTTGCCTCAACCCAGAAAAATGCGTATTCATGGTACGACAAGGTAAAATCTTAGGCCACATAGTTTTGGCTAATGGAATTACCACTGATGAAGACAAGGTGAAGGTGATAATAGAATTACCAAGACCAATATCTGTACGAGAGGTACAATCATTTATGGGACATTGTGGATACTACCGATGTTTTATCTACATGTACGTTGTAATAGCAAAACCCTTGTATAGTCTAATCACGCTCTTCATTTGGACAAATGAATGTGAGGAGTCATTCCAGAAACTAAAAGATGCATTGGTATCTGCACCAATTCTAAAAGAACCAGATTGGTCAAAGATCTTCCATGTACATGTAGATGCTTCGGCATTTGCAATAGGCTGTATATTGGCACAACCAGATGAGGGAAAGACGGATTTTCCAATCAGTTATGCTAGTAGACAACTCAACAATGCAGAAAAGAATTATACTACCACTGAAAGAGAAGGATTGGGTATGATATATGCTGTAAAGAAATTTCGGCATTACTTACTCGCGAACAAATTTACATTCTTTGTGGATCATCAGGCACTCTTGTACTTAGTAAACAAACCTTGCAACACGGGACGAATTGTAAGATGGTTCATTGTGTTGCTGGAGTTTGATTTTACGGTAGTGGTTAAGAAAGGAAAAACTCATCAAAGAGCAGACCACCTTTGCCGATTACTACATGGTGAAAAAGCTACTGGGGTAGATGATGATCTGCCAGACGCATACCTGTTTAATATAGAGATGGTACCTAAATGGTCAGAGCAAATTATTCCGTTGCTGACATATGGAATGAATCTTGACGACAAACACACGGTGGAAGACATTAGACAAGCACGAAATTACACAATGCTTGCGGGAAGAATGTACCATCATGGAAACAATGGGATTCTAAGGTTGTGTATAGGCCCAGAGGAGTACGAAGCGTATCTAGAGGAGGCCCACATACAAACAGGGGGATTCCATAGAGGAAATCAAATGATGTATGCACAATTAAGAAGACTTGGAGTGTATTGGCCAGGAATGGTAGGTGATGTAGCAAAGTACATCAAGAAATGCGACTTTTGCATATCCAATACCACTGTGGATTATGCCACATTATACCAAGTGACAGTAGCACCCTCATGGAGTCATGCTATTGTGGATTATTTGACTAATAAGGAGCTGCCAGGAGATTGGTCTAAAGCCAGAAAAAAGGCTTTACAAATCGAAGCGAATAGGTATACCCTCATTAGTGACCAATTGTACAAAAGAGGAATTGATGACCAGCTGAGGTTAGTTCCTCATGAAAATGACTACTTTCCATTATTGGAATAGGCTCATGCAGGCTTAGCAGGTGGTCATTTTTCAGCAGAGAGAACCGTAAAAATCATTATGATTGCAGGTATATGGTGGCCGACCATGATTCAAGATGCAGCAGAATTCGTGAAAAGGTGTGATGAATGTCAACGAACTAAGGTATCAGTTAAAAGAGACGAAATGCCTTTAAGACCAATGATGAGTGCTCGAGCATTCGCTAAATAGGGATTGGACTTCGTTGGTCCTATCACTCCACCAGCATATCGTTCACAAGCACAATATATCATAGTGGCCACGGACTACATGACCAAATGGGTGGAAACAAAAGCCACAACGAAAGCAGACGCTAGAACCACGACACAATTCTTATATGAATATGTGTTTACACGTTATGGCCTTCCAATCGAGCTGGTGAGTGATAGAGGGACACACTTTGTAAATGAAGTTATCCAGCATCTCTTAAATGAGTTTATGGTAATTCATCGCAAATCTGCACCCTATCATCCACAAGCCAATGGCCAAGCGGAAGAGACCAACAAAATATTGTGCACGGTTCTTACGAAACTGGTTAGTGAAACAAGAACAGACTGGGATCAGATGCTCTATTCGGCATTGTGGGCTTATCAAGTTGCATATAAAACAACACTTAATGCTACACCATTTAATATGGTATATGGGTTAAATGCAATATTGCCTATTGACTTTTTGATCCCCACACTAAGGGTAGCCAAACAATTGGACTGGACGGGGCATGAGCTTTCAGAACGGTTAGAGGACCTTGAAAAATTAGATGAGTTACGACTCAAGGATGTAGCGGCCATCTATGCAAAAAAAAGACAACAGAAAGAGTTTTTTGACAAACATGTCAAGAACAAGGACTTTAAAACGGGCGACTATGTCTTAGTATACACCCTTAAACAGCATGCCAAAAAGCTAAAGAAAAGGGGAATGGGGCCATATGTGATCCAAGAAATATCGTCCAGCGGAGCAGTAAAATTGTCGACACTAGATGGAAAAGAAATGCCGAACTGGATTAGTGGGTGTCATTTAAAAAAATATCATCTCCCTTTAACACCGGAAATGTTTTTTCAACTGCATTATGGAAAAACCTATAGACAAGAACAACAACGAATTCAAGACCAGGCACAACAAGAAGCAAAAGAACGAATTGTTAAACGAAAGCAATTTCTCAGGACAATAAACATGGTCACCCCAATGATGACTGATGAATATCCCCTTTCAACATCCCAAACAATCGAAGCGGATATACAAAGCGACGAATTAGAAACGACCATGAAAGACCTTAGGGCTCAAGACGATAGCATCATCAACGACTTGGAAGATACATGGTGCAGTCCTTACATAAAAGCTTATGCAGGCACAAAACAAGTTGAAATCTATGCATTGCTTGAAACTGTAGCAAAAATGAGTGTCATCAGCTTTGAGCTCTTTCAGAAACTTGGACCAATGAAGACGATTCCAGAGACACACAGGTTGAAAGTAGCGTCGGGTGATGAGGTGACCACGATGTGGTCTATTATAATACCAATCACAGTGCAGGCACATCCGTACACTACAAAATTCCATGTACTGCCACCAAGTAGGTCAGCAACTCCGTGTATCTTAGCAGTGTCATGGATGAAAGCTAACAGGGTTATCATTGATTTGGATACGAATGAGGCACTGTTCAAAAAGGAAAACTTTTCAGAACCCTTCTTATCATATAACCAATTCATGTCAAGGAGGAAACAAAAGTCAATACAAAAATCTGCCCAACAACAAACAAAGTTTACAAGTCCAGCAACGTCTTATCAAAAATCAGCAACCATGCAGGGAACCAGGCAAGTTTGGGTACGGCGTACAGAGCTGACCGAGGCACAATTACATCAAAAGCGGAAATACAAAGTGTGGATAAGGCGCGACCGCCTAATTCCTATAAAGAAGGAGTTTGAAGAACAGACAAAACACCGAAAGCCAGCAAAACTTCAAAGAAACATAGTCAATCTGTCAAATACGCAACGGACTATATTGGTATGGAGGCCAAAAGTGCCAATTCAAAACGAGCCAACAACACAAGAAGGGCGGACAAAGATGACAATCGTGTAGCTATCTACAACTGTCAAGGTCAAGCAACATCATACAAACAGCACGAGGAAACAAACAGAATCAACAACAAAAACTACAAGGATGTTTAAGACCCAAGTCATCAAAGCAGAAAGAGAGAATGTTCCACCAAATACGAAAATATTGACTTCAAAGGAACCACATACGCCAATTCAAAACCAGTGGAAAACAATCAAACAAAGGGCGGCGGATTTACAACTACTACTTGCAAAGAAAATCTACCAGCCAACTCAAGCTACCAACCGAAACCTCAACCACAAATGCCAATAAGCGAATCGCTTATACCTTCCTCTTGCACTGCATAAATTCTTTCTACATGCATTGACCGTACATGCATATAGGGCTACATTACAAGGCCTGCATTAGCACGAGTTCAAACCCATGCACAACACATACCCTTGACGATACCCTGTCGTCTGGGAGGACTCCAATTAGGAGGGGGGGAGGCATTCCAAATGCAGACTCATCATGTCATATATTAGAGAGCAATATTTGTGAGCAATTTTTCAACCATTTTTGCGTTTTATTGTGTGATTTTGGGAAAAAGAATATGCCCTCATAATTAATCAGAATTGGGGACCAAATCATCATTCATGAGCCCCTAGGGATGTGTATAGACTATAAAGAGAGTCAAATCTGGCCAAAAACTGTCTAAAAACAGCAAAAAATAGGCCAAGGTTGACGTTAATGAGCGAGATTGTACATAGACGAGAGAAAAGTGAGCTACAAAGTGTTTTGTTTCTCATTGGTATTTTTTAAGGTTAGAATTGCTATTTTCGGATTATTTTGGGATTTATTTGCTTTATTTTAGCCATTTTCTAACAAAAATTATAGAAAAAAATCCGTAATCCGGATGGAAACACAAAAGAAGAGACGCCTGATCAGAGCAAGTTAAAGAAGACACAAAAAAAAATAAGGACTGCAAAGGTGACAGAGCAAAATGACCACCGTCATGAAGGGACCTCCAACAGGGGAAATCTACAAAACTGGTAAAACTGGAGCAACCGAAGTCCAAATCAGGAAATTTGCGAGCCTAAACCGCATCTCGCAAAAAGTTATGGCTACAGGTAAAAGATGGAAAAATTTGGTGTCGGAATCTCGATTACATATAGAGAGGCTAGACTAGAAATCCCTCATTTGAGTCATTTTCCATAGTGAGAGAGAGAGAGCTCCCTACAGCAGTTGAGACTTCCAGGAGCTCATCCATCACGCACGGTTGCCAGATCGACATCAGATATGAGAGGTATGCTCGTCAACACTGACTCTAAGTGTTGTTTACTTCAGTTAGTCGCAAAACCTCGCCGGCATCACAATCACAACCTGTGCACACATACGGTAGAATGGTTGTTAGGGAGACCTAGAGGCCACCAAATGGGACCAAAAGTGAAAGGCACAATGCCTATAGCTTAGGGATCGAGCCTATGACCTCGGAAAGCGTGAAGGAAGTCGCTCAGAAAACCCTAATTTAGCAGAACCTGCAAAAGGGCGACAAAACCAAGGTGATCGAAAATGAGCCAAAAGTCATAGACAGCAAGCCAATGACCTCGACAAACCGACTAAAGGGTTAGACTATGAAAAAGTTCGTCAAAACGGAGTCTAAAGTCCCTATCTGACGAAAACCGCACAAAGTGTCACGATACTCTAACGGGCCGACCAAGTGACAAAATTACACCAAATTCAACAAGGAACATCCAAAGGAGGTCAACTACGGGATGGAATGTGTCCACTCAAAAAAAAAAAGTTCTTTCACTAGGGAAAATGCCGGCAACAGGCCAGAAAGACGTCCAAATGGTCGTTCTTGGTGTTTCAAACACCAAAACAACAACTGACTGCTTGGATGGAAGGTCAAAAGGAAGTAAAAGACAGCCGGAATCATACAAAGACCAAAAGGAACCGTGACCATCACCTAAGTTATCTACTTCGACTTCAGGACCAGCTAAGTGCTGCAAACAGGGAGTACATTCTGCTAAATTGATTAAAACTTGATATGTGTGTCTAGGAGGGCCTATTAACACCATGAATGTCAACTAGCATCAAAAAACTGGAAAAAATGACAAAGTGCCCAGTCTATAGCGATAGACTTGAACTTGCACTTAGACAAGGGAAACTTTGACTTTGGCTTCATGAGGGGTGCTAACAAGGAATGTTAACCACAATATCAAGTCAAAGTGCCAGAAAAACCTATTTTGGCCAAAAAGCTCAGTCTATCGCGATAGCCTTGCTACAACAATTTTTGGGGGGAAAGACTTTTCAAATTTTTACAAGCTAGACTTGGGGAAGCAAATGAAGGCAGTACACCAAATTTGGTGCCAAGAGGGACTCACATGGCAAGCTGAGAAAGACATGTAGACAACTCAGAGTCAGAACAGGACATCTCAAGGGCAGACAGGTAAAATTTACATGTGAGGGATCAAGAAGCCTTGCATCAGCTGGGAGAAGGCAGAGAGATGGTCACAAAGCCAAAAAATGACAAACTGGCACTAAGTCCCAGTCTATCGCGATAGACCAAGCAGAGGGATACTGGACCATCTTATAAAAAATTTGAATTAGCAGTTTTCTTCAACATGATGCAAGATAACCACCCATTAAGTTTGAGCCCAAAACAACACAAAATGAAGGAGATAGACCAACATCTCTCTGAAGGGAATCTGGAAAATTGGGAGTTGATCCAAAAGGGGGTCACTTGACATTCGTTTGAGCTAGAAATGGGGTCAGATCATGTGCAAGGTATGGGAAACCAATTGGTGGAGTCACAACTACAAAAAAGGACCTAGATAAAAAAAATGCCAGTCTATCGCGATAGACTGAGAAAAAGGAGAAAATGGACAGATTTTGAGCTTTGGCTTATGGAATGACCTTGCATTCCATGAGAGCATACACCACACAAAATTTCAAGGTATTTGGACTTGTTCTCCTTCACCAACAACATCAATTTGAAGCCACCAAAGTCGCACAATGGAAGAGCTTGTCTATCTGCTAACATTTTACCTTAACTAATCTTGGGATTAAGAAGGCTCATCTAGATTCATGATTAAGTGGTAATCAATTTAGCAGAGTAGTACTTTGTTTGTGCATTAACTGATAATTGTGATGACAGGATCTATGGAGGTTTCTCCGGGAAAAAGAAAAGGCAAGAACCTGGCAACGGAAGGTGCAGTACCCTATGCACTTCTACCAAATTCTTTAAAGCCAGCAGCCACCTGGATACCTGCAGATTTGCAACAGGCAGCTGCCTTTCAGATATATCAAGTTTCATATGTGGATGACAAAAGAAACTTAGTGGATACAGTGATGATTCCCAAGGAGGCAGAGAATTACTTGAAAAGATCACCGCAAAGGTCATGGCTCAAAAAAGTTGGCTGGTGGAACTTCGTATCACTACCACCAGTAGGGATAGATTTCAAGAGGGTACAGCATCTAATAGAGACTATCCAAGAAGATGGAACTTGCAGAGTGGTAGGCATGGATAACGAAGTGATGGAGATCCAGATCACCAAAGAGATCATCAAAGAGGCATGGAAATTGTCAGATCAAGGAGAAAACATGATAGAAAGAAGGAAAAACCTCACAGTTTACTTGCAAAAGTCCAAACTACCTTCTTTCGAACTCATAGCAAACCCGGAAGTAAGAGAACTGACACAGATCTACAGTCAGTGTTTGTTGAGCTACAACAAAAGGCCGCCAAGATACACTACACCGCACGGGAGCATCTCAACCACATTGACATGGGCCATGGGAATGACCCGTGAGTTCTACATAGATCACGCGTCATATCTATTTGAAGAAATGACAAAGCTAAGGCAGGACAGACCCAATTACATTGCAGGAGGAGAAGTCCTAACCAGAGTAATAATACATGCCATAGGCGCGACAGATCAGTTGCCACCTGCCCCTCATCAGAACGACTGGCTGGTATTAAGGGAAAATATTGAAGACATATCACAAAACAAAGTACTGGCATCTATTAATACCATTGGAGGACGCAAGTTGGAAAGAGTGACTAGAAGTACACAAGAAAAGATGGAAGAAGAAAAAAGAACTGAAGAGGAAGATGCCCGACTAAAGAAGCGGAAAGCGGAAATGGAAAACAACACCAGGTTGCAGAAGATAGCAAAGATGGAAAGGATGCTAGAAGGGTTTGCTCTAGAAAGATCTCTACGAGGCGATGTAGGCGCCACTTGGAAACCTTCTAGTAGCACTTTCAAACTGAGAACGAAGAATAAAAACAACCCAGCTTTTGAGCTGGACTGGTTCGAGAAATACATCCAAGAAAGAAATGCAAGGGATGAACCAGATTTGCTACTAGAAGAGGAGGATATCCAAACTTTGAGAGATCAGCTGAGGCCAACTTCACGTGATCAGGAAACACCGCCGCCGTCTCCATGTCCAGATACAAGTGAAAGGAAATCTAGCCCATCTGCTGAATCTACTTCGCATTCAGAAAGCTCACATCGTGATGACAGAGTTCACACACCGCCCAGTGAACAAGAAGAAGAGGAAGAGGAAGAAGAAGAAACAGATAGACACCCAAACACTGGAGCAATATCACAAAGTGATAAAGGCAAGAAAAAGGTGGTGGATCAGTCTAAAGATAAAGCTTCCTCCTCTCAAGAAATTGAGCTGGAAGCTACTATAGATGAAGATTTGCAATCAATGGCGACAATACTAAACCAAACAAGACTGCACAGTCAATGGTTAGCTGATCAGAACCGGTCCAACAAAATGAAGCTACAAAAAACAGATGAGGAAGTTCTGAGACTGCAAGAGCAAAGGGAGGACACTTTAAAGCTGATCAGCATCAGAGATGCTGAAATATTGGGACTCCAAGGCACAATAAATCTTCTCAAGGACAATTTACAGGAGTCGGAAGACTTCAATGCCATATGGGAAGATACAATAAACGTGTTCGTTGAAGATGTCAGTGACAGAGATGAACACATCCAGAAGTTGGAAAAGGAAAAGGAAGATGCGCTGGAGACAATCAAGAGTTTGCAAGTCGTCATCGATGACTTACAAATTGAAGTCAAAGATTTGAGAGCAGTAACAGATATCCAAGCAAGAGAAATCGAACGCGCTAAGAAGCAAAAAAAGTCGCTACCAACAACACCGGTAGTCCACCCAGAAGAAGAAGTGGCTGCATTGAAGAGGGAGCTGGAGTTGGAAAGAAAACAGCGTTTAATGATTGCTAAAAGTGCGCTTAGAGCAGAAGGTGAACTACAAAGACAAATCTCAGACTTGCAAAGTGAACAACAACAAGGACCAGCTCCTGACAGTGAAATGGAAAGCATTGTTTCCAAATCACTCAGGGAAGAAAATGAAAACCTGCACATCAGGATAAAATAGTTAGAGGAGTCGGCCGCTAAAAAAGACATGGAATTTCAAGCTCTACAAATCAATAGCAGAACAATGGCCGCACAAATTGCAAATCTACAAAGTGCAGGGCAGCACCAGGGACAGGTACGAGTGCACATGGAGCCAGTAACAACGAATTTGGATGGACTCGCCGAAGTTTATGGGGGTCAAGATGAGTACGAAGAAGATTCAGATGAACAGGAGGCACATACGCAGACTGATCAAACCGGCTCCAAAGACCAAGAGACAGAAGAAGATTCAGTCACAAAATTGGAAGAGCATAGGTTGGCCGAGCAGATGGAAAAACAAACAGAAATGATATGGTACGAGGCTATGCAACTCGAAAAGGAGTTGCTACAAGGGCTTTCCAGAGCGGGCAAAACAACAGCAGAGCTACGGCAGGAATGGAATGCACCTATGTTACCCTATTCTCTGCTGAAGTATGAGACTCTAACACATCAACGGCAGCTCGAAAAAGAAGAACAAGTGCTAGTATTTGAAGGAGAAGTACAAGATAGGGAACATCAAAACAGAATAGTGGACAGCCAGCCAAAGTGGAGACGTCAATGGCTATTGGATCATCCTAATAACCTGATACACTTAGTCAACGTACTGCTTGAGCTGAGAAATGATAGAACGTTTTGCCCAACTCCCCGAACATACACCTACAGCCAACATAAAGCACTACGGAGCAGAAATCTGACATGGCTGAATTATCCAGTAATGCCAGGACAAGTAGAGGGAGAGAGAATATCCGGTTCTTACATGGTGAAAACCCTGCAGGGTGCCATAGCAGAATTTGGAGGCTCTCCGGACCTCTCCAACAAGATGCTATGTAAGATAGCTCGAACATTTTTGGCCTGTCTCACAGTCTTCTCAGACAGCTGGACATCAGAGTATATGAATACTGAAAGAAGCATTTCAGAGTTGTCATACGATCTAAGTGGGCCACCGACAGAGCCAGTATTGTATGCCTATTTCAAAGGGCTGATGTTTCTGCCGAGCTACCATCTCCAAACCTTTGAAGAAGCATTTTACACGGGCTTCTTCATGTACAAGTCAAAAAAATTTGGCCCATTAATGGCAAGTGAATCTATGCGCTATGATGCGTTTCTACATCAAATCAACAAAGAACGACGACAACAACAATGAAGACAAAGACGATCATGTCGTGGTAGACATGAATTAGGAGGGGGGGAGTGTTGGAGCCCATTGGTCCAACTGTTGTAATGAGCCCATCTTGTAAAGCATATCAAATTCCATTTTTTATGTCAAGGACGTCTTATCATTTTGATCCATTCGTCTGGATTATGTAAATATTAGTCAGTTAGTCAAGACTCAGATTTATTCCCACTTTGTTATCATGAGCAAGAGAACCCCATGTACAATTTTGAGCTAAGTTGACTAAAGTATAAAAGTCACCTTAGAACCATTTTTTTAAAAAAAACATTTTGAATTAATCCTGTGTCGTAGGAGTCTGAGAGAGAGAGAGAGAGAGAGAGAGTCTTATCCTCTTCGCTACGCACTTCTCCCTCACCGGATTCATGACGCGACCACACCATCGTGGTAGTCTCTCCGAGAGCTACGCGCCCACACCACACATTCACCGTTTCGAGTTGATCGCGGTCGATTCTGCCTCGAGCTTGTTTTGCTTGTAAGTAGCACAAACGGTGTCTATTTTCAATAATCAAGTGCTTCATGGAATGAGGAAGAGATTAGCTACACATAGATACTGATGAAATTAAGTTTTGCCCACTTTTGGATTATGACATGTTGGTCTATCGCGACAGCATTCGAGATAGCTAGGGTTCAAATCTGGTGAGATTAGACTTATAGGTAAATATGTCCTAGTGAGAGGACGGTGCCTAGTAAGTTTGATTCGATTCCGAGTTCATTGGACGTGTGAACCGTGTTGTGAGTGTTAAGGGATAGAGTGGGTTGCAATCTACCAGGGTTAGTGATTGATGCATCATAAAAGTGTGTATGTGTAGATTGGTCTCAGCCTGACAAGCTAACGAGATTGCCTACGTGCACCTACGGGTTAGTCGTGTCATCGGATGATAAGTATGTTGTCTGTGTCGTGCTCGTGAGTATGAACAGGGGAGTAGTTTTTCCCTAAAACACCTCCGTGATTGTTTTAAGCCATAAAGACTCTTTAACAACTGGCATACCAAATCTTCCTTTCCTTTCTCAACAAACCCTTCTGGCTGCTGCATGTAAATTTCCACATCTAAATCACCATGCAAGAACGTTGTCTTGACATCCATTTGGTGCAACACCAAATCTAATATGGCAACCAATGCAAGAAAGCATCTCAATGTAGTCATCTTGACCACCGGAGAGAAGACTTCATCAAAGTCAATGCCTTGTTCTTGCTTAAAGCCCTTGGCAACAAGCCTTGCTTTGTACTTTGGCTGACTATCATGAGCGGTGATCTTATACCTGTAAACCCATTTACAAGGTAGAGCCTTTTTGCCCTGTGGTAATTTAACTAGCTTCCATGTCTGGTTTTTATGCAGAGCTGTCATCTCTGACTGCATGGCCAATTGCCAATTCCCGGAGTCCTTCATTTGCACTGCTTCCTTGTAACATGAAGGCTCATTGCAATCAGTCAACATGACATAGTTCATAGATCATAGATGGAACAAACCGATCAGGAGGTCGTGTGATACGTCCAGATCTATGCAAAATAGGTGGCTCAGGCTCCAGCCACAACCTGTGGTTCCAATCTATCATGTCCTTGCTCCTCTTGAGCCCTGACATTTTGTCTTGCACGTGCAGGTCCATCTTCTTGGAAGACAACTCTTCTAATCTCCTCAACCCTCTCTGGTTTAGAATGATATTTGGATTCATTAAAGTGAACATCATTGCTGTGGATAACCTTTCTGGATTCGGGATCCCAAAATCTGTACCCAATCTCACCAAAATTACCATAGCCTAGAAAGATGCACTTTCTACTCTTTGGCTCAAGTTTGTTCCTAAATTTCTTTGGAACGTGAGTATATGCCTCACAGCCAAAGACTCTGAGATGCTTGTATGAGGGAATTTTGCCTGACCATACCATCTCTGGCACTGAATCCTTCTGCAAAACCTTGCCAGGAGATCTATCTATAAGATGAACAGTTGTTGATATAGCTTCAGCCCAAAACCCATTTGGCAACTGTGCATTAGACAACATACTTCTGACCTTATCTTGTATGGTCCTATTCATCCTCTCAGCAACACCATTTTGAGGAGGATTGTAAGGAGCAGTACATTCATGTTCTATACCTTTTGACTCACAAAAGTCCTGAAAGGCCTTTGAAACATACTCTCCACCATTGTTAGTGCGTAAGCATTTAAGCTTCTTGCCACTCTGATTCTCCACAAGTGTCACAAACGTTCTGAAAACACTAAACGCTTCATCCTTGTGCTTGAGAAAGTAAACCCATACTTTCCTCAAGTAATCATCTATAAATGTCATAAAGTAAGAAGCTCCCCCTAGAGATAGGTTAGGCATAGGTCCACACAAATCACTATGAACAAGTGCCAACTGTGTATCTCTTCTACTGCTTCTATGCTTATGTAGCTGCTATGTTTGCTTACCATACAGACAATGTTCACAGAATTCAAAATCATTAAATGAAAAGCCAGGAAAATAACCAGAATAAGACAAGATTTCCATTCCCTTCTTGGACATATGTCCTAACCGGCTATGCCACAAAGAAACGTTCGGCTGCTCGGTTACATTGATTACACTTTTAGAGACATTTGATACATAAATCATGTAAAGTCCTCCAGACTTTACTCCATGTAATGGAATTTGCCTATTCAATTTGAGAGTAGCGGAATTTAATGAGAGTACTTTCAAGAAATGATTTTGTGAGCATAGCGGGTTGACATAATTGAAGATAGCAACATAATCATAGCAATTAGTTAACTTGGCATAGACAATACTTTTGCAAGAGAGAGAATTTAGAGAACATGACAATAGTTGAGGACCGGATTTATGTGGAGCCGGTCCCCCCTCCAATAGGCATTTGTATTATGATTTCTCCCATAAAGAGAGACTTGTTACAATACATTCTTTGTGTTCCTTGTGACCTAGGTGAAGCAACGAAGATGGAAAGCTTCATGCATCACCATCATAGCATAACCTAAACTTGAAGAAATCTTTAACTATACCAACCCTCAGTCCCAAGACCTCAAACACCTTTGAAGGTGGAGAGAGCTAGCAGGGAATGAGGGTAGGGAAGAGGAAGAAGAAACATTTCATACGAGAAATAGCTAGTTCCTCACTTATCATAACTCTTGTGCTAGCATACATAATAGCATAGTAATGAAGAAGAAATAGATGACAATCTCAAGCATTGAAGCATGGCTCTTGGATGTATTTGCACTCCATAGCCAAGAGTGTTGGTGTAGGCTCTCGACCTCTACTTGCTTGGAGAAAGAGAGGGAGCTCTTGCACTTTGCATAGTACACAATGAGAGTGTTTGTGAGTGTGTGTGGGTGAGTATACCCCCTAAGCACCCCCCTAGATTGCTTGGGTCGTCCCCCCCTTGTAGCTCATGCTTGAAGCTCATTGGATCCCTCCAGGCCTAGCCAATCACAAGCAGGAGCCATTACAAGCAACAGGGATAGCCTTGGGACAAGCACCTCAAGCACGACAAGCACCTCGAGTTTGGGCCGGGTTCCCACCTCAAGCTCAGCCCTAGCTTACCTAAGGTCAAAGGACTTTTACACACATTATTGGAGTTCTTCAATGAAGCTAACCCTAAGGTGTTGGTTAGAGATTAGATTTTATGACATTACCTCTCACTTGAAATCAAAGTCGTCCTCGACTATGAGATAGAAGAGATAAATCCTTAGTCATTAGTCAATCGTACTTAGCGGGTAGAGGATCCCTTTTTTACCCTATGACATCTTTCCAAGATGGATGACTAATCCATTTGGTTCTTGGGAGACATAGCTTCCGCAAGCATGTCTGCTCTTTAGTCCATTTCATTCTCCCAAAGTAGAGTGACAAATTCTACTTGGTGTTTGAGAGACGTCGTCATCACAAACATGATTCTAAGCATGCATACTAGTTAAATTTGTGCACAATTAAAAAGAGGACTAGTCTTATAAGACAAAAACATGAGTCATTTAAAAGAAATTTGTACATTTGCTTACTCTAATGTAGCATTGTAAGCATTGACAAGGTTCATACTATCCTTAAGTTGTACTCCTTGCATCCATCTAGCATCTTCAAAAGGATAATTTTTGAACTTAATAAGATACCGTCGGATTACCTTACCATGTCGTAGTACCTTGTCTTCATGACGAAGGACAGCTTCGGGTTGTAGCACCTCTTCTTGGTCTTCAACTTCGGGAGGGTCTTCAATAATTGGTTCAGTTGGTGGCTCTCCTTTGTAGGGCTTAAGTAGGCTTACATGAAAGGCATTGTGTATAAGCCAATGGTTGGGAAACTTGAGTTGATAAGCAGTCTCATTGATGGGCTTCAAGATTTGGAAAGGACCATAGTATATTTTTGCTGGTTTAGCATAATACTTTTGATGGCCCGTAGGATTTTTGCCCGTCGTTTGCCTTAATTGAGCCTTAGGAAACTTGAGTAAGACCCAATCATTTTCTTTGAACATTAAGACTCTTCTGTGCTTATCAGCACCAGCTTTTTGCCTTTATTGAGAGATGGCTATAGCCTCCCTAATATTTTGAAAAGATTCTTGTAGGTCACGGCTATACTCATCGGCGGCGAAGATCTTCCCATGTACTTTGAGTAGCAAGGGACTTTTAGGTCTTCCCTCTATGATCTCAAAATGTGCTTTCCCCGTAGAAGTATGGACAGTATTATTGTAGGCATACTCTACTAGAGGTAAATACTATTCCCATTGTGAGCGTTGATCTACTTCGGTAACATAAGTCTTGAGTAGATCGAGTATCGTAAGATTGGCTATCTCACTTTGGCCATCCGTTTGTGGGTGATAGGCCGAAGAGAAATTCAATCTTGTTCCTAGATTTTCAAAGAGATCTGGTCATTCTAGGATCTCTATCTGACACGATGGATGTGGGTAATCCATGGTGCTTGAAAATTTGAGATATGAAGAGAGTTGCCATTTGATGTGCCTTAATAGTCTTTTTGAAAGGAATAAAATGTGCTTGCTTGCTAAACCTGTCGACTATTGTCCATATTCTTGTATTCCCATGGATAGACTTGGGTAATCCAAAGATGAAATCCATGGATATACTCTCCCATGGTGAATTTGGAATAGGCAATGGCTGGAGTAATCCAGGTTTCTTCCCTCTATCATACTTGGTCTTTTGGCATACTACACATTTCGAAACATACTCTTGTATGTCCACTTTCATGGTAGGCCAATAGAAATACGTCTCTACTCCTCGGAGAGTAGGTTGAATACCTCTATGCCCTGCATATGGAGGAGCATGGGATTCATACATAACCTTCTCACGAAGGGAATGGGTAACACATAGCCTATTGCCGTGGAGAAGATAACCATCCTGCAAGGTGAATGGTTCCTCTTTCTTTCCCAAAGCAAGGGCTGACATTATGTCTCTAAAGTCAGGGTCAGTAGCATACTCATCTATCATAGAGGATAGATCATTGTGAGTAGCTATAGACACCGCATTAACTTTTGGTCGTCGTGAAAGTGCATCGGCAACTTGATTGTGCTTACCAGCTATGTGAGCAATATGGAAATTAAATTGCGAAAGAAAATTTGCCCACCTCATTTGTTTGTCGGAAAGCTTGGTTTGCGTCATGAAATACTTGAGACTTTGGTGGTCGGTTCGTAGTATAAATGGAGTCCCCAATAGGTAGTGCTTCCATGTGTCTAGGGCATGTAGAATAGCTAAAAGCTCTTTCTCATAAATGCCCAAGACTCGTTCATCACTATTGAGCCTTCGGCTCTCATATGCTATGGCATGCCCTTCTTGAAGCAAAACCGCTCCAAGGCAATCACCACAAGCATCACATTGGACCTCAAATGGCTTTGAGAGATCCGGAAGCACGAGGACTGGTTGGGAAGTAAGCTTCTCTTTGAGTTTTTCAAAAGAATTTTGCTCCTTAGCAGTCCATACAAACTTAACGTTCTTCTTTGTTAAGTCGTGTAGTGGTCCTGCTACTTGAGAGAATTTTGCTATGAAGCGTCTATAGTATGCACACATACCAATAAAGCTTCTTAGCTCATGTAGATTCCTTGGGTTAGGCCATGATTTTATTACCTCTAACTTTGATGGATCCATACGAATACCATCGTGAGAGATAATATGACCTAGATATTGAATCTCTTGAAGGAAGAATTCACTTTTCTTTTGGTTGAGAAAAAGTTTGTTCTCCCTCAAGGCTTGAAAAATCACTTGGAGATGTTGCTTATGTTCCTCCAAAGACTTGGAGTAGATGATGATATCATCAAAAAACACTCTAGTGAATTTACGATATGGTCTAAAAATTTTCTCCATGAGACGATTGAAAGTAGCTGGTGCATTAGTCAAGCCAAAAGGCATGACTAGATATTCATAAAGACCAAATGTTGTGCGAAACGCAGTCTTTAGGATATCTTCATCCACTATCCTTATTTGATGATAGCCACTCTTAAGGTCAATCCTTCTGAAGTAGGTAGAGCCTTGTAGCTTATCAAACAGATCTTCTACCCAAGGCACGGGAAATCTGTTTTTGATAGTGATATGGTTTAGTGCTCGATAGTCCACACACATACGGTATGTACCATCTTTCTTTTGCACTAAAAGGACTGGAGAACAAAAGGGAGAGGAACTAGGCCTCACCATCCCTTTGTCTACCAATTCCTGTACTTGCCTCATAATCTCCTCTTGTTGAGCTTGTGAGACTCAATAAGGAGGTTTGTTAGGCGGTGAGCTTCCTGGAAGGAGCTCAATATGATGGTCATCATCCCCTCGTTTTGGAGGTAGGTCCATAGGGATATCATCGATGAACACATCTTGGAATCCTTTTAGAAAAGTAGACAAGTCTAACTCTTCTTGATTCCTATCATTTTCATTTGATGAAACATTATTAGCTTTTAGAGACTCTTTGAAATAAATCATGTATGCAGAAACTGAGCTCTTCATTGATTTATCAAAAGAAAGAGGATTTACAAGTGGAATAGTGCGACCACGCTCACTAGCATCTATATACATGTTCTTTCCCCTGTAGGTGAAGTAAATTCTCCTTTCAGGGAACTTCATGTTGGTAGCCATGCGATCAAACCATGGTGCCCCTAGGATAACATCTTGATGTTGGAGAGGAGAGATGAAGAAGTCTTCTTTGTCGACATAGCTTTGGACATGAAGCCTCAACTTCCCAATCAAGGGAGTAATGGAGGCTTGTTGTCCCTTGAAAGTTGCATCAACTGTTACTATATCTCCCATCTCAAAATCTTGAATGCCCAACTTGGTGGCCAACTCTATTGATATGAAGTTGAGAGTAGAGCCTGGGTCAAACAAGATGAAGGCATCATGCTCTCTTACCTTTCCCCACGCATAGGAAAGTGATGATCCTTTGCAATGAGCATCCTCTTTTGGAGCTTCGATGGTGGAAGCCCTAGGAGTCTCATTGCGAGGGTTCTTCTTGGGGCAAGAACGATAGCCATGTCCTTGCTCCCCACACTTGAAACACTTATGGTCCTTGCAAAAAGCTTCAAGCTCTTCAGGAGAGAGTTTGTTTTTACCTTTGTAAACTCCCTTCTCCTTGGACCGATTGTTGTTGTTGTTATTGTTGTTGTTGGAAGTGCCTTGGGAATTATTTTGAGCATTGGATTTCCCCTTTGCATCATTTTTATCTTTGTTTTCCATGGGCTTGACATTACGTCTAGCCCCTTGATGGAAATTGATGCGTGAAGCAACCATGGTGTGGTGGATTACTTCGGTAATAGTACCGGGCCATTGAGAGTTGATGTATTCGGCCATCTCTTCAGGTAATCCCGCACAGAATTGTTGTCTTTGCTCGGCAAAGTCTATCTTTTGAAAGACGGTAGCTTTGAGATGTAAATCCCAAAACTTGTCTACATACTTGTTGATAGACTCATGAGAGAGAAGCTTCAAGCCGCGCCATTCGGTAAGAACTTTATCTTTAGTATCACTTGGAAGAAATTGATTCATGATGGAAACTCGTAGAGTTTTCCATGTCTTTGGGGCTTCTCCATTGCCACGAAGGCTAGCCCACCATTGACGAGCTGATTTTTGGAAGTGCATAGCTACATGGCGTAGCTTGGAGGACTCTGTGAAGCCCTCGTCCCCAAAGGCCGCATCAAATTGCTCGATGAAGGCCAACACTTTGTCGGTAGCACCAAAGGTGCCATCATAGGTGAGAAAAGAGATACTCTTTCCTCCCTCCTTGAACTTCTTTAGCTTTTGTGACCTTCGCCATGCAGGAAATGATTTGCGATGTCCTCCCCTCTTGTATTCTCTAGGAGAATAGCCATAACTTTCATCGGAAGAGGAGGAAGGTGAAGAAGAAGGAGAAGAGGGTGACCTCTTCCTAGCCCTTTTCTTCCTTTGTTTCCTCTCTTGCCTTTCAGAGTGATGAGGAGAAGGACTATGGGTTGCTCTTTGCCTCTTGGGAGGAGTAGGCAATCGTCTAGACCGCCGTCTTCATGGAGCCACATCTTCAGAAGAACTTAGACTGTCATTGCTTTCTTTCTCTTTGGATTCCTCCTCTCGAATGGGAGAGAGTCTTCTTTTGGGGGTCTCTTCAAGAGGCCTCCTAAGCTCTCTCTCCTCTGGGAGAGGAAGGGAAATTCCATAATCACGAAGTTGTTGAGTAACTTCGGCTTGCAAAACAGGGTTGCCCATAGCTTGTTGCAACCTAGTGACGAGATAATTCACAAACATGGGAGCATCATCATTAACACCTTCATGTGCAAAATTAAAGCTATCAATGTTCATTCTACTCTCTTGATTATTGTCAGCCATGTTAACAAAATTTATGTTTATACTTAGTGTATGCTTTGGCAATACAAAACCTTAGTTGCCACTCCTCTTAGCCTTTGAAAATTGGCTCTTAAGTATCTACGCCCACGGCTCAAAGTGGTTAATTATAGAGAGTAGAGAAGTAGGTCTAACATAGCAGAGTTGCCAAGGGCTAGCTCCTTTCGGACTTCTTATGGCTCAATAATGGTAAAGCCGTAGGCAAGTCTTAAATGACACCATTATTAAGTCCAAAGCTCCCGAGGTGTGCACCATCCCCCACATATTGGGCTTAACAAAACCGATATTAGATCCCAGTTCCACTTACTCTATTATAATTAACAACATCAACCATTTATAGGCTACTTAAGGACCTCTCTTCTTAAGCAAGAAAAGAGAAACCAAATGCTCTGATACCAATGTAATGGAATTTGCCTATTCAATTTGAGAGTAGCGGAATTTAATGAGAGTACTTTCAAGAAATGATTTTGTGAGCATAGCGGGTTGACATAATTGAAGATAGCAACATAATCATAGCAATTAGTTAACTTGGCATAGACAATACTTTTGCAAGAGAGAGAATTTGGAGAACATGACAACAGTTGAGGACCGGATTTATGTGGAGCCGGTCCCCCCTCCAATAGGCATTTGTATTATGATTTCTCCCATAAAGAGAGACTTGTTACAATGCATTCTTTGTGTTCCTTGTGACCTAGGTGAAGCAATGAAGATGGAAAGCTTCATGCATCACCATCATAGCATAACCTTAACTTGAAGAAAGCTTTAACTATACCAACCCTCAGTCCCAAGACCTCAAACACCTTCGAAGGTGGAGAGAGCTAGCCGGGAATGATAGCCGGGAATGAGGGTAGGGAAGAGGAAGAAGAAACATTTCATACGAGAAAGAGCTAGTTCCTCACTTATCATAACTCTTGTGCTAGCACACATAATAGCATAGTAATGAAGAAGAAATAGATGGCAATCTCAAGCATTGAAGCATGTCTCTTGTATGGATTTGCACTCCATAGCCAAGAGTGTTGGTGTAGGCTCTCAACCTCTACTTGCTTGGAGAAAGAGAGGGAGCTCTTGCACTTTGCATAGTACACAATGAGAGTGTTTGTGAGTGTGTGTGGGTGAGCATACCCCCTAAGCACCCCCCTAGATTTCTTGGGTCGTCCCCCCCTTGTAGCTCATGCTTGAAGCTCTCTGGACCCCTCCAGGACTAGCCAATCACAAGCAGGAGCCATTACAAGCAACAGGGATAGCCTTGGGACAAGCACCTCAAGCACGACAAGCACCTCGAGTTTGGGCCGGGTTCCCACCTCAAGCTCAGCCCTAGCTTACCTAAGGTCAAAGGACTTTTACACACATTATTGGAGTTCTTCAATGAAGCTAACCCTAAGTTCTTATGCTCCATTGGTTAGCCTTGCTCTTGATGGACCATCTCCCATTTGGGCCCCTTTACTATTGGCCCCGTGTTGAGATAGATCTATAAGCACATATCTATATCTTAACACTTGTTCCCGTTTATTCTCCCACATTAAGTGATCAATTTAATATGAGAAAATCATTTGGGTTGGTTAGATATTAGATTTTATGACACTCCATGTGCTATTGTCATAGAACTCTTGGATATCTTCCACATGTTCTGTCCAAAAGTGGTGACGTAGCCAGCATCATCAAGTAAACCTTGCTGATCAAGCTCTTTGTAATTGCGGGAACATGTCTCACATTCTTCAGCGTGAAAGAAGAGCCATTCTGAAACTTCAATTCAACATCTCCAACACCTAAGATCTCACATGTGTGCCCATTTCCTAGCCGAACATGATCTTTAGTGGTCACATAAGAGGTAAACCACTCCTTGTTTGGAGACGCATGAAGTGATGCCCCTGAGTCTATAATCCAGTCACTCAGTGCATTTCCATCAGATGCTGTAAGAAGAGCTGAGTCCATTGTATTCTTCAAGAAGTAGATGTCTCCTGACACTAGATTGTCATCCTCTGCAACAGTGTTTGTCACATTTATTTCTTGAATCTTCACTGAGGACTTGTTCTTCTCACCATGGTCTTCATCTTTCTCTTTGCCTTTTTCTGCTTTCCATTCTTTGCAGTCTCTTTTCATGTGACCCTTCTTGCCACAATGGTAGCATTCTATGTCACTCTTGCCTTTAGCACTGCGAGACTTGCTATGAGACTGATTTCTCTTTCCACCTTTGTACTTTTCTTTGGTCCTTCCCATGAAAACTAAGGCTGTTCCTTTGCCTTTGTCCATTGTCTTTCTATTGGTTTCTTCAGTAAGCAGACTTCCTTCTACACCTGCTGTGTTCAAACCATCTGGAGGTGCAGAATTACTCAAAGCTGTGCGAAAAGTGTCCCAACTTTTCGTCAATGTGATCAACAGGAACATAGCTCTAACAAGTTCATCAAACTTGACACCTTAGGCTGACAACTGACTGTAGATGGTGTTGAATTCATTCAGATGATTGGACATAGGTGTCCCTTCTTTCATCTTCAAGTCAACAAGATTCTTAAGCCAGTATACCTGTGAAGCTCCACTCTGCTTCTCATAAAGATCACTCAGCTTTAACCATGCTTGATAAGCCGACATCTCCTCTGCTACATTGAAGTAAACGCTTTCTGCCAAAGTCAGCATAATGGTAGAAAGTGCCAATTCATCCATTTCGCTCCATTCATCTTCGTCCATATCTTCTGGTTTTATCCCCTTGAGCTTTATAGGTTTTATTTGCTTCTTTTGTACCAACACGTGCCAAATCTTCTTCTTCCACAACGGGAAATTGGTTCCATCCAGCTTCTTGATATTGTAAAGAGCAGTGTCCTATGATACAGCCATAGCTACGCTTCACAGTAGTTTACTTTCCTGGGAAAAATTCGGCAGAGTTTTCCCTGTAAACTGACCTCTAAACCAATATCAACCTGTCAAATGAACCAAGAAAGCTTCAGATTCTGCGGAAATTTCGGCAGAGTCTCCTTTGTAAAATGGCTCTGGTGTACTCAAAAATAGACCAAAAACAGCTCAAAAAACCACAGTCTCTCTAACACTGTAAGCTGTGGGTAAACCTGTCCTGCACCTGTACTGTCTCTCACTGTCCTGTAAGCATAGACTGCGACAATGCATCAACGGCAGTAAAGCAAAGATGCAATCCCAACTGTCTAACTCACAGTCAATACATCCTAGCTGCCTATCTAAGGGTGCTCGAGGGATCGCTCCAAGACCTGTATCACCGAAAGGATCTCAACATTCGAGAATCCCTCAGATCAATAAAACCTCACTCGACCCTCAACAAAGGCTGCAGTAAATCTGACAATACATAGACTTCCCACAAAATCATACATCCACAAATTTCCCACTATATGTTGTAACCGCTGCGGCAGTTGTTTGCTGCGTGACTCACAGCCAGCAAACCCTCGATAGACATACATCATCTCTGACAATACATCCCATGTGGAAGTACCTACAATGTCAGGATGAAATCTGGAATATCAAGCAGCAAACACAAGCTACCTGATGAACTAGTGGATGTCGCCTACAGTCTCTGTGTAGATGCGCCCTTGTCGTATGTGACACGCCTCCAAGAACTGTGAGTCGTCCTTCGATGTGTAGACAGCTACAAATCAACACTCTGGGAGTGTCGATATCCTCAGCACCTGCAGTCGTAGGCCAAAACCCCAAATTTGCAGAGTCGGATCTGCACCCGCTGAGACCACGTAGTTGAAAATGGCATGCGCAGAACTTTGTCGAAGCCGAACGGTGGCCGAGATGACCTCAGAATGAAATTCTGAGAACACCAAGCCCTTCGAGTTCTCCCACAAGATTTGGGGCCATGTCTTCGCCTGTGGAATCTCACTCCAATCTGAGCAGGTGACTATGGCTACCTGCAAATGCTGCCCCGAGCCTCGATCTGAGCTCTGATACCAGTTGAAGGAGTACAAGCGGAAGTGCGACGCGAGAGAGAGTGCGAGAAGAAGAGCACGACGATATGGTGAACTCGCTCTACTATAATGTGTAGAGCATAGTGAGTTCTTATTAGGTTTTTACAAAAGAATATGTGTACATACCTGGCGGCCCACCCACTTACCTGGGCGACCACATTGGGCTTTATACCCCAACACCAAGTCCTTGGGTTGCTATTGTTTCTTGCCAGTAGCCAACCTCATCAAAATTGATGATGAACGCTGAGAACTTGAGAATAACATGTAGAAACTAAAACTAGTCGCAACATGCCTTTCATCGTATGAAGCAAACTCCAAACCAAAAAGGTAACCGATCTAGTTGTGTCGCTTTGTGCTAACGTATGCACTTAACATATCCTTTAGCATCGTTTACTAATGTATGCGCTTAGCATATCCTTTAGTACTAAATAGAATGCTTGTAAACTGTCTATCCAACGCGCGATGATAGCAGAGAATAAGAGTGAGGTGCTTCCCCAATCAATTAAAAACAGTCTTTCGTGACTGACGATAACCGACGACTAACCAAGTGAGGTTCCAATCGAGTACTTGATGTGAATTTGAGCGAAGTAAACTCATAGAGTTTTGATCATCCAATCGCCAGACACCCATACTAAACCATTATCGTATATGGTTGGGTGTGAAATCCACTAGAGAGGTTGAAGTGCAAACGTTTGCAGAAACAATAAAGTCCATGAAGTTTCATGCCGCTCCTAACAAATCTATGTTAAACACTAGGGCCCATAACACCTAGTGTGCATGCATTTAACACAAACAAATTTGAACCGCCATTTCATGATGAGACTTTCCATGGTACCGACGTGAAAGCCGTGCAATATAAGTTGGGCCATAATAGAATGTGAAAACGCAGTCACAGCTAGGTTCCAACCGTGAGACATTCTCATTAACATAGCATACTTGACTATACGTAGAAACAACCACCCGTTACTTGGTTGTTGCATAGCACTTGTAATCTCAAAAAGTCTGTACTTAGTACCCGACAATTTTTTGCCATTGAAATTATTCCTGATACGGTTTTCTCCAAATGGTCTAATAAACGGATCAACCAGCACGTAGGGACTTCGTTGCGACACATCAGTAGGAATTAGGCATGAGTGTCAGTCCCAGAGACTCATATTTTCCACATGTGGAATATGTCTCAAGAAGGATGGCAGGGAAAGCGACATCCATCAAGCACAAACTGTACTTGTGTGTGGAGGTAACTAAGAGACTCCGTGATGTGAGTGAGAGGGACCCTCGTTATCATTTCTCCACACTGGCTAAACCGAACTCCTTGAGTTCCTAGACCATGTTGTGTCCCATGTGACAACATGTGCCAAAGAGAACCGTACCATGTAGGTCTATAATATTTTCAACAAGATTCAAACCCATTACGATACCTTGATGAACAAGAAAGGGAGAAAATAACAATATTTTCTCAAATTCTATGCTCTCGTCCATGACCTTGTCACTTGGCTAAAGAGCAAGCTGGATGAAATCCTTCTAGCTCAAACATCCCGGTTACATAACGCAAATAAACTTAATTGGAAAGTAATGTAAATCAAAAAACATGTACTTACCAACAAGGTGGAAATTACCCGATACTTATCCGAAAGGCAAGTACAACCCTCAACCTAAGCACTAAAATTAGAGATTAATGAAGATAAAGAAATTGAACTTGTAACCCTTGGTGTTGCCGTGGCAATCCAAACCCCTTGGTAAAAGGTTGGAAAGAACCTTTTGACTATCCCTTGGCAGATAGTGTTTCTTGAAAAACAAAGTGTGAAGGTGTCCAAAAATAACCATCAACACGTAGTGTGTGATTTAGTAATCACATATGTGGTCATAATACAAAACTGTGCTTCTATATGCACGCCTAGTGCTATAGAGAAAACGGAAGATCCATGCAGGGTGGAACACCTAGATCTTATGGACAACCATTATGTCTCAACTGTTTGCTGCCTCTAGACTCCATGGTATAGAGCAACTAATGTGAGTTTAAGAGTATCAAAAACTCAACTCAATTTTGGCACTAAAAAACATGAAGTGCTAATAGAACCCCCAAAACATGTGTAATGCCAAGACTCTTGCTTCGTCATTAACATCGATGGGAACTCCACAGGGTAGATCTGTTCAAACTGGAGGACAATCACCTAGGAACTGTCAACATTTGGGTCCTACCCTAGGTCTAACAATGGCTCTTAACCTTTGGGGCTCATAGCCCTTATGACAATAACAAATTAGTGTTCAATCGACAAGCCGACGAAGACTAATTTGGGTGACGTCTTTGCCACTTTCTAGCTGAGAGATAGAGCACCTTGGCTCAAGCTGACTCATGAGCAAAACATGTGTCAAAAGCTTCTTAGAAAGTTTTCATTATTCTTTGAGAGAAATAAGAAAGAGAGCATGTTGGGCTAAGGAAAGTTCCTTAAGTTGTTGGAGTATGTATTCAATCTGCGTGCTCTTACGCATCTTATGCCTAGCTTGCAGCTTATCTTATAAGTATGCAACAATCTGCATGTATGACGCTCTCGTCACGAGAGGTAACACAGAGCATGAGTCACATCTTGACCCATTGATCTTGTAGGGTCCGTGACTGTACAAGGATGACTTAAATAGGGCACTTTGGCTGTGAAATAAGTCCTAGATTTAGGTTCCTTTTAGTGTTGTTGTGTGTTGACAAAAACCAAAAATCATGTTAAACAATTCATCACTTATCTTGTCCTTGACAGAGTTGCTAGTGTGATAGTGGAAGTGTAATTCATGATGTGGTAGAATTGAATCCACCTAGCTAGCATGCCTTGCATGCAGAATTGTAAGCCCTTTCCGAGAGTGATGGCCTCAACCGTGAGAGCCAAAACAAAAGTGCATTGCATAGTAGCGTGTACTTCTAGGGAGACATCCTAACTTGATGTTTCCACACAGAAAATGGGAGCAGATATCCATATTTGACTAGTTCCACAAACGTGTATATCAGTGCCCTTGATTTGAATTCAATGGTTTGTATCGATATACATGTTAGAAGCCTTGCTTCATGGGAAACTGGCCAAGCACTTTGCTTTTCACAAAATACAATATTTTCCAAAATGTGAAAACATGGAAAAACAAGCAAAACTTAAAATTGTATAACCTGATCATCCCGTTGTAGCCAGCTGTCTTGAAATTTTGAAGGACAAACTCACTAGACGATGGTTCATAGCCATAGCTGCTGCGTGAGAGAGAGTTGTCGGATATATCATTTACACCCTCGTTGCATGTAATGAAATAACACGCAAAACAACTGACAAATTCCTCCAAGTTTTTATGCCCATAGCATAAACCAGACAGGATAATCTCAATGCAAGATGCCAACCTGGAAGCCTTGCTTCCCTTAAGAACTTATGGAGTTTTGGAGAGCTCGTAGACCTAAAGGATATTTATGCTAACAAATAGATGTCATAGCAAAAGAAAGTCGACCGTGTTGATCATTCACAAAAAATAAGACCTTGTCTACTTGTAGATCTACTGGAAAAACAAAATTATATGTGCAAAGTATGTGCATCTCATACATACTAGAGTCTATGAATGATATCTGTGATCTATCGTAGATGCCCATTGCATACCATAGTTATCAAGCACATGTGCAATAAACAAATATCAATTGCGTACCTCATGAAGTACACCTACCAATGAATCATGCCATCGTAAGAATTGAATGGGTTGCAATCAAGGTTCAATAGATGCTCGACTTTCATGTGCTGCCAAGGGCCTTGCTCGATTTGCAAGCAAGTTGGAAGCTTGAGAGCAACTTCAAGGCTCTAGTGGTGTTACACAAACCATACCCATGAGCATCTTTGTACTAGCCTTGCTCCCATGGAATCCCATTGGATGAATTCATGTCGGCATGCTTTGTACGGTCGTACATGTATACTTACAAAGCATCAAGCTGGTATGCCAATAACATAGCAAAAACTAAGGAATCAATCATTGCATGCGCATAAAGAAGCCGTGCTCTAGAATGACATCTGAAGAATGAAAGAAAACCTTGCTATGTTGAAATGCCTGGGTTGTTACACCCATAACAAGCCATGCTTGTAATCAATTACGATAACGACCCCATCTGCAGAAGCCATGCTTGTGCCATGATGCAACATGATATAGAGGAAAATAACAAACAAAATGAAAGTTTATTGCCGATCTCAGAAGTACGTTGGAGCAACTTGCCGTAGTGAAGACATGGTCTTTGCAAACAGGCGTCCAATCCATGGAACTTTATGCGATAGAGGTTGGTCATCACCCTTGGCAACACCCGTGCTTGATGAGCTTAAACTTCCAGAGGCTTGCCTGCATGCCCTTGCATGTTCGCGGCCTTTGGCGCGAGTACCTTAGGTGGGAGGGGCCCCTAATATGGCCCCTTGGGCACATTAGGGCGCCCAACAATTTTAAATAAAATGTGAACTCAACTCCCTGTAGTGATGGTGACAAAGAATAGAGCGCGAGAGAGAAAGGTTGACATGCAGACCGCCACAGGGCTTCATGGCCACTGCGTCCCTCATGAAAAAGAAACCTCAGGCCAGCATGAATCCATAGAGCCTGGCCATGTGGAATTTGGAGCAGGTCATGTCGACTGCAATTTCCTTCACAAAACCTCGTGCCCACGTTGCGGGTCGTGGCAGCTTCAACTTCCTTGGCTCTGCAAGGACCGCTTCCCACAGCCATGCACCCCGACTTTGCATGCCATGCCCACAACCTTCCGACTTACCTCCTCCATGGCCTTCCTCCAAACATGAATCATGCTTTACCATGCAAATATTTACGAAAGAGAGAGAGAGAGAGAGAGAGAGAGAGAGAGAGAGAGAGAGAGAGAGAGAGAGAGAGAGCTTTCCATAGCTCCCTGCTTCCTTCTCTCCACCTTGCTCGGATTCCAGTGAAATGCCCCTGGGGAACTGCCTTGAACCATCCTCCACCCAACCACCCTTTCATAGCCCCTTGGCTTCCAGGATCCCTTCCCCACTAGGCAACCGGTCCTTGTCCAGGTCCTTGACCTCCAGGGTGGCCCTTGGCCTGACATTTGCTACAAGATTCCTCACTAGACTCCCAAGTGAATGAAGCTTTTGTACAATGACAATGTACTACGGCTTGGGAGGAATCCGGAGGGTCACGCTTCATACATTACAGCACCCATATTTCCTCCAACTACAAGACCGTTCTTCATTGAAAGAGGAAATCTTACTTAACCTTACATGCTCGAGCCTATCCCCTTGTTAGTGATTTTCACTATTGCAATCATTCCGCTTACCTCCCACTCCCTTTGATGCAAGACATGGTGTTGGGGCAATGGAGAAGAGTCAAAGCGATTGTGCACATTATGCTCACTGCAAGTTTGATAGTCTAAGTACCACACACTACTAGAGTTCTCAGCTTTTGGTCACATCCAAACTTGCCTCCCTCACACTTTTAGCCATACCTTCCACCTACAAACTTTCCTCTCCCAACCACATTGTGGGCTCTCCATTGCAACTCTCATCACCACAATTTGGGAGCATCGAGAGTCACTCATTGGCCACACACATACTAAATCACATGTAACTTTGGTCCCATAGGTCATATTTGACCTCCTATCGCCCACTTAATGCTAGAGAGAGAGAGAGAGAGAGAGAAGATAAGGAAGAGAGGCAAAGAGAGAGAGAGAGAGAAGGATCCATAGAGAGAGGTAGAGAGAGAGAGAGGGAGGAAAGAGCAGATGAGAGAGAGACATAGAGAGAGAGAGAGAAAGATAGATAGATAGTTCTATTATCATCCTCAAAGGTCAAATATGACCTATGGGACCAAATGAACATGTCACGTGGTGTGAGTGGAGGCCATGAGTGACTCTTGATGCTAAAAAATAGCTAAAATGAGCGTCACAATAGAGAGTCCACATTGTGGTTGTGAGAGGAAGAAATATAGGGAGAGCTCATGGCTGAATATATGGGGAAAAGAGGACCTAATGTGGTCAAAATCTGAGCACTCAAGTAGTGTGTGGTACTCACTCTCTCGTACTTGACAAGGGAATAAGGTGCAAAGTTGATGAGACTCCTCGCAAGTGCCCCAACGTCCTATCTCATAGTGTAGAGAATGGGAGCTAAGACGAATGGAGGCAATGGTGCAGATCGCACTCAATGGGATGGGCTCAAGGATCTAGGGATGCGGTTACCTCGTTCGGAGAAGAAAAGAGATTTTTCAGAGAAGAAAAGAGATTTATAGTTTGGGGCAATGTGTGTGGTGTAATGGCTGAAGCGAGAACCTCCGGATTTCTCCCAAGCCGTGATACATTGACGTTGTAAGAAGGCCTCATTAACTTGGGAGTCGATCGAGGCATCCTTGACCAAGTGACATGCATCCCATCTTCCAAACCATTTCTTGATGTCAAGCATCCACCCCGAACTTAGTATTTTGCTCTTGCATGTCTTTTGGACCATTTGACTTGCTTCATATGCGATTCTAGGAAGTCGATACAAAGGGCTATGTTATGCCTTAAGCATGTACTCCACAAACCTTTGCATGCCCAAGACCTCAATGGAAAGCGATCCAGACTCAAGAAGTAAGAGCATGTAGGGTGTTTGTGTCTTTACTTGGAGAAAGTTGGTGACAAAACACTTTTAGACATTCTCAAACTCTTTCCAAGTAGACTTTCCAATGCTACCACCCCACACCTCCACTCCATAGAGAACCACTGGTGTCCCCAATGTGTCAAAGAGATAATTTTTGAGAGCCCAACACCTGATCTCTCCGGCTTGCACATGTTCTCAAATGCATAGTAAGCCCTCTTTTCGGCTTCCAAGCGACGCATTGCGCAATCCTTCCATTTATGATTGGATGGAACCTCAAGGCCAAGGTACTTGAAGCTATATACCACTTCAAGTTTTTCATTGTTTAATACAATGCATGGATTTTTGTCATTGAGGGTCTTTACAAGCATAACCTTGGTTTTGGATCCATTCACAATCAGCCTACTATGTAGGCAAAAGCGTTCCAAGACACTCATAAGCTTTTGTGCATCTTCTAAGGTATGTGCCAAGAGCACTACATCATCGTCATAAAGCAAAAGCATGATCATCGCATTTCCAATCTTAACCTCCTCTATGCCTTCTTGTTGCATAAAATCAAGCACCATGCATTTCAATTCATCAATGAGTAGCCCAAAGAGGGTTGGGAAAGTGGGCATCCTTGTTTGACACCAATGGTGCTTGCAAAAAATTCTGAAATTCCATCTCCCATATGTAGTCAACATGTCACTTTTTGGTATATGCGAAAGACTGCATGCATAAATTCTCTTGGCACTTGAAGGCTTTGCATACATCTCCAAAGATTTCCTTGTGGTACCATGTCAAAATCTTTCTTGAAATCCACAAAGTAACAATAAAACTCTTTTCCTTTCAATCGAGATGCTTCCATAAGAACTCGAAGAGTGACAAGGTGATCAATAGTGCTATGATGCTTTCAAAAACCTGCTTGGCCAAGCATATATTTGTCGTTCTTTTCAGCCCATTCGCTTATCTTCATTTTCATGATACATCCAAATAACTTTTCCATCAAAGAACCAACCTTTATAGTGTGATAGTTGTTCACATTGTTTACATATCCTCCTTTGTGCAAAGGTTTGATCCAATTTGCACTCCAATCATGAGGCATGACATGCTGAAGCGAAAGGTTAAACATATCGTGTATCCAATATTGTGTTTTCTTGCTTGACCATTTAATCATTTCAACCTTGACACCTTGAAGGTCCCCTGCTTTGCGAGTAGCAAGTTTCTCAAGTACGCAGCATACATCTTCAATGGTAAAGAAGGGAGGCATAAACGGAAGGGAGCTACAACACTCCATCTTATCAACAGTGGGTTTCTCACAGAGGTTCTTGCAATGAGTATACATATCCTCAAGAGTTAAGTCACCAAAGCTCTCAACACGCTTGCCTTTTAGATTTTGCCAAAACTTGCCACATGCATGTGCTTTCTCTTGCACTAAAAGAAGTTGTTTTTTGACTTCCAACCTTCTCTTCTTTTTTTGAACAAGTGCTTTGTATGTGTGTGAACGTTCCAAGTAAGCTTCCTTGTCTTTTCTTGCGTCCAACCTTAGCAAGTGTTTTTGGGCTTGACTACATTCCATGTCAAACCATTTCTTCTTAGTGCTACCCTTCTTAGACCTTTTGCAAGATATGTGTTTCACCGAAAATCATTCCTTCACACAAAAGCAAATTACTTCTTTGAAAACTTTCCACTTGCATTCTAATGTTGGGCTCTCTTGATGGTCTATCATGCTTAACATTTGGTCCACCATATCAGCATGTATAAGTGCTCGTTTGAAGTCTAGATGTAGGTATGAATGATCCACATCATGATTGGAGGCTACATGCTCGGGTCTGTTATACTTGAGGTCAATACATAACATCCTATAATCCAATTCTGGATTCCATTCACCAAGTGTAAAGCTTTGTATGCATTCTAGAGTGGATTTTGGAAACAACATATAGTCAATCACGCTATCACCATTGTGCTTTCTACATGTAAAGTCATTGGTGCCTTGCCATAAAGATACACCATTTGCAATGAGCATTCCGGTACTATTGCACATATGTAGAAGTGACTTTCCATAGTGATCCACTTCTTTTGCATCATTAAAACTTCAATTATACATGTATGAGTCATCCATTCTTCTTGAGACATGCAGCATGTCGACTTGTTGTGTGTCATGTTGTAACATATTTGTGCGAGCCTTCATGTCTCCAAAGACAATGACTTCACCCTAGTCCTTGTAATAAGAAATTTCTTCCTCTATTTCAACAAAGGGCTGATCTCTATCCATATCCAAGCAAGCATAAAAGTTATAGTCATAGTGAGGAATGTAGAAACCAGCCACAAACATGACTTGACCATTTGGTGGCCTGATTTTCAGCCATAAGTAATGTTTAGACTTATCGCCTTTGACAATGGAAACATCTTTCAAACCCTTTTTGATCATACATGCTACACCTCCTTGGCCTCTACGTTGCTTTGCATTTTTGGCCCACATCAAAGAATGCACATTGTATTTGTCAAATCCAAGAATTCGTTGCGCATTATGCTCCCATGATTTGATAAGAAATATCACATCCGAGTCATTGGTAAGCTCATCAATGCCAATTCCCAGATTCCATGGATACCTGTTACAATTCCAAAAGCTTATTTGCAAGTGTAAATTGGTTGTGTCCCTATTTGTTGGGTGGACTTGCATCCTCCTCAAGTGACTTTTCTTCTTGAGATGACACCTTAACCTTCTTGCTTCTTTCCTCATATGCTTTGCGACATACATTTTGTTGCATAAGAGTGCAATCCTCATATACACTACAACCCGTTCCTTTGAGGTAGATCCAACTATTGTCAAGGATAATCTTTCTCTTTACCTCATCAGCCATGGTACATACAATAGGTCTTTCTCTTGAGCGAGGGACTCCTTGTTTTCCAACTCGATGTGCACCATAATCCATGATTCCAGACATGCCAAAGTATGTAGCAAAAAACTCTTCAATAGCAACCGCAAGAGATTGGGGTGTTTCCATGCTTTCCTCCTTGATTCCAAGAATGACGATGTTCTTTGAGCGTTTTTGCCGTTCTTGCAATTCTTGAGTGTCCACATTCTCTACATTCTTTGCTTGGACAATGGCTTGTGTGATAGGAGATGTAGAAACCACGTTATCCTTACATATATCAGCCCATGGTTTGGATGCATTTCTCATCTCACATACATCATGTCATATTGTATCTATCGTTTCCTCTTTCAATACATGATCACTCTCAACTTTGCTCAAGCGCTCTTTCAATACCTTCATGTTGACAAGAGAGCGCTTACATTTCTGAACTTCATTCTCAAGGTGCATCAAGCGTGTTTTTTGCATTTCAAGAACCTTCCTGACGTGCTCATTCTCCACAAGAACTCTTAAAGTGCCATTCTCCATTGCAAGTGCGCGCAGCCCTTCACCTTGCTTGTTGACGATTTCTTGTAATGATACCAAGTAAGCCATGATCATTGCTTCCATTGTTGTAGACAATGTGGTTGGATTAGCATCCAAATTCCTTGGAGATTTTGCATCATTCTTCATGGCAAGTGTGGATTTTCCACCCTTGCGAGTTTTGTCTGACATTGCCTTCAAGTCGGCAACAAAAACGCAAAGATTTGTGCTCTTTGATTGAGGTTCTAGATCACCTAAATCGGAATTCAAATGAAGAAGTTATGATCAAAAGAGTGAACTGTTGTAGAGAGAGAGAGAGAGAGAGAGAGAGAGAGAGAGAGAGAGAGAGAGAGAGAGAGAGAGAGAGAGAGAGAGAGAGAGAGAGAGGAGAGAGGAGGAGAGAGAGAGGAGGGAAAGAGAGGATGAGAGAGAAATACTGAGAGGAGAGGAAAGAGAAAAAGAGAGAGGATGAGGGAGAGAGAAGGGGGAGGGAGAGGGAAAGAGACAAAGTGTTTAGGGTGAGAAAGAGAGTGGGAGACAGATTGAGAGGGAGGGAGGGAAAGGCATGATGGGGAGGGGGAGAGAGAGAGAGAGAGAGAGAGAGAGAGAGAGAGAGAGAGAGAGAGAGAGAGAGAGAGACTTAGTCAATTGGCAAAAGTGTGTGTGTGTGTGTGTGTGTGTGTGTTTGTCTGTGTGGGTGTGTGAAGTTGGATGAAGCATTAGCTTCATCAATAGTTCAAGTAGCAACCCCAGTAGGGGAAGTATAGATGTGAGTGTAGCTAGATGTAGCTATCATATTCAGATGTCATGACTAAGTATGTGTGTGTGTGTGTGTGTGTGTGTGTGTGTGTGTGTGTGTGTGTGTGTGTGTGTGTGTGTGTGTGTGTGTGTGTGTGTGTGTGTGTGTGTGTGTAGTTGTTTTAAACATAAATGAACTTTTAAGCTCAAAAGGCAGCTGGCTTTAGACAAGTCACAATAATTAGTACAAAAACAACTCAGTCTTAGAATTACTTTTGGTCATTGCTTTAAGAATGAGGTTTCATTCTAGTGTAGAATTACAATAGCTAATCTAAAAAGTATGTTCCAAGAAGTGGTAAGAGCCTATAGTGTCAAGGACAAAGAATAGATTCGTTAGCCTTGAGTATGTTTTACAGGTGTCAATGGACTATATCAGTTGTTATCCATGTCCAACTTACAACTTACAACTTTTTTAACTTTTTTTTGGCAAGAGAAGGTATCAGTTGAAATCACTAGCATAGCCAGTTTAGTAGGGTAGCAAGACTCCTTTTTTTTAATATGGAATCCCATTTTCTTGAATCATAGCTCGGAAGCTATGCCAAAGTTGAAAAATACCAGCCATATACTTACCTTCACAATGCCAAGATATCCACAAGTCTTTATCAACTTTTAAAGAATCGACAGTATCTGGCCCTTGACTGAGTAAGATACCTTACTTGTTTATCAACCAGAGGTACTAGATGCAGTGAATAACACCCCAAACATTTGTTTTATATGAAATTACAAGTGCCAAGCTGTACTTAAGCCCAGCAATTTATCACGCCAAGCTAACACAAATTGTTTTCAATACATAACTTCCAACCCTGCACATCATGAAATATGTCATATTACTTTTAAAAAGAGTGTAAATTAACGTCCTACAATGGTTAAGAACAGAGCCCCAATCAATCAGTATGCTCATAAACGCCAGTATTACAACTAGTAGCGCACAACTTGCAGAGCCATATACAATCAGTAGCTACAAACCTGCAACTGCTCGAGAAAGAGCCAGTACAACACCCAATACCAAGAAAAAGTGCGAGCATGCGTTTGACAGTAACTCACCCCCATTCTATGCATACAAGGCCTTAAGGCACATGTTAATCATGCCCCGGCCCAGTAGTTTGAAAAAAAACCAGTTAACCGTGTTTATATCAACAGCCTCGCAATTGAAGCCAACCATGCCAAAATCCATAACCAGGTACCTTACTACAAAAACCCATAACCAAAAACCCATACTCAGGTACCTTACCAAGAAACACAGGTAAGGTCCTAAAGCGGCAGAAAAAAACCAATATGGCCATTTGTAGAGCTAACACCATTCCCTCAGGTATTTATCCGCTTTGGTACAACCAACAAGATAAAAAACAGTTGCTTTTTATGCACAAGCAGTCCTAAGGCCAACAATAATGCCCATGTTATGATTATGCAGCGGTTTTTCTCAGAACCGACACCTACATTACATGTAGATGCTACAAAAAGCTTCATTATTTTTCTCCAATGCTAGGCAAAAAAGTTTGTCTTTCTAAGTCTAAGACATATACACAATGTAGATGCCATCTTTCTTATCATGCAAGGTACTGCAACAACATTAAAACAAAAAAATCGAAGCTTTGTAGTAAGGTACCTGTGTTTCTTGAGCTGCAAGCTCCATTTTATCAAAATCAGATAGCAGCAAAAACAATGAGCAGAAAAAAGACCTACTCCAGGGCTAAGTGAGGGCCAGAGTATGCCCTCACCTCTGTATATATAGGATGTCTTGCACGCTCCCAGAGCCATCAGTTTTGAATGCAATCGGCCGCCCTCAATCTACGCGAGCCTGTAGGCGCCATAGCTTGGGGAAGGTGATCGAGAGTGGACAGGGGCCGCCTACTCCATGTAATGATATTACTTCACGCTTCGGTTTAAGCGGGGACCAAGTCCCAAGTTGTCTTTATTATGCAACCAAGGGGGGGGATTTTGTTCTTTTGGGAAGTTTTTCTTTAAAAAACCACTTATGACTACTATACTAGTGTGTGTGTGTGTGTGTGTGTGTGTGTGTGTGTGTGTGTGTGTGTGTGTGTGTGTGTGTGTGTGTGTGTGTGTGTGTGTGTGTACTCGCCCTGTCCCAGGCTCCATACACAATGGGTCGATAGTATGCCCATTGTGCATGGAGCTACTACCTAATTAGAGAGATGAGGTTAGAACGGCTGAGTTGCAAGCCAAGCCAGTCATTCCGAGAAATAGTCTTGATGATTTTGTTTATTAAGTCACTCCTCTTGAATCCATTAAACCAAAACTTCTGAATAATAAGCTTGATGTCTTCCCATGCTAAGAAGCAGTTAGAGGAAGAATATAAGATTAAGTAGAGGAGGCTGATGCATGTATTAAGAGCATCTTTACGAGGTCGGTTACTATTCTTTTTTATGAATTCTATGGGAGGGATATTCAATAGGTCTCTTTTTCAAGTGAAACGGTAGTCATAGCCGCCATTACAAGGGTTATGAAGTATAACTATAAAGTTAAGGAATTGTGTAGAGGTAGAAAAGAAGCCAAAGGTTGTAGAAAAACATTGACCATAAGTCGGCTCAATCTTGAGGCAGTCATGGTAAATAAGATTAATTTCCTTCGAAAAAGATTTATCCATGAGGCTTGATGTTGTCCATATATCTGTACGTATGTTTAAATAGGAAAGTTTATGAGAGCCGTTTTTATCTTCTATGGTTCTGAGAAACCATTTATATTCGAAGAAGGCTTCATATGGATTACACATAAGGGGTGACCAAGAAAATCCCATAGGGATGCTTAAGCTCTGGTTAAAGCATTGGCCTCTGAAGAGTATACTACAGTTATCAAGTATCCAGGTAATGTTATTTAATAGTTTCTCCTCATTAAAGTGGCAGGGGTGAGATGAGGCGGTTTTTTAATCCATCTCGGTTTACTAGTGAGGGAAATGTAGAAGAAACCTTTCTGCCTAGCATGCTTAAATGTTATCCCAATCATTATTTGTAATAGAATATTCTTTAGCCCTATCTTTCCATTCAAAGTTGTATTTTCGTAGCATTGAGTGATGTCTACTGTGAAGAAATGGAATATTTATTTGGGGAAGTTAAGAGTGACCTCAGTAGAGTTTTTGACTAACCAAAAGGGGTTAAAGTGTATTTGAAGGAAGTTTAAACCGAACTTTTGTTTAGTTGCGCAAACAGATTCAAACTCTGAAAGTACAAGGTCAAGGCAAAGGGTGGTATCTTTAGTAATGTCAGTAAATATCCCATTTGAAGCATCGATATCCATCTGAATTTATGCTTATCATGTTTATACGTGGGAAAAAGCACGAGATTCCATATAGTCTTAAGAGAATAACTAAGATTTGAAATATTTGCACATTATCAAGTATATCATGATTGCCAAAAATAAGTCAAAGCACTCACAGAATACTGTTTTGGGGTGAATCCAATCCAAAAGTTCATTTTGGAACAGACAGTGTAAATAGATAAACTCCTTGGTGGAGGCCTTCTTTGTAGGATGCATCCTTCCACAAGGGCCAAAAGAAACCTGCAAAGTATCGATGATCATAAGTCAAGGACGTGCCGGATTGGAGTATTTCTTCCTCTTCCCCTAATAAAGCTACAAGACTTTCCTCTATTATAATTGGAGGAAGAACAAGGGGTCAAAAAAGATGTGAACGAGTCATTGGGTGTGGTTAAAGAGTTTGGTCTTTCCAACAAAGGGAATTATCATCTTCAATACAATTCTTAAGTAAACTAATGATGACTTTGACACGTTTGTAGTTGGCATAAGTGGTCAGCTATGTTTGTGGTTTATCGTATTTGAGTTCTTTAAGGATATCCAACATTAGCCCACAAAAAATATTAAAAGCAATTTGAGCAGTCACTAGCTGTTTGGCTTGGGCTCCCAACCAAGAGCAAATAAGGGATAAATGAAAGTGCACCGGTGTCCCGGGAAAGAGTTGGTCAAGATAGTTGAGGATATACCAGATAGCATGGTCGAACCACATGATGCTTGATTCACAAGAAGCTTTGGGGTCAAGAAATTTGCAGGCACATTTTAGATACGACTGAGATACAATCCAAATTGATTTAGTGTATAATTTGGGATTTCTCTTAGCACACTCCATGTTCCCTTTTTTACGAATGTACAATCCTACATTAGAGGTGTGGGATGGGTGTCTCACCTCACTCCTATCTTATTGCAGACATAGCGAGAACCACGATTAAATTGTCAATCCATGGGACGAAGCTGACTCGACTAGTGCATAGAGGCTACAAGAGGTTTTCAATCTCTTGAAAAACAACAAACAACTCGCATCTAACTCAAGCTACACTCAAATGACTGAAATCACCAAAAGCCAATCGCTCATCGGCAAACAAATCACATCCATTACAGCATCAAATGACATCCAAACGTAATGAAACTTCTAGGACATGCTTATAAGAACTAAGCACACATGCTTATGGTCTCAAATCCCACTTCAGGTCAAGTGCAAAAATCACGATTATCAATAGAAGTGGATTTTTGACCTGGTCGTTTTCAACCCAGAATGCATCTAAAGGCTTAGCAATGATGCCCCAATACCCCACCTATGCTTACTTTTTTATTTTGAAGTGTAAAATCCTACTTATGATGAAATTAGGCCGCGGGTCAGCGACGCCAAAAGCTACGAAATACCAAGAAATGCTTACATCAATGCGTAGAGTTGTTACTTGCGGTTGCAACGCAACAGACGCAACTGCAATGTGACAATCGGGGAAGGAGTAGGAAGCGCGAGAAGGAGAGAGGTGAGCGTTGTTAGCTCACACTGTGTATTTCATTATCCAAAACTTTAAAAATAACTTACAAAAATTGGCTTTTATACTTTAGCCAAGGTTTGTGGTGGTAAAAACTAAAAATCTGGGGGCTCTAACGAAAGATAGGTAAAGACAGGTTGATACAATCTACAAGCTTGTATCCCCGGCTCATCAATTACAAAGTTTATCTGAAAAATAAGAGTTACAATATTCCTAATTCATCAAAATAATAAATGTTTTTACAATGAGAGCTCCAAAAATGGTATCCGAGTTAGCTTGTTGCTAACAATCCCCCCTCCTCGCATGTGTCGTCCCTTGACACAACTTTATGGACTCAAATAATCTTCGGGTTGACAGCTGGTGAGACGGTCTTCAAGTGCATGCAAAGCTTTCTCATATCTTTCTTTCTTTGTTTGGTACGTGCAAAAATTGCATGGTGACTCTGTCCTTGAGCTTGATGGCTGAGTAGCCTACGAATTTGAAACTTAGGTTGCTAATCACTGGCCCAAAAATCTTCGTGCGCCAGGTGGAAAATTCTGTGTAGAACGCTTCCTCAAACGCCAACATATTATGAGATGGCAACAACATGCAAAGGGCATAGAAGCCATAGAGGACTTCTTTGGAAGGTTGTCCGCTGAGGTCGTAGCATAAACCCTTATTGCCCTCGAGGAAGGACACCCACGGTGCTCCTGCTTGATCTGGTTCATGAAAGGATTCAATGCATGTGAGCAGCATTCGGCAAATTTTGTAGAGCATAGCACATGAGAGATCAGGGAGACTTTTGAAGAATACCATGGCACCCGTTAGGGTTTTCACCAGGTATTCCTCTGTCGGCATCCCCTTCTCTGGAGCTGGCAACTTGGATAATTCAACCATGTAGGCCGCTTCTTTGTCATTGCCTCGTGTGCTTGCCACGTCCTTACTCTTGGTACAGGACTTGCCGCTTTTTGTGGTTCTGGCTCTTTTGCTTTGCCTTGCTCGGAAGTAGTTTCTGCCTGTTGTTCATCTCCTACTGCCTCTTGTGATGCAGGCTTCTTTTCCTTGGTTTGCTCTCCCTCAGTTGGTCTAATTGTTGGTGAAGGTGGAGGTCTTGGCATGGGGTGGTCTTCTTGTTTCGTAGTAGGTGAGGTCGGTTTAGGAGACATCTCTTCTTGATTTTACTGTGTCTCTCCTTGTGATGTTGCCTCTTCTGCTTGTCTCTGCCGCTCCGCCGCATCTTCCCTTGCTTTTCTTTTTGCTTCTTGAGTTTCTTTCTACTCCAAGGCTTCCGCTTCTTAGTACATGCGTTCAAGAGAATCCTTGGGATCTTTTGGTTCCTTCGTGGGGCAGGAATCTTGGTTCGGGGACCTTTCATATCCATTGGAACCCACCGTGTTGGGTCCTCACGTGCAGCTTGGTGGCTTCTTTCATAGGTCTCTTTTTAGTGTCCTCATTATGTTGCCCTCATGGTGTGCCTAAAGCCTATTGGTTGGCCTCCCAAGGGGTCCGATGATAAATTAGTTAACTTAAATAATTGTATTTGCATTTATCAAGTCCTGTTTCTCAAAGGGGAAAGGGGGACACTTGTCCCAAGACTAGCATGCTTGCTTGATATGCCTCTTGCTTGTGATTGGCTAGACCTCGAGGGCTCCAATGAGCTTCAAGCATGCACTAGAAGGGGGGTCAACCAAGGAAGCTAGGCCCATGCTTGGGGGGTATACTGTCCCACATGCACCTACACATACTCTCATTGTGTGAAGTGCAAAGTGCAAGAGCTCCATCTCCTTCTTCAAGGTAGTAGATAAGTTGAGAGCCTACACCAACACTCTTGGCGATGGAATGCAAATCCAACCAAGAGCCATGCTTCAATGCTTAAGCTTTCCATCTTCTCCATCTTCATTACAATGCTATTATGTGCACGCTAGCAAGAGGAGTGATGATAAGTGAGGAACTAATTCTTTCTCCTATGAAATGTTTCTTCTTCCTCTTCCCTGCCCTCATTCCTCGCTAGCTCTCTCCACCTTTGAAGGTTTTTGAGGCCTTGGGACTGAGGCTTGGGATAGCTAATTCTTTCCACAAAATCTATGTTGTCCTTATGATGCATGAAGCTTTCCATCTTCATTGCATCACCTAGGTCACAAGAAACACAAATATTGTATTGTATCAAGTATGTCTTCATGGGAGAAACTATAATACCAATGCATATTGGAGGGGGGACCAGCTCCACATAAATCTGGTCCTCAACTATTGTCATATTCTCTAAACTCTCTCTCTTGCAAAAGTATTGTTCATGCCAAGTTAACTAAATGATATGTTTATGTTTCCACCATCTGGAAAGAGGAGTGATGATAACTAGTGAGGAACTAATTCTTTCTCCTATGAAATGTTTCTTCTTCCTCTTCCCTACCCTCATTCCCCGCTAGCTCTCTCCACCTTTGAAGGTGTTTGAGGCCTTGGGACTGAGGCTTGGGATAGCTAATTCTTTCCACAAAATCTATGTTGTCCTTATAATGCATGAAGCTTTCCATCTTCATTGCATCACCTAGGTCACAAGAAACACAAATATTGTAATGTATCAAGTATGTCTTCATGGGAGAAACTATAATACCAATGCATATTGGAGGGGGGACCGGCTCCACATAAATCTAGTCCTCAACTATTGTCATATTCTCTAAACTCTCTCTCTTGCAAAAGTATTGTTCATGCCAAGTTAACTAAATGATATGTTTATGTTGCCACCATCAATTAAGTTCACCCTCTATGCTCACAAAGTAATTCCACAAAAGTACTTTCTCTAATTTCCGCTACTCTCAAAGTTCATAGGCAATTGCCATTACATTGGTATCAAAGCATTTGGTTTAAAAGAGGTCCTTAAGCAGCCTATAAATGGTTGATTTTTTAAATTATATTAGAGTAAGTGGGACTAGGATTTATTATCGGTTTTGTTGAGCCCACTATGTGGTATATGGGGCACACCTCAAGAGCTTTGGACTTAATAATGGGGTCTTTTTATACTTGTCTATAGCTTTACCATTTTTGAGCCATAAGAAGTCCAAAAGGAGCTAGCCCTCAGCACTTTTGCAATATTAAACTCACTCCCCTACTCTCTATAATTACCCACTTCAAGCCATGGGTCATTAGGTAATTTCGGAGCTCATTTGGAGGGCCTTCTAAGAAAATGTATTTTTTGCACTCTCTCTCTAGAAAACATGGCAAATAATAGAGCTGGGTCTTTCATAGTAAAATTTCAAAAAGTGTACTTTAAATAGATTCCTTACTCTTCTGAACATTCGTTCGTAGTGATTGAGGGATAATCCTCTTTTCAGTTGCATTGAATGAACCTCGTCAATATGGAGGGAATGAGGCTAACATGGAGGGACGAAGGCGCAACCGCTATTCACTTTCCATTAAACCTACACATTTGGCTAATGGCACACTCTTCAAATGGCACAAATGTTACCCAGAAACGAGCCAAATATCACCTTCACATTGATTTGGACAATGAGTACCAACCATTGATTAAGCGTAGTAAAACAAACACACATATACCTCCCGCTTCCATAGACACGCTCAGAGCTCAGGGAGCTAAACACATAGATATCTAGACGAGAGGCTCTCTCTACCCTAAGAATCCAATGACTAATGCGTCTCCACCGTTTGTCAATCCTACAAGCTTATTGACCTTTGCTAGTGATGGAGAAAAGGGCCTTCTGGGTTATTGTAAATCTCTTACAAGAGAAGCTGAAACTTACAAGGGCATTCTCCAAGCTCAACAATGTGAGATTGTTCGCCTTTCACATTTACATTCTACATATTAGGTTACCATTTTGCAACACAAAACAGAGGTACAAGAACTGAAAGGAAAGGTGCGAAGTTGTCAAATGAAGGACACCATCTTGGGTGGTCGTATCCGAAAGAAGAAATTGCGCAATCTTGAAACATTGCAGGTTGCATCCGAAGGTCTCAAGAAAAGAATCCGAGCATTAAGGTGATGCTTCTTGGTTGGCTACATTGTCTTAGTTAAGTAATCTTTTTGTTTTTTCTTGTTATGCATTGTTTTCATGTGCCTAAATAGTGTCAGTGAAGCAAATTTTATGTTATTTACTTATGCATTGTCTTCATGTAGAGATTCAATCTATCCTAACAAGGAAAACATTGACCCCAAAGCCAATATAGGAAAGAGATTGAAGCCACTTATAAGTAGAAGCCTGGCAGCAGATATAGTACATGACAAGAAGTTTAAGGTCCTACAACAAAATGTAGTGGACCGCTTTATTTCAGAGAACTCAGTGCTTGCAAAAGAGATACAAGGCACACTTGATTCACTTGGTGTAAACAAAAGAGGATATTCGGCTATCCAAAAGTCTGTCTCATCCATCTTTGTTAAGAAGGGTATAAAATCCAAACTTCTACCATGAGCCTTAAGTGTTTGGAAAGAGAGGCTTCAGCTTAACGAGGCACAGGGAGACTATCTTGGACAGCCCTTTCATATTAAAGCAACTTACAGTGGCCATGGAGCAAACATGGCATATGATGAGTTCAATAATATTTTTATGGACCTGCAGATGTTACAAAAGAAAATGGTGGAGTTTTACAACATCACATTTGAAGAGTCACGAGGGGTATTACATTTTGTGTTAAAACTGGATGAGTGTGAGCTTGTTAAAGAGAAAAATCTAGAGCGTGTTACTATTACTTTAATGAATAGAGCCCTCTCAAAGTGTCCCAGTGATGATCCTTTGTATTTTAGTGTTCAATCAGAATCTAACATATGGTGGCTTGGTGCGTTTGAGGTAAGCGAGATTCTCAAGTAAGCTCAAATGTTCACATCTACTTAAGGCTCATTTATTTTGTGTTGCAAGTAAAGAAAGAAGATCATGAGATTCTATATTGGGTGTTCCATCGAACTAATATTCCGAAGGTGATTGATCGACAGACTAACCAGAGAGAGGTACTACGTCTAGATGGAAGGGGAGACTTTCAAGTTCAGTGGCATCTTGCAGGTAACCTCAAAACATTAAAGTGCATGTATAATTGTGGAATGGGTGCAATGGCAAAGTCGCCGTGTTTGTTCTGCATGAAGCCTGCAAAGGTCATGGACCCAAAGTGGTGGAGAAAATCTCCAACACGTCACATTGAGGATCCTGCTTTTCGACCGGTTTTGAAAATACCACTTGTGAATGTCCACATCTATAGAATGCATGCCCTTTATAGAATTGTGGAGAAATTGGTCTACTTATATATCGGGTTTCCTTGGAAGATTAAGAACTCAGCAGAGCGACAAGTAGCCCTGCAGGGCTTAGAATTGGTACTGTCGGATATGGGGCTTCATGGTGTCAATGTGAAAATTTAGCGGGATGAAAAGAGATCAACTGCTGAGAAGGATGTCCCATGCAAACCATCCATCGGTGGGGTGAAGGCACAGAGGTTTTTATCTAAACCCCAAGGTACAAGAGATCCGAAGCTAACAAAACATGGAAAAATATATAACACATCTTATGTTAGCAAGGTAGAGTATCAAAGCTGGAAAAAGCTACATATTGCAGTCAAAGACCAAGAACCAACTACTCGTAACGCGAAGGCTGAGGTTTGGCGATCAATAGACATCCTATTTTTTATGTGCGACAAAGATGACTGGTCACAAGGTGATATGAACAAGTTCAAGGAGAATCTCAACCTTCTCAAAAAATCATTCAAGACAGCATGGACAGACACCCAGATTACTCACTACATGGTATTATCGTGTATTTGATTCTCTTTTATGTGCAACTATGTGAGTGTACAACATTATAACTAATCTGTTTTCATATCCAGCACATCATCTTCAATCATTTACCATATTTTATACAAAAGTATGGGAACCCGGCAATATGGAATACCCAAGGGATAGAAAAGTCTCATTACATGGCGAGAAATGCTTATTTCAGGCACACACGACATGGTGGCTCTCGAATCAAGGCTAACAGTTTGAGAGAACTATTTGAATGGTTCTATCGTAGAATCATTCATCCAATGCAGGCAAAAGAAGTCTTGGCAAATTCAACAACAGCACAAGCCATCAGACATTTACAACAACAAAAAGTTAAAAGATCAATGGCATACAACAACTCTGGAGCTCATGAAAGTCAACGAAGGTGGAGAGAGACAATGGTGTATGTGAACCACAAGTGGAGAAAGATACTCTGAGTGGATGACATTGTACAAAATTTATGTAATACATGATCTTATACAATTGCTACTTGAAGTGTATCAAGATTTTGAAGGTTCAATTTTGTTTTTTGGCACGTCACCCTTGTAACGAATCATGAGATGTTTGCCATACTCTAAAAGTTCATCTGGGTTTTGTCTACCAAGAGGTAGTGCCATTGCTGTGTAGGTGTAGTAATACGCTTCCCGACCACCTGTATAGCCCAGGCAGTAACCAAAACAATCTCTAGCAAACACTTTGTCCACAAGAATGCTTTATCTGTACATTTGGGCAACACGGGTCCACCCAAGAAGCGTGATAGTGTCCTGAATGTGTAAGTTGCTATTGAACCCTCTTGTGACATGGAATTGTGAAAAACTACTATCGGCGACTCACAAAGCTTTGAAAGGTACTGCGCTAGGGCCGCATCCCTTCCACGATACTCTCGAGTCTGCCGCCGAAGGAAGTCATCCTTGTCAGCAATCCAAGACTGCACATATCATGTCAGAGTAAGTGACACACACACACACACACACACACACACACACACACACAGAGTTACCATGAAGCTCTCATCCTGCAGAAAGAGGTTTTCCTGCCAAAGGTCTACAGATGTAGTTGACCCCTGACCTGAATGGTTAAATCAATCCTCCACTTCTTTGTTACTTGTTGATGGTCTTAGGCTTTGTCTTATTGCTTGGAAGGTGGCTTCATCAGGTAGTGTCTCCTTGTATTTTTCAGCTTTCTCAAAGCATCTCGGAGGCATTCCATTGGATTGCTGGATGTTTCCATTGCCTCATCATCACTACTATCCTCTGAAACAAATCCACTCCTCTCCTCTTGGACTCTGGAAATAATAGCCAGGGAGAAATCCTCCCTTAAATAAAAGATGCTTTGCACATCATGTAAAAAGATATAGGTCCTGTTTCCAATCCTGAAGTCAGGCACAGCAAGCAGCATCATCTGAGCATGCTTCTCAGTGAAGTTACTGACATCCAAAGGAAGATTGATTTCTATGGTTTTCACAGAGAACATCTTACTTCTTTGTACTTCAATTGCTTCAACCTCAAGGTCGACTGTATCTTCAACCTCCTCGACTTCTTGTATACGAGTTGTATCCTCGCATTCTTCATCCGGTGCTTCATCCTGCTCCTCTAACACCTCATCAGCATTCTGCATGAGGAATCCAAACAGGCTGTTCAGGTAAATCATAAAGCCAAAGGATTCCTGAATGAGTTTGCATTCTTTTTGGTGCAAAGGGCAGGCTGAATGTCGGCAAGAAGGTGGCAATTCCCTATACTTCTTGAGTCCGTGTCCCTTTCCACCACAGTCATTTAAATGCACAAGAGTCATAGTGGGCAGAACAACCCTCCCTACCTGCACTATCACTTCAAACTTATCTCTGTAGGACTGCAAGAATTCACTGTGCTGAGCTAACAGGTCTTCAATGTCAAACTTTGGGTTAAACATAGAATGAACTAGATCAAACTTGTCCCCAACACCACAAGATGCTGCGAAATCAAACAGTTGCAGCTGGGTCTTCCAAAGAAGACCCAGCTGCAAAATCAAACAGTCTTCTCATCAGTTGCAACTGGGTCTTCCAGAGAAGACACATCCTCTTTGGCTTTACCTTTAGTTTCACAGGGACTGCTTTCTGGCACATCTGCATCATCTGAAGTCTATATTCCTCTTTCTTGTATTTTTCTTGACAAGTATTGTACAGGGTGAGGGACCCTTGTAGGGTGAGGGATCCTCTTGGCCTGGTGACCTCTCTGATTGATCTTCACCAATTGACTCTTCTTCAGATATGTCCTGACAAAAGTCAACAGTTCTTTTGGCAGAAACGTTAAGCAACTGAGCCTGCAAAGGTTGAAATCCTGGCACAAGCTCTGGGTCTGGTTTCAGCCTCTTTTGCCTACTGGACCTTAATCCTATTCATCAGGAAACATAACAACTCTCTCTCTCTCTCTCTCTCTCTCTCTCTCTCTCTCTCTCTCTCTCTCTCTCTCTCTCTCTCAAAAAACGCAGCCGTTTTTTGAGCTAGTAGACAACAGTCCACTCTTTTGATCATAACTTCTTCATCCGAACTCTGATTTGGGTGATCTATAGCCTCAATCGAAGAGCACGAAGTCCTCTACGCATTGATGTAAAGACAGAAATTTTCAGAGTTATGGAAGGCATTTTTGTAGCAGCATTTCCGAAGTGAACGGGTTCAACAAAATTGATTCTCATTTCCTATTTTACATACAATGTCTTCCGGCACTCGCAAGGGTCCTTCTTCTTCAACAAGGTCCACAACCATTGTGGAAAATGATCCAAAATCTCCTAAGTGTGGAGATAACAACACAACCACCCAACCAACGACATCGAAAACCATGATCATGGCGTACTTGGTATCATTGCAAGAGACCGTAAACAAACAAGGCGAAGACTTACAAGCACTTGCAATGGAGAATGGCACACTAAGGGTACTTGTGGTTGAGAATGAGAATCTCAAGAGGACACTTGAGATGCAAACAACACGTTTGATGCAACTTGAAGAGGAAGTCAAGGAATGTAAACGCTCTCTTGTGGACTTGAATGCTTTGAAGGAGCGGATGAGCAAAGTAGAGCATGACCATGTATTGAAAGAGGAGAAATTTGGCACTATGAGCCGGGATGTATGCGACATGAAAAGTGTATGCACAAACAAGTCTTGGGCTGATGTATGTGGTAGCAATGTGGTTTCTAATTCCTCACTCATGCAAGCTATGGCTGAAACAAAGAATGTTGAGAATGTGGATGTGGAGGAGTTGAAGGAACGAGAGCGACTTTCCAAGAACATTGTTATTCGTGGAATTCCCGAAGAGAAGTTAGAGACACCTCCTTCTCTTGCCATTGTTATTGAAGATTTCTTCAAAACCCACTTTGGCATGTCCGGAGTTATGGTCTATGAAGCACATAGAGTGGGGAAGCAAGGAGCTCCTCGCTCGGGAGAACGGCCAATTGTATGCACCATGCCGGATGAGACCAAGCGAAAGATTATCCTTGATAATAGTTGGATCTATTTGAGGGATACAAAATGTTTTGTATGTGAAGATCGCACTATTAAGCAACAAAATATGCGTCGCAAGGCATATGAGGAAAAGAATAATAAAAACAAGGAGATCTCTCATGAAGAAAATGTGCCCAAGGAGGAGGCAAGTCTCTCAAGCAAATAGGGATGCGTGACCTATGAGACCGAGTTACAATTGAAAATATGCTTTTGGAATTGTAATGGATACCCATGGAATGCGGGGGTTGGCATTGATGAACTAACAAGCAAAGCCGATATTCTACTTCTTGTTGAAACTTGGGAGCATGATACACAAAGGATTAACGGCTTGGAGGATTACAATGTACATTCATTGATGTGGTCAAATAATCTCAAGCAACGAAGAGGACAAGGAGGGTTAGCATGTATGGTTAAGAAAGGATTGGAAGATTTTGTATCAATTGTGAAAGATGACAAGTACAAACGTTATGTATGGCTGAAAATTATGACACCAAAAAGAGCACCCATTTTTGTAGCCGGTTGCTACATTCCTCATCATGATTCTCTCTTTTATGCTTGCATGGATAGAGATCAACCATTTTCTGATTTGAAAGAGGACATTGCTTATTTCAAAGGTGAAGGGGATGTTATTGTATTTGGGGATATGAATGCTCGCACAAAAACATTGCAACATGATACTCAACAATTTGATATGCCATACATTTCAAGGGAGTTGGAGGAAGTTCACTTGTATGATCGTACTTCAATGGATGAGAAAGAGCTGGATCACTATGGAAAGTTACTTTTACACATGTGTAATAGCACAGGTATGCTCATTGCCAATGGTGTATCTTTGTGGAGTGGAACCAATGGATTTACATGTAGGAGACATAATGGGGATAGTCTGATTGACTATATGCTACTCTCTGAAGCCATCATGTATCGCATAAAGAGTTTTATGTTTGGTCAATGGACCCTGGAATCCGACCATCGCACCTTATGTATTGACCTTTCATGTGGAGAAGCAACTAAGCATGATAATCTCAGCCAAAGGAAAGAGAAGTTATCACTATGTATGGATTTCAAACGGGCACCAATGTACATTGAAATGGTTGAGCAAAAATTATGGATGACAAAGCTTCAATGTGATGCACCATTGGAAACTAAATGGGAAGCTTTCAAGAAAGCTATTTGTTCCTGTGCGGAAGAATGCTTTGCCATAAAGCATCTCCATGGTATCAACAAAGATAGATCACGCAAAAGGTGGTTTGATAAAGAATGTCAAGATGCTCGAAAGTCCTTGATAAAGCTTGATGCAACTATGGACAAAGACAACTATCAAAGTCATTTGCATACATACAAGGCATTGATTCAAAAGAAGAGAAGAAGATGGGAAGTAAAGCAACAAGAATTTCAAGTCCAAGAAAAGGCACATGCATGTGGAAGATTTTGGAGAAACTTGAGAGGCAAGCGGGTTGAGAATTTTGGTAACTTGAGTCTAGTGGATATGTACACACATTGTAAGCAATTATATGAGCAAACAAATACTGAAAAAATGTCATTTTATGGTTCACTCCCATGTATGCCATCTTTTTTTACTATTGAGGATGTATGCGGTGGGCTTGAAAAGTTGGCCACTCTCAAAGCGGGAGATCTTCAAGGTTTCAAGCCGGAGATGATCAAATGGACGGGAGATTTTACCCATGAGTGGATGTGTGATATGTTCAAACTTGCACTTCAACATGGTATGCCTTATGATTGGAGTACTAATTGGGTTAAGCCTTTGCATAAAGGAGGGGATGTAAAGAATGTAAGCAACTACCGGACTATAATGATTGGGTCTCTTATGGCAAAGTTGTTTGGGTGCATAATGGAGATGAAATTGAGTGATTGGGCTGAAGAGAATGACAAGCGTGCAAAGGGACAAGCGGGTTTTCGTCGATGCCATAGCACCATTGATCATCTTGTCACTCTTCGTGTTCTCATGGAGGAAAGTCGGTTGAAAGGAAAGCGATTGTATTGTTGTTTTGTGGACTTTAAGAAAGCCTTTGATATGATTCCACGTAACAATTTGTGGAGAAGGATGGAAGAACTCCAAGTGCCAAGTGAGTTTATGCTTGCGGTTTCTCGAATCTATGAGAAGGTGATTTGTCAATTGCGCATGGGAAGAGAAATTTCGGAAATTTTTGTAAGCACTATTGGGGTTAAACAAGGATGTCCATTGTCACCAACTCTCTTTGGTCTATGCATCGATCAATTGGAACAAATGGTACTTGACTTTATGCAAGAAGAAGGCATTGAAGAGGTCACTATTTGCAATGCGGTAATCATGCTTTTGTTGTATGCAGATGATGTAGTGCTTCTAGCACACACTTTAGAAGATGCACAAAAGCTTATGGTTGTCCTTGAGAACTTTTGCTTGCATAGTGGGTTGATTGTAAATGAATCCAAAACAAAGGTTATGCTTGTGAAAACCAACCATAAGGAGAAGCCATGCATTGTGTACAACAACAAGACACTTGAAGTTGTTGAGAGCTTTAAGTACCTTGGCCTTGAGGTTCCATCCAATCACAAGTGGCATGAATGCGCTATGCGTCGTTTGGAAGCAGGAAAGAGAGCATATTATGCATTTGAGAACATGTGTAATGCGGGAAACATCAAGTGTTGGGTTCTCAAGAAGTATCTTTTTGATGCATTGGTGACACCGGTTCTTCTTTATGGAGTTGAAGTGTGGGGCGGGAGCATCTCAAAGTCTACTTGGAAAGAGTTTGAGAATGTCCAAAAGCGTTTTCTTACAAACTTTCTCCAAGTTAAGACACAAACACCATATATGCTGCTACTTCTTGAGTCGGGATCTCTTCCAATTGAGGTTATGGGCATGGAAAGGGTTGTGGAGTACATGATAAAGATGCGTCAAAACCCCTCACATCGACTTCCTACAATTGCATGGGAAGCAAGCAAAAAAGTTCAAAAGACGAATAAAAGCAAGATCTTGAGCACGGGATGGATGCAAGACATAAAGAAGTGGTTTGGGAGATGGGATGCATTACACTTGCTACATGATGCTTCAATTGACTCTCAAGTGAATGAAGCTTTTCTACAACGCCAATGTATTACGGCTTGGGAGAAATCCGGTGGGTCACGCTTCATACATTACACCACCTATATTGCCCCCAACTACAAAACCATGTTCTTCACTGAGAGAGGAAACCGTACTCACACTTACATGCTTGAGCCTATTCCCTTGTCCGCGATACGCACTATCGCAGCAATTCGACTTAGCTCCCATTTCCTTCGATGCAAGATAGGGCATTGGGGCCATGGAGAAGAGTCAAATCGATTGTGCACATTATGCTCACTGCAAGTTCGAGAGTCTGAGTACCACACACTACTAGAGTGCTCAGCTTTTGATCACAT